>NC_090448.1:855958804-856263612 GCF_031143425.1 Pleurodeles waltl
ATTTCCTGTCACGGGCGCTAGGCCTACCCACACAAGTGAGGTATCAATTTTATCGGGAGACTTGGGGGAACGCTGGGTGTAAAGAAATGTGTGGCTCCTCTCAGATTCCAGAACTTTCTGTCACCAAAATGAGTGGAAAAAGTGTTTTTTTAGCCAAATGTTGAGATTTGCAAAGGATTCTGGTTAACAGAACCTGGTCAGAGCCCCACAAGTCACCCCATCTTGGATTCCCCTAGGTGTCTAGGTTTAAAAAATGCCAAGGTTTGCTAGGTTTCCCTAGGTGTCGGATGAGCTAGAGGCCAAAATCCACAGCTAGGCACTTTGCAAAAAACAGGTCTTTTTTCTTTGGGAAAATGTGATGTGTCCACGTTGTGTTTTGGGGCATAACCTGTCGCGGGCGCTAGGCCTACCCACACAAGTGAGGTACCATTTTTATCGGGAGACTTTGGGGAACGCTGGGTGGAACGAAAATTTGTGGCTCTTCTCAGATTCCAGAACTTTCTGTCACCGAAATGTGAGGAAAAAGTGTTTTTTTGGCCTAAGTTTGAGATTTGCAAAGGATTCTGGTTAACAGAACCTGGTCGGAGCCCCACAAGTCACCCCATCTTGGATTCCCCTAGGTGTCTAGTTTTAAAAAATGCCAAGGTTTGCTAGTTTTCACTAGGTGCCGGCTGAGCTAGAGGCCAAAATCCACAGCTAGGCACTTTGCAAAAAACAGGTCTGTTTTCTTTGGGAAAATGTGATGTGTCCACGTTGTGTTTTGGGGCATAACCTGTCGCGGGCGCTAGGCCTACCCACACAAGTGAGGTACCATTTTTATCGGGAGACTTTGGGGAACGCTGGGTGGAACGAAAATTTGTGGCTCTTCTCAGATTCCAGAACTTTCTGTCACCGAAATGTGAGGAAAAAGTGTTTTTTTGGCCTAAGTTTGAGATTTGCAAAGGATTCTGGTTAACAGAACCTGGTCAGAGCCCCACAAGTCACCCCATCTTGGATTCCCCTAGGTGTCTAGTTTTAAAAAATGCCAAGGTTTGCTAGGTTTCCCTAGGTGCCGGCTGAGCTAGAGGCCAAAATCCACAGCTAGGCACTTTGCAAACAACAACTCTGTTTTCTGTCAAAAAATGGGATGTGTCCACGTTGTGTTTTGGGCATATCTTGTCACGGGCGCTAGGCCTATCCACACAAGTGAGGTATCAATTTTATCGGGAGACTTGGTGGAACGCTGGGTGGAAGGAAATTTGTGGCTCCTCTCAGATTCCAGAACTTTATGTCACCGAAATGTGAGGAAAATGTGTTTTTTTAGTCAACTTTTGAGGTTTGCAAAGGATTCTGGGTAACAAAACCTGGTGAGAGCCCCACAAGTCACCCCATCATGGATTCCTCTAGGTCTCTAGTTTTCAAAAATGCACAGGTTTGGTAGGTTTCCCTATGTGCCGGCTGAGCTAGAGGCCAAAATCTACAGGTAGGCAATTTGCAAAAAACACCTCTGTTTTCTGTCAAAAAATGGGATGTGTCCATGTTGTGTTTTGGGGCATTTCCTGTCACGGGCGCTAGGCCTACCCACACAAGTGAGGTATCAATTTTATCGGGAGACTTGGGGGAACGCTGGGTGTAAAGAAATGTGTGGCTCCTCTCAGATTCCAGAACTTTCTGTCACCGAAATGAGTGGAAAAAGTGTTTTTTTAGCCAAATTTTGAGATTTGCAAAGGATTCTGGTTAACAGAACCTGGTCAGAGCCCCACAAGTCACCCCATCTTGGATTCCCCTAGGTGTCTAGTTTTCAAAAACGCCAAGGTTTGCTAGGTTTCCCTAGGTGCCAGCTGAGCTAGAGGCCACAATCCACAGCTAGGCACTTTGCAAAAAACAGGTCTGTTTTCTTTGGGAAAATGTGATGTGTCCACGTTGTGTTTTGGGGCATAACCTGTCGCGGGCGCTAGGCCTACCCACACAAGTAAGGCATCAATTTTACTGGGAGACTTGGGGGAACGCTGGGTGGAAGGAAATTTGTGGCTCCTCTCAGATTCCAGAACTTTCAATCACCGAAATTAGAGGAAAATGTGTTTTTTTTAGCCAAAATTTGAGGTTTGCAAAGGATTTTGGTTAACAGAACCTGGTCAGAGCCCCACAAGTCACCCCATATTGGATTCCCTTAGGTGTCTAGGTTTAAAAAATGCCAAGGTTTGCTAGGTTTCCCTAGGTGTCGGATGAGCTAGAGGCCAAAATCCACAGCTAGGCACTTTGCAAAAAACAGGTCTGTTTTCTTTGGGAAAATGTGATGTGTCCACGTTGTGTTTTGGGGCATAACCTGTCGCAGGCGCTAGGCCTACCCACACAAGTGAGGTACCATTTTTATCGGGAGACTTTGGGGAACGCTGGGAGGAACGAAAATTTGTGGCTCTTCTCAGATTCCAGAACTTTCTGTCACCGAAATGTGAGGAAAAAGTGTTTTTTTGGCCTAAGTTTGAGATTTGCAAAGGATTCTGGTTAACAGAACCTGGTCAGAGCCCCACAAGTCACCCCATCTTGGATTCCCCTAGGTGTCTAGTTTTAAAAAATGCCAAGGTTTGCTAGTTTTCCCTAGGTGCCGGCTGAGCTAGAGGCCAAAATCCACAGCTAGGCACTTTGCAAAAAACAGGTCTGTTTTCTTTGGGAAAATGTGATGTGTCCACGTTGTGTTTTGGGGCATAACCTGTCGCGGGCGCTAGGCCTACCCATACAAGTGAGGTACCATTTTTATCGGGAGACTTTGGGGAACGCTGGGTGGAAGGAAATTTGTGGCTCCTCTCAGATTCCAGAACTTTCTATCCCCGAAATGTGAGGAAAATGTGTTTTTTTTAGCCAAATTGTGAGGTTTGCAAAGGATTCTGGGTAACAAAACCTGGTGAGAGCCCCACAAGTCACCCCATCTTGGATTCCCCTAGGTCTCTAGTTTTCAAAAATGCACAGGTTTGGTAGGTTTCCCTGGGTGCCGGCTGAGCTAGAGGCCAAAATCTACAGGTAGGCACTTTGCAAACAACACCTCTGTTTTCTGTCAAAAAATGGGATGTGTCCACGTTGTGTTTTGGGCATATCTTGTCACGGGCGCTAGGCCTACCCACACAAGTGAGGTATCAATTTTATCGGGAGACTTGGTGGAATGCTGGGTGGAAGGAAATTTGTGGCTCCTCTCAGATTCCAGAACTTTATGTCACCGAAATGTGAGGAAAATGTGTTTTTTTAGCCAACTTTTGAGGTTTGCAAAGGATTCTGGGTAACAAAACCTGGTGAGAGCCCCACAAGTCACCCCATCATGGATTCCTCTAGGTCTCTAGTTTTAAAAAATGCACAGGTTTGGTAGGTTTCCCTATGTGCTGGCTGAGCTAGAGGCCAAAATCTACAGGTAGGCAATTTGCAAAAAACACCTCTGTTTTCTGTCAAAAAATGGGATGTGTCCATGTTGTGTTTTGGGGCATTTCCTGTCACGGGCGCTAGGCCTACCCACACAAGTGAGGTATCAATTTTATCGGGAGACTTGGGGGAATGCTGGGTGTAAAGAAATGTGTGGCTCCTCTCAGATTCCAGAACTTTCTGTCACCGAAATGAGTGGAAAAAGTGTTTTTTTAGCCAAATTTTGAGATTTGCAAAGGATTCTGGTTAACAGAACCTGGTCAGAGCCCCACAAGTCACCCCATCTTGGATTCCCCTATGTGTCTAGTTTTCAAAAATGCCAAGGTTTGCTAGGTTTCCCTAGGTGCCAGCTGAGCTAGAGGCCACAATCCACAGCTAGGCACTTTGCAAAAAACAGGTCTGTTTTCTTTGGGAAAATGTGATGTGTCCACGTTGTGTTTTGGGGCATAACCTGTCGCGGGCGCTAGGCCTACCCACACAAGTAAGGCATCAATTTTACTGGGAGACTTGGGGGAACGCTGGGTGGAAGGAAATTTGTGGCTCCTCTCAGATTCCAGAACTTTCTATCACCGAAATTAGAGGAAAATGTGTTTTTTTTTGCCAAATTTTGAGGTTTGCAAAGGATTCTGGTTAACAGAACCTGGTCAGAGCCCCACAAGTCACCCCTTATTGGATTCCCTTAGGTGTCTAGGTTTAAAAAATGCCAAGGTTTGCTAGGTTTCCCTAGGCGTCGGATGAGCTAGAGGCCAAAATCCACAGCTAGGCACTTTGCAAAAAACAGGTCTGTTTTCTTTGGGAAAATGTGATGTGTCCACGTTGTGTTTTGGGGCATAACCTGTCGCGGGCGCTAGGCCTACCCACACAAGTGAGGTACCATTTTTATCGGGAGACTTTGGGGAACGCTGGGTGGAACGAAAATTTGTGGCTCTTCTCAGATTCCAGAACTTTCTGTCACCGAAATGTGAGGAAAAAGTGTTTTTTTGGCCTAAATTTGAGATTTGCAAAGGATTCTGGTTAACAGAACCTGGTCAGAGCCCCACAAGTCACCCCATCTTGGATTCCCCTAGGTGTCTACTTTTAAAAAATGCCAAGGTTTGCTAGTTTTCCCTAGGTGCCGGCTGAGCTAGAGGCCAAAATCCACAGCTAGGCACTTTGCAAAAAACAGGTCTGTTTTCTTTGGGAAAATGTGATGTGTCCACGTTGTGTTTTGGGGCATAACCTGTCGCGGGCGCTAGGCCTACCCACACAAGTGAGGTACCATTTTTATCGGGAGACTTTGGGGAACGCTGGGTGGAAGGAAATTTGTGGCTCCTCTCAGATTCCAGAACTTTCTATCCCCGAAATGTGAGGAAAATGTGTTTTTTTTAGCCAAATTGTGAGGTTTGCAAAGGATTCCTGGTAACAAAACCTGGTGAGAGCCCCACAAGTCACCCCATCTTGGATTCCCCTAGGTCTCTAGTTTTCAAAAATGCGCAGGTTTGGTAGGTTTCCCTGGGTGCCGGCTGAGCTAGAGGCCAAAATCTACAGGTAGGCACTTTGCAAACAACACCTCTGTTTTCTGTCAAAAAATGGGATGTGTCCACGTTGTGTTTTGGGCATATCTTGTCACGGGCGCTAGGCCTACCCACACAAGTGAGGTATCAATTTTATCGGGAGACTTGGTGGAACGCTGGGTGGAAGGAAATTTGTGGCTCCTCTCAGATTCCAGAACTTTATGTCACCGAAATGTGAGGAAAATGTGTTTTTTAGCCAACTTTTGAGGTTTGCAAAGGATTCTGGGTAACAAAACCTGGTGAGAGCCCCACAAGTCACCCCATCATGGATTCCTCTAGGTCTCTAGTTTTCAAAAATGCACAGGTTTGGTAGGTTTCCCTATGTGCCGGCTGAGCTAGAGGCCAAAATCTACAGGTAGGCAATTTGCAAAAAACACCTCTGTTTTCTGTCAAAAAATGGGATGTGTCCATGTTGTGTTTTGGGGCATTTCCTGTCACGGGCGCTAGGCCTACCCACACAAGTGAGGTATCAATTTTATCGGGAGACTTGGGGGAACGCTGGGTGTAAAGAATTGTGTGGCTCCTCTCAGATTCCAGAACTTTCTGTCACCGAAATGAGTGGAAAAAGTGTTTTTTTAGCCAAATTTTGAGATTTGCAAAGGATTCTGGTTAACAGAACCTGGTCAGAGCCCCACAAGTCACCCCATCTTGGATTCCCCTAGGTGTCTAGTTTTCAAAAATGCCAAGGTTTGCTAGGTTTCCCTAGGTGCCAGCTGAGCTAGAGGCCACAATCCACAGCTAGGCACTTTGCAAAAAACAGGTCTGTTTTCTTTGGGAAAATGTGATGTGTCCACGTTGTGTTTTGGGGCATAACCTGTCGCGGGCGCTAGGCCTACCCACACAAGTAAGGCATCAATTTTACTGGGAGACTTGGGGGAACGCTGGGTGGAAGGAAATTTGTGGCTCCTCTCAGATTCCAGAACTTTCTATCACCGAAATTAGAGGAAAATGTGTTTTTTTTAGCCAAATTTTGAGGTTTGCAAAGGATTCTGGTTAACAGAACCTGGTCAGAGCCCCACAAGTCACCCCATATTGGATTCCCTTAGGTGTCTAGATTTTAAAAAATGCCAAGGTTTGCTAGGTTTCCCTAGGTGTCGGATGAGCTAGAGGCCAAAATCCACAGCTAGGCACTTTGCAAAAAACAGGTCTGTTTTCTTTGGGAAAATGTGATGTGTCCACGTTGTGTTTTGGGGCATAACCTGTCGCAGGCGCTAGGCCTACCCACACAAGTGAGGTACCATTTTTATCGGGAGACTTTGGGGAACGCTGGGTGGAACGAAAATTTGTGGCTCTTCTCAGATTCCAGAACTTTCTGTCACCGAAATGTGAGGAAAAAGTGTTTTTTTGGCCTAAGTTTGAGATTTACAAAGGATTCTGGTTAACAGAACCTGGTCAGAGCCCCACAAGTCACCCCATCTTGGATTCCCCTAGGTGTCTAGTTTTAAAAAATGCCAAGGTTTGCTAGTTTTCCCTAGGTGCCGGCTGAGCTAGAGGCCAAAATCCACAGCTAGGCACTTTGCAAAAAACAGGTCTGTTTTCTTTGGGAAAATGTGATGTGTCCACGTTGTGTTTTGGGGCATAACCTGTCGCGGGTGCTAGGCCTACCCACACAAGTGAGGTACCATTTTTATCGGGAGACTTTGGGGAACGCTGGGTGGAAGGAAATTTGTGGCTCCTCTAAGATTCCAGAACTTTCTATCCCCGAAATGTGAGGAAAATGTGTTTTTTTTAGCCAAATTGTGAGGTTTGCAAAGGATTCTGGGTAACAAAACCTGGTGAGAGCCCCACAAGTCACCCCATCTTGGATTCCCCTAGGTCTCTAGTTTTCAAAAATGCACAGGTTTGGTAGGTTTCCCTGGGTGCCGGCTGAGCTAGAGGCCAAAATCTACAGGTAGGCACTTTGCAAACAACACCTCTGTTTTCTGTCAAAAAATGGGATGTGTCCACGTTGTGTTTTGGGCATATCTTGTCACGGGCGCTAGGCCTACCCACACAAGTGAGGTATCAATTTTATCGGGAGACTTGGTGGAACGCTGGGTGGAAGGAAATTCGTGGCTCCTCTCAGATTCCAGAACTTTATGTCACCGAAATGTGAGGAAAATTTGTTTTTTTAGCCAACTTTTGAGGTTTGCAAAGGATTCTGGGTAACAAAACCTGGTGAGAGCCCCACAAGTCACCCCATCATGGATTCCTCTAGGTCTCTAGTTTTAAAAAATGCACAGGTTTGGTAGGTTTCCCTATGTGCCGGCTGAGCTAGAGGCCAAAATCTACAGGTAGGCAATTTGCAAAAAACACCTCTTTTTTCTGTCAAAAAATGGGATGTGTTCATGTTGTGTTTTGGGGCATTTCCTGTCACGGGCGCTAGGCCTACCCACACAAGTGAGGTACCATTTTTATCGGGAGACTTTGGGGAACGCTGGGTGGAACGAAAATTTGTGGCTCTTCTCAGATTCCAGAACTTTCTGTCACCGAAATGTGAGGAAAAAGTGTTTTTTTGGCCTAAGTTTGAGATTTACAAAGGATTCTGGTTAACAGAACCTGGTCAGAGCCCCACAAGTCACCCCATCTTGGATTCCCCTAGGTGTCTAGTTTTAAAAAATGCCAAGGTTTGCTAGTTTTCCCTAGGTGCCGGCTGAGCTAGAGGCCAAAATCCACAGCTAGGCACTTTGCAAAAAACAGGTCTGTTTTCTTTGGGAAAATGTGATGTGTCCACGTTGTGTTTTGGGGCATAACCTGTCGCGGGTGCTAGGCCTACCCACACAAGTGAGGTACCATTTTTATCGGGAGACTTTGGGGAACGCTGGGTGGAAGGAAATTTGTGGCTCCTCTAAGATTCCAGAACTTTCTATCCCCGAAATGTGAGGAAAATGTGTTTTTTTTAGCCAAATTGTGAGGTTTGCAAAGGATTCTGGGTAACAAAACCTGGTGAGAGCCCCACAAGTCACCCCATCTTGGATTCCCCTAGGTCTCTAGTTTTCAAAAATGCACAGGTTTGGTAGGTTTCCCTGGGTGCCGGCTGAGCTAGAGGCCAAAATCTACAGGTAGGCACTTTGCAAACAACACCTCTGTTTTCTGTCAAAAAATGGGATGTGTCCACGTTGTGTTTTGGGCATATCTTGTCACGGGCGCTAGGCCTACCCACACAAGTGAGGTATCAATTTTATCGGGAGACTTGGTGGAACGCTGGGTGGAAGGAAATTCGTGGCTCCTCTCAGATTCCAGAACTTTATGTCACCGAAATGTGAGGAAAATTTGTTTTTTTAGCCAACTTTTGAGGTTTGCAAAGGATTCTGGGTAACAAAACCTGGTGAGAGCCCCACAAGTCACCCCATCATGGATTCCTCTAGGTCTCTAGTTTTAAAAAATGCACAGGTTTGGTAGGTTTCCCTATGTGCCGGCTGAGCTAGAGGCCAAAATCTACAGGTAGGCAATTTGCAAAAAACACCTCTGTTTTCTGTCAAAAAATGGGATGTGTCCACGTTGTGTTTTGGGCATATCTTGTCACGGGCGCTAGGCCTACCCACACAAGTGAGGTATCAATTTTATCCGGAGACTTGGTGGAACGCTGGGTGGAAGGAAATTCGTGGCTCCTCTCAGATTCCAGAACTTTCTGTCACCGAAATGAGTGGAAAAAGTGTTTTTTTAGCCAAATTTTGAGATTTGCAAAGGATTCTGGTTAACAGAACCTGGTCAGAGCCCCACAAGTCACCCCATCTTGGATTCCCCTAGGTGTCTAGTTTTCAAAAATGCCAAGGTTTGCTAGGTTTCCCTAGGTGCCAGCTGAGCTAGAGGCCACAATCCACAGCTAGGCACTTTGCAAAAAACAGGTCTGTTTTCTTTGGGAAAATGTGATGTGTCCACGTTGTGTTTTGGGGCATAACCTGTCGCGGGCGCTAGGCCTACCCACACAAGTAAGGCATCAATTTTACTGGGAGACTTGGGGGAACGCTGGGTGGAAGGAAATTTGTGGCTCCTCTCAGATTCCAGAACTTTCTATCACCGAAATTAGAGGAAAATGTGTTTTTTTTAGCCAAATTTTGAGGTTTGCAAAGGATTCTGGTTAACAGAACCTGGTCAGAGCCCCACAAGTCACCCCATATTGGATTCCCTTAGGTGTCTAGGTTTAAAAAATGCCAAGGTTTGCTAGGTTTCCCTAGGTGTCGGATGAGCTAGAGGCCAAAATCCACAGCTAGGCACTTTGCAAAAAACAGGTCTGTTTTCTTTGGGAAAATGTGATGTGTCCACGTTGTGTTTTGGGGCATAACCTGTCGCAGGCGCTAGGCCTACCCACACAAGTGAGGTACCATTTTTATCGGGAGACTTTGGGGAACGCTGGGTGGAACGAAAATTTGTGGCTCTTCTCAGATTCCAGAACTTTCTGTCACCGAAATGTGAGGAAAAAGTGTTTTTTTTGGCCTAAGTTTGAGATTTGCAAAGGATTCTGGTTAACAGAACCTGGTCAGAGCCCCACAAGTCACCCCATCTTGGATTCCCCTAGGTGTCTAGTTTTAAAAAATGCCAAGGTTTGCTAGTTTTCCCTAGGTGCCTGCTGAGCTAGAGGCCAAAATCCACAGCTAGGCACTTTGCAAAAAACAGGTCTGTTTTCTTTGGGAAAATGTGATGTGTCCACGTTGTGCTTTGGGGCATAACCTGTTGCGGGCGCTAGGTCTACCCACACAAGTGAGGTACCATTTTTATCGGGAGACTTTGGGGAACGCTGGGTGGAACGAAAATTTGTGGCTCTTCTCAGATTCCAGAACTTTCTGTCACCGAAATGTGAGGAAAAAGTGTTTTTTTGGCCTAAGTTTGAGATTTGCAAAGGATTCTGGTTAACAGAACCTGGTGAGAGCCCCACAAGTCACCCCATCTTGGATTCCCCTAGGTGTCTAGTTTTAAAAAATGCCAAGGTTTGCTAGGTTTCCCTAGGTGCCGGCTGAGGTAGAGGCCAAAATCCACAGCTAGGCACTTTGCAAAAAACAGGTCTGTTTTCTTTGGGAAAATGTGATGTGTCCACGCTGTGTTTTGGGGCATAACCTGTCGCGGGCGCTAGGCCTACCCACACAAGTGAGGTACCATTTTTATCGGGAGACTTTGGGGAACGCTGGGTCGAACGGAAATTTGTGGCTCTTCTCAGATTCTAGAACTTTCTGTCACCGAAATGTGAGGAAAAAGTGTTTTTTTGGCTTAATTTTGAGGTTTGCAAACGATTCTGGGTAGCAGAACCTGGTGAGAGCCCCACAAGTCACCACATCCTGGATTCCCATAGGTGTCTAGTTTTAAAAAATGCCAAGGTTTGTTAGGTTTCCCTAGGTGCCGGCTGAGCTAGAGGCCAAAATCCACAGCTAGGCACTTTGCAAAAAACAGGTCTGTTTTCTTTGGGAAAATGTGATGTGTCCACGTTGTGTTTTGGGGCATAACCTGTCGCGGGCGCTAGGCCTACCCACACAAGTGAGGTACCATTTTTATTGGGAGACTTTGGGGAACGCTGGGTGGAATGAAAATTTGTGGCTCTTCTCAGATTCCAGAACTTTCTGTCACCGAAATGTGAGGAAAAAGTGTTTTTTTTGGCCAAATTTTGAGGTTTGCAAAGGATTCTGGGTAGCAGAACCTGATGAGAGCCCCACAAGTCACCCCATCCTGGATTCCCCTAGGTGTCTAGTTTTAAAAAATGCACAGGTTTGGTAGGCTTCCCTAGGTGCTGGCTGAGCTAGAGGCCAAAATCTACAGCTAGGCACTTTGCAAAAAACACGTCAGGTTTCAATGTAAAAATGTGATGTGTCCATGTTGCGTTTTCTGTGGCGAGCATTAGGCCTACCCACGCAAGTGAGGTACCATTTTTATCGGGAGACTTGGGGGAACACAGAATAGCAAAACAAGTGTTATTGCCCCTTGTCTTTCTCTACATTTTTTCCTTCCAAATGTAAGACAGTGTGTAAAAAAGACGTCTATTTCAGAAATGGCCTGTAATTCACATGCTAGTATGGGCACCCCGGAATTCAGAGATGTGCAAATAACCACTGCTTCTTAACACCTTATCTTATGCCCCTTTTGAAAATATAAAGGTTTTCTTGATACCTATTTTTCACTATGTATATATCAGCAAATGAATTGCTGTATACCCGGTATAGAATGAAAACCCATTGCAAGGTGCACCTCATTTATTGGCTCTGGGTACCTAGGGATCTTGATGAACCTACCAACCCTATATATCCACGCAACCGGAAGAGTCCAGCACATGTAACGGTATATCGCTTTAAAAAATCTGACATTGCAGGAAAAAGTTACAGAGTAAAACGTGGAGAAAAATTGCAGTTTTTTTCAGCTCACTTTCAATATTTTTTTCTTTCAGCTGTTATTTTCTGTAGGAAAACCTTGTAGGATCTACGCAAATGACCCCTTGCTAAATTCAGAATTTTGTATACTTTTCAGAAATGTTTAGCTTTCCGGGATCCAGCATTGGTTTCACACCCATTCCTGTCACTAACTGGAAGGAAGCCAAAAATAGTAATAATGGGGTATGTCCCAGTAAAATGCCAAAATTGTGTTGAAAAATGTGGTTTTCTGATTCAAGTCTGCCCGTTCCTGAAAGGTGGGAAGATGGTGATTTAGCACCAGAAACCCTTTGTTGATGCCATTTTCAGGGAAAAAAACACAAGCCTTCTTCAGCAGCCCTTTTTTCAAAATTTTCTGAAAAAAACAAAATTTGCCTGTATTTTGGCTAATTTCTTGGTCTCCTCCAGGACAAACCACAAACTCTGGGTACCATTAGAATACCTAGGATGTTGGAAAAAAAGGACGCAAATTTGGCATGGAAATCTTATGTGGACAAAAAGTTATGAAGGCCTAAGCGCAAACTACCCCAAATAGCCAAAAAAGGGCTCAGCACTGGGTGGGGGGGAAAGGCCCAGCAGCTAGGAGGTTAAACCACTTTCTACCGACAAGGGGATGGTGTAGTGTAGCCATTTTTAATATAGCTTTAGGCACGTTAGTTTTACATACTAGTCCGCTTTACACTTTTCCCCAGATATATTTTATTCAGCGTTGCACTGTTATTTTACAATGACCATTTTTTACGGTCTTGTTTTAATTTCTTCTATCACACTGTTTAGCTTAGTTCAGCACTGTGTTCTCAAATAATGCATTCTTGATCGCCCTGTGCTTCAGTCAATGCTACAGTCTGGTATATTGCAGGTAAACGTAGTAGAAGTTTAGTCTCCAGTATTCGTAGAAAATACACATCCTTACGTATGGACATTTTCTTAGAACATCTGCGTGTTAGTTATAAAAACACTTTCTAGTCCTAGTACACGTCAAGAGAGAGTTTCCAGCCAGTGAACCACAACTGTATGCTGAATGCCCCGTTGCAGATGCTGATGCAGATTACAGGCCTTTGCTCAGGTATGAGGGTCGATGTCCTCTGGGGGGAACCTGAAAGACAGGCTTAGAGCTTAAGATGCTGTGCTTGAAAATATAACTTAGAGAGAGAATAACCTAGCGGCACTATAATAGCTTTATTCTTGTGCTTCACTCTCATTGTTACTATTTTAATATTACTGTGTTGTGTAGTTCTGGTTATTTCAGCTCACGCTTTGCTATCTAAAATGCAGTTGTTTTATTAAACCAATCTTTAAAACTTATACTGCTTCTATTGTCATTTATATATGAGACCGCACTGTGTATGAGAGAACCGGTTGTGACATGAGTGACCACGACTTTCCTGAGAAGTATTAATATGTCATGCACTCGGCTGCCCAATTGTCTCTACCATTTGGGAGAGATGAGGCACTGCTAGTTAGCCGGAGCAAAACCCGGATTTTGAGTGGCAAGTGTCATCCACCGTGGGTCAGACTCAGTCCCCCACACTGTGAACGATCTTGGCGCTCAAAATCCAGTAGTCTCATTAGGATAATGAGAGCCTACGCGACATGCTCTCTGTGTAAATTGTGTTATTGATTGGTTTATACATGATTGGCATATTTGCTTTACTAGTAATTCCCCAGTAAAGTGCACTAGAGGTGCCCTGGGCCTGTAAATCAAATGCTACTAGTGGGACTGCAGCACTGGTTGTGCCACAAACATTAGTAGCCCTCTAAACATGGCTCAGACCTGCCACTGAAGTGTCTCTGTGTGCAGATGTAAACTACCAATTCAACTTGGCAAGTGTACCCACTTGCCAGGCCTAAACCTTCCCTTTTTATATATATAAAGCAACCCTAAGGTAGGCCCTAGGTAGCCCCATGGGCAGGGTACAGTGTATGTTAAAGGTGGGACATGTACTGAAGTGTGTTACATGTCCTAACAGTGAAATACTGCTAAATTCAGTCTTCACTGTTGCACAGCCTATCTCTCTCATAAGTTAACATGGGGACTACCTTTAATTATTATTAATGTGCATATTCCCTTTGAAAGCAGATAGAAATATGGAGTTTGGGGTCTCTGAACTCACAATTTAAAAATGCATCTTTTAGTGAAGTTGGTTTTTTAGACTGATAGTTTGAAAATGCCTCTTTTAGAAAGTAGTCATTTTCTTTCTTAAACCATTCTATGACTGTGCCTGTTTGTGGATTCCCTGTCTGGATCACTTTGACTTTGACTGTTGGCCTGTTTGCACCCCTCCTCTAGACAGTGACACAAAGGGAGCTGGGGTGTAGCCTGCATATCCTGATGAGCCATCTGTGCTCGGAGGGGAGGGAGGACTGGTAACTCAAACCTGATAGGGCTGTGCCTGCTCTCACACAATGCAACCTCCAACCCCCTAGTGTGTGTCTGGGGCCTGGCCTGGGCAAGGCAGGGTCTTGTGAACAACAGAGACTTTTTTTTTAAGTAGTCCTGCTTCAAAGGGATATAAGTATTGGACCCAAAACCCATGAAAATTAGATAGCTTCTGGATCCAAGAGGAACCCCTGCAAGGAGAAGAGCTGGAGAGCTGGAGGAAGAGTACTGCCCATTTACCTCTGAGTGTGCTTTGCTAGGTTGGCCTGCAGTAGCTGCTTCTGCCTGAAAGAGGACAAAGACTGATGTTTGGGTGACTTCCCACTGGTGAAGAATCTCCAAGTGCTTGAACTGAGCTTGCCTCCTGTTGTTGAAGTCTCAGAGACATCAAAAGCTTCTTTCTGCCAGCACCTGGACTCTCTGCTGTGACGCCTGCCTGTCTTGCCCTAACCTGTCTCTGGGCCCTTGAAAGATGAAGCTGGTGGAGAAGGACAGAAATCCGTGCATGGACCGCCGTGCGGGAAAACTTTCGATGCACCTCGGCAACGCAGCTGATAAGTGATGCACCGCCGGCCACGTGGCTAAAACCGATGCTCCACCTACATCGTGGCTGGGAGATTGATGCATTGCGGCTGGAGACACGAAAACCCACTAGCGGCTGCTGATAATGAGGCAAGCCCCATGCAGCACGGTTTCCTGAATCAATGCAAAGCCAGCCCGGACCCGAGGTGCCCGCCGGGGAATCGATGAATCGCTCTCATGCGGGAGAGAGAAAACGATGCACACCGACCCGCGCACGGTCTCGCTTGTGAGTGAGAAATCAACGCCTTGCTGGCCTTTTTCGGCACAAGCTTGTCCGTGCGGCTTTGTTTTTTACACTAACCAAGTACTTTGTTTAACAATAGCATTTTCACTGTCTTCTAAGGAATAAAACTATTATTATTTTTAAAATTCATATCTTGACTTGTTTATGTTGTATTTTTGTCATTCTGGTCTTATTTGATTTAGATAAATATTTCCTATTCTTCTTAACTGGTGTGGTGTCCGTTTTGTAGTGTTTTCACTGTATTACTGTGTGTGTTGGTACAAATACTTTACACATTGCTTCTGAAGTTAAGCCTGCCTGCTAAGGCTAAGCTACCAAGTAGGTGAGCGTGGGTGATTCTCCTTTACCCTGATTAGAGTGAGGGTTCTTGCTTGGACAGGGGGTAACCTGACAGCCAACCAAAGACTCCATTTCTAACAAGACGTTATACACCTGTCTTGAAGGTCCTAGAAGCCTGCCTGCCTGCTTAAAGAGCCAAGAAGCCTGCATGAGGAGATATTTGTGAAGGAATTAGTGAATCTCCATTGGCTATGTGATGCGAAGAAGAGCATACTTTCAAACATCAGTCTTAGAAGACGTGAGTGTCACTGGGCCCCAACTCTCCCACTGGTCCAAGTAGGAATCGCAAATCCAAGACAATGCCATTGCTGAATCCTGGTAGGGGCTGTGTTTGTTTATTGCCATTCAGCCTTTGTGAGGGCTACAGTAGCCAAAGTTGCGGATGTCCAATGCATAACTGCAGTTACTGGAGTTGTGAGCACCTGTGATAAGCTACAACTACATAAGTTGTGAGTGGCGCATGCTGGGCTATAATTGCTGTAGATAGGACCAGCCTATGCTAGGCTGAAACTACCAACTGTCACAAGGCCCTTTTGGTACTATGTCTATAGTGTACCCAACCCTACCGTGGGGCCCTACTGCCAACTTTAGAGGCCTGAATGAAAACACTCACCACCTGGTCCAAGTGGGCCTTCACCGTCTCAAGACTGCTTTTTCTTGTACCTGCAATGAGGAATTACTGGGCCTACAGCTCAAAGCAGCCCAGCACCTGAGGTGAAAGGTACTCCAGAACGCATTGCTTTTGAGCCACTGCACTTCAGAATGTGCAAGTGTTCTACGTAGTACCCAGCAAGTCTAGTGGAACCTTCAGAGGGCTAAGTCACGTATATGTGGGTAAGAGTCTAAAACTGTATGCACATACTGTTTGGGGGTGTTTGAAATTCATCTCTGCTAAAATCACACCACTACTGTTTTTCCTTAGAAATAGAGTAGAACACCCCAGACCTGGGAGAGAGCCTGTGGACTGTGGAGAGACTGCCAGCACAATATATGTTTTTAATTGACACCAAAGAAGGTCAAATGTACGCTTTTTTGTGAATGAATTTTATTACTACTGAGCTATTTCATGATTTGAATGTACTGTAGCTTGCTACAGGAGAGATTTGAGTCTGACTCAAGCGACCTCTAATAACAGTGTAGGTTCTGCAGCCCATTATAAGAAAGATTCATATCTGACTCGAAGGAAGCCTTTTAATGGCCTAAGGCCCTCATTACGAGCCTGGTGGTCTGTGACCGCCAGGCTCGCGGTTGGCGGGAGCACCGCCGACAGCCCGGCGGTGCCCCGCAGGGCATTCTGACCGCGGCGCTTTGGCCGCGGTCAGTGCAGGAAAACCGGCGGTCTCCCGCCGGTTTTCTGCTGCCCGTTGGAATCCTCCAAGGCGGCGCAGCTTGCTGCGCCGCCGAGGGGATTCCGACCCCCCCTACCGCCATCCAGTTCCCGGCGGTCCGCCCGCCGGGAACCGGATGGCGGTAGGGGGGGTCGCGGGCCCCTGTGGGCCCCTGCAGTGCCCATGCCACTGGCATGGGCACTGCAGGGGCCCCCGTAAGAGGGCCCCTAAATGTATTTCACTGTCTGCTGCGCAGACAGTGAAATACGCGACGGGTGCAACTGCACCCGTCGCACAGCTTCCACTCCGCCGGCTCGATTCCGAGCCGGCTTCATCGTGGAAGCCTCTTTCCCGCTGGGATGGCGGGCGGCCTGAAGGCGGCCGCCCGCCAGCCCAGCGGGAATGTCAGAATTACCGCCGCGGTCTTTCGACCGCGGAACGGTAACCTGACGGCGGGACTTTGGCGGGCGGCCTCCGCCGCCCGCCAAGGTCAGAATGAGGGCCTAAGTCTCTTCTGCCCTCATGTGGAAAGTAGCAGTTGCCTGCTTTTGGGTGATATGATATTGTGCTCTTTAAAAATAACTGATCAAACTATACCATCATAAAACAAAAATTCATTTGATATTGAATTATCTGACCTTTCAGCAGGATTTGTGATTCTGATGGACTCTGCGGAGGTAGAAAACTAGGCCCAGATTTACAAATACTTTTAATTGAGTTTGAGTTTTGATCGAATTATGGTTTGCATTGGATTTTAACCCAAGGTCATGCAACATTGTACAATGCACTGGCTTGCCTTATTTTGCATTGCAAAGAGAACAAGTGATAGACATAATGCTGAACAATGTCAACATTCACCCCAGTACAGAGTTCCGGGCTTAAATCCTTCATTTTTTTTGCTACCCATGCCTTCCAGATTGGACCCAGTCAAATGCAAATCGGCCTTGACCATGCTCCCCATGGGAGCAGTCCAACCAGAACTTCCAGGCCAGGTCCACCCTAGACTCGAAAGAATCATCCTAGGACCCGTTTCAGGGTATCACCCCTCATCATCCAGGCTAACATGACTCCAGAGGCATGGGGAGCACTGGACCCACATCTTGCCATACTCGCCCCACTTACAACGGCAAATGCAAAAAGAACAGGTGGTAGACGGAATGTTGAACAATGTCAAACATACACCCCCAGTACAGAGATCTGGGCCTAAGTCCATTGTGTTTTTGCTACCCATGCCATTCCAGTGTGGGCCCAACCATATGCAAATCAACCTTGACTCTGATCCTCATGGGAATAGTCCAGCCCGGATTAAACCCAGATCTTTGTGACTGGGGTGAATGTTTGTATTGTTCAGCACTCAGTCCTTCTCTTTGTGTGTTGCTATACTTGCCCTACATGGCCAGGGTATGCCAAGACGTGCCACTGGATGCAAGCTAGCCTGGCTGATCAGGAGTGATAACCCAAAACAGGATGCTTGTTTCTGGTCCAGGGATGACCTGGCTTGGAGGTTTGGGCTGGACAGTTCCTGTGGGGAGCAGGGTCAAGACTGAATTGCATATGGCTGGGTCCAAAGTGGGGTGGCGTGATGTGGAAAAAAAATGATTGATTAAATCCAGATTTTTGTGACTGGGGGTGAATGTTTGCATTGGTCAGCAGTGCATCCATCATTTGGTCTTTTTACTTTGCATTGGGGGTATTCCATGGGTGGTGCATGGGCTTTGCCATGTAATCACTCATGAATTTTCATGCAAAGAATTGTTGACATAGATTTGTGCAAACATTTCGCTCCTATTCAAGGCAGACAAATTGAGGATAAATATTTCTATTTCTCCTAGTTTTTCCCACTCTAGATGTATGCTGAATTATGCAGCACCCATCCAAAGTAGGAAAAGCCTTCAAGCATAGCACTTGCACTTAAAAGTATACCTTCCAGTACAAATAATATGCTTCATAGTATGCTGACATCCTTGCACTATGGCACAATGGTGTCTGCACTGGCACATCGCTGCCTCAAGTGTGCCATCACAGGGAGAGAGCAAAACCACAGCACATATTTGTGAATATTGCACTGTTGGACCAACTGTCCCTCCTGCTGTCTTTTTTGTAGTTAATTGTTCCCTATTACCTCACATAGACATCTTCCTCCCACTTTCCCTGACTTTCGGTCCAAGCAATTCCCCTTCCTCAAAAATTGACTTATGCGTAAGTGATATGGTAACATTAATAACCAGGAAGTTAAGTCCAAAACATGGCCAACGAAAAAGAATGACCGATCAGACATTTATCAAAAAATCATCTAATTGTTCACACAAACTAAGCAAAGGTGTGAACGCAAGGAATTCAGAAAATAATGTTGTCATATTTCAGTTGTTTTTCATGTGATAGAGTTTTCAGCCCAATATTGATATATTTCGCTCTGTACAGCATCTGAAGAAAAGATGTTTTGAACAACCCTATCAAAACTGTCACCATCTCGGCAATGAAAGATCAATCACGTCTGAAAATGTATTTTATAGCTGATAAACAACTTCAAATGCACATCTAGCTAGATTGGCTTTGTCTGCTGGACCGAATGTGGTGACATTTTCTGCTTCCTCTTATCTGACATTTAACAACACTCTTTCAGACCTTCATTGAGTTTGGAGCAGATGATGGAAGCTGTCCAGTCTGCTATGTCATTGCAAGAGTACACCTTCTTTTGAACATTTTGGGAAGCAGAACAAAGGTGCATTGACTGAGCAATGCAATCATGCCTAGCAGAAAATGTGGTCATCCAGAAAAGTTAACTAGTTGGACGATTTCCTTGATTCTCACAATGAAACGTTTATTTAATCTTGTTAGTTTGTTGACTTTTTTACAAGCTAATCCTGAGTATAGTCATTTATGTTAATACCCGTGTCTATCAGCTGCGAAAGGCATGGCTCTACGACATGGGTACTCACAAACATATGCTTGGGTCAAAGGTACAGTCTGGTTTGTGGCCGAGGGCCACACCGATGGGCCTGCGGGTGGGGTCAGTGGGGGTGGTGCTACTAGAGTAAAAAAAAAATCAGGGTCATTGGGGGGGGTGTTACTTGAGTAAATAAAAATGACCTTAAAGCAGTTGACGTCAGACCGTAAAATTGCCAAAAAGGTGCCATTTCTAAAGCTTTTTTTCATTAAATAGACATTACTGCTATTTTCTGCTCTAAATAGTGTCACTCAAAATGTCACACACATAGAATTGAAATGTCACATGTAAGCATACCGGAAATAAAGAAATGTCACGCAAAAGCAACCTGAAAAGAACAAATCAATCGATAAAGCTCTGGAGTTGATAAATGCTTTGTTGTGATCTGAAAAGGAAGCAGAAAGCATTCAGAAAACAGGGGGAAGAAAGGAGAAAACAGTGAAAAAGGAAATAAAAGAAAAGAGAAAGCACTCAGAAAATGGGGGACAGGAAGGAGAAAGCAGTGAAAAAGGAGGTAAAAGCAAGCAGAAAGCACTCAAAAAATGGGGGACAGGAAGGAGAAAGCTGTAAAATATAAGTAAAAGCAAGTAGAAAGTGCTCAGCAATCCTTGAATGGAACACCAAGCTGGTCTGTGGGCGGTGAGGAGGGAAAAAGGCTGGCCTGATCCAGGGAGGTCCCTGTTGCAGTCCTCAATGGCATCCGAGAGTGTGGGTGAGAGCAGGCTGCAGACAGCATCAAAAGAGCAGGCTGAGGGCGATGACTTCATCGGCAGAAAAAGGCAGCAGGAACCTTTCTGAAAGGCTCCCTAAAAGTCAGCTGTGGAGGCTCCACAGCTGACATTTAAAGGGCCTTTGCTTCCTGCTAGTTTCATGCATGATGTCACAGAGGAGAGGAGGGCACTAGAGCATGCATGATAAGCCTATTTTGTATTTACTGACCCTCTTTGGTGTAATACCAGTATATTGACTACAAGGTCTGTGGGGCGGCAAGGAAAGTCTGCCGGGCTGCCGTACTCTGGGCACCATGGCTCCAGGAGAACAACCTGATAGATCGATGCACCAAAACATCAGTCACCTTACTTTTGTTCTTTGCAATTTCTTTCAGTCACTCATAAGGGCTCAATAATTTCGTACACACCTCATAGAAATGATGGACCTCATTTGGGAAGGAATGGCATATCTTTGAAATTTTAGAGACTAAGGGGCATATTTATACTCTGTTTGTGCCGAATGTGCGTCAAAATTTTTGACGCACATTCGGCGCAAACAATGCCCCATATTTATACTTTGACGTCCGACCCCGCGGGCGTCAAAGTTCCATTATGTGCGTCATTTTTTAGAAGGGGGAACCAACCTTGCGTTAATTATATGCAAGGTAGGCTTTCCTTCTAAAAAATGACTTTAAGGCATGTGCCCCATATTTATACTGTGACGTCATTTTGACGCACAGGAGGGGGCAGGCCTTAAAAAACGGCGCCCAGCCGGATGGGTGCCGTTTTTTAACGCCTGGGTCAGGGCAGGCGTTAAGGGACCTGTGGGCTCAGAAGGAGCCCAGAGGTGCCCTCCCATGCCCCCAGGGACACCCCCTGCCACCCTTGCCCACCCCAGGAGGACACCCAAGGTTGGAGGGACCCATCCCAGGGAAGTTAAGGTAAGTTCTGGTAAGTATTTTTTTTCGTATTTTTTTTGTGGCATAGGGGGGCCTTATTTGTGCCCCCCTACATGCCACTATGCCCAATGACCATGCCCAGGGGACATAAGTCCCCTGGGCATGGCCATTGGGCAAGGGGGCATGACTCCTGTCTTTGCTAAGACAGGAGTCATTTCAATGGGGGTTGGGCGTAAAAAAAAATGGCGCAAATCAGGTTGAGGCCAAAATTTTGCCTCAGACCTGACTTGCCCCATTTTTTGACGCCCAAGCTCCATTTTCCCCTACGCCGGCGCTGCCTGGTGTGGGTCATTTTTTTTGACGGACACCAGTCAGCTGCGCCGGCTAACGTCATTCAATAAATAAGGCGCCCGCATGGCGCTTTTGAATGGCGTTAAAATTTTTGACGCACAACTGCGTTGGCGCAGTTGTGCATCAAAAAGTATAAATATGGGCCTAAGAGACTGATTATGACCTTGGTGGATGGGATACTCCATCACAAACGTGACAGATATCCCGTTCGCCATTTTACAAGTTCCATAGAATATAATGGAACTTGTAATCCGGCGGGCGGGATATCCGTCACGTCTGTGATGCAGTATCCTATCCGCCAAGGTCATAATTAGGCATTAAGTGGTGAATACTCAAACAATACTGGGGGCTGGCTTTTTTTTCTCACTCTGCCTGTGGCAGTGGAGATGGTCAATGGGAATCCTTTGCAGTTCTTACGCTCTGGACATGTATGCATATGAGGCATTTTTTCCTTTGTTTGGCCTTTGGACTCGCTATAGAATAATTACGTACACATTCACAAATAACATGCAGACCAGGGTTGTGTAAACTTCATAAAATATCTCTAAACTACAATGGCCTTATTTGAATTGGTTAACTTGCCGGTGTTATTGAATATGTAACATTTTGGAGAGAGGTTTATTTGCCAGACAATCCCCTCGGAGCATCGGAGCTGCTTTTAATCATCTAGCTTGACAGCGCTGTCATCAGACAATTATATGAGCATTACTAGAGAGGGGCTTTGGCTCTGCCACATGTTGGGAGCCAAGAGTACATGTATTGTTTGGGTACAAGTTGTGTGCTTCCACAAGGAAGTGCTTGCCCTCCACACAGTCATGATCATTTATTTTCCAGCTGCCTCAGTTGGACTTTAAAGGGCACACATACTGAAATGTTAATACAGTCTCTTAGATAACCAGACAATGTATGTTGTTTTTCTCTGGCAGCACATATGGAAGGAGGGAGGTTATTCACCTACATGGATTTTTAGGTCTGGCTTGACAATGCAACTTTCAACCAGGGGCGCAATGGCAAAGGAGCTTCGCTAAAAGCCAGCCACTGAAAAATAAAACAATATGTTAATATTGTTTTATTTTTCAGCTGCTGGCTCAGCCAGCAGGTGAAGGGAGGGGCCGGGTTGGTCCATAGAGGGGGGAAGAGGGAGAGTGTAGTCAGTGCACTAAGTGCGCATGTCAGTTTGGCCGGCTGTCTCAGGCTGGCCAAATTGACATGTGCACTTCGGTTGCACAGCTGGGTTGGAGAAACTGCACAGACTCCCATGCAGTGTCTGGGCGGCAGACCAAACCACTCATACCAATCCTGAAGCTGCTGTCATGCTACCTATAGGATGAAAGCAGCACCAGGATTGTATGGGGAGCCTATGCTGGTGTCCCAGGGACTGCTGGGACACCACAAAAGAAGACAAGCAACCCTGGAGGCCGCGTAGGAAAAATAATATTAAAAAAAATGTATTTCCCCTGCCCTGGCCCTCCACTCCTTCCCCTCCAATTGAGATTTGTGGCCACCGCTGTTGCTTTCACCTGACCTTTTCACCTACACTAATATTATTTTACAGTCATTTGCTTCCACACGCATACCGATTAATTCACATGCTATTTACTTGTAATGCTTCACGTTACCACGCAACATTTATTTGTATGCCAGACCCATTAGCATTGCTTTTGCTTGTCTGTCAGTGAGCTCACTTTTGGAAAAAGCTCATCTTTTTTAATGGATTTTTGCAGATGCTTGTGAGCTTTTAATGGTGATTTCTTTATTGGTAGGAGGACCCATGTGCATGTTAGACTTTTAGAATGACTAAGAATTAACCAGAGTGGAGAACCATCTGAGGAGTTTCTATGAGTGAGCAGAATGAGAGTGTTTTTTTAACATTTGTTATAGAAAGAAATTTAGACCTCTGTTAGAGAGGCAGTTAAGTCAGCTTTTGACAACAATAGAAAGGAAAAATGTTGGTCCTTTTCGAATGGTGAATGTAAAATAAATAGGAAAGAATAGGAAGCATGTCACGCACTGTGGAAAGGAAATAAATGGGAAAAGTAAAGTGGACAGTTAGTTTCCATCAATACATAAACTTGCCCTGCACCAGGACAAGAGAGGATGTCCTTCTCAGCACAGAGGAAAAAAGGTACCCTAAGCTGCTTGGAAAGAGCTGAGCCTATGCTGAGAAAAAGACTTTGATGAGTGCAATCTTTTCTTTGCCCAGATGAGGCGAGAGTTTGTGTTTGATTACAGAGTATATGATGATTTTGCTGATGACTGTTCAGTTGACACAGACTTTTGATGCTTTGAAAGATCCACAAGAGACGACATGTACAGCCTGTTTGTTTTCATGAATGTTGGAACTGCATATTAAAAGCAAACAAGTAATCTTTCATAATATATAAAGCAATGGATTAAGAATTGATTAAACAAGGATGCTAGGAAAAAATACGTAATTTGAATACTTATGACCCTGTTTGGAGGATAACTTTTCTACAGCTCTAGATGTAGGCACTTATTAGCTTCCTATCCAAAGTTGATGTTTGGAATATTGACCTAAATAATGCCCAGTGAAGCCATTGGGTGGTATTAATCTTTAGGAAAGCATACTTGATATGGCAGCAGGAGACACAATCTAAGGACGATCAAGTTGATCTGCCCTTTTTACAGGAGTGAGTATAAAGAATGACATGTTTTTATGAGTGCAAATTCTTTGGCAGAAAGGATGTAGGTAGTACAAATGAGAATAAGTCACAAAATGGTGGACATGAGTATCCAGTGGAAAGGGCAAAGGGTCTCTTATATGAAGACACCCTCGTTTAGAGTATTGGGAAAAAACTGCCTTTGTGGCCTTTGATAAGGCACATACATGTAGCAACAGAGGTTTTAGTGGCACTGCTGATTTTGTTACACAAGAAGAAAGGACAGATTTTTCAACGATGCAAGGTTTGTGGGTAAATTTCACCCATAGGCAATAGGGTAGCTTAGAGGGTTTCGGGGAGAAAAATATGTCTTCCCTTAATGTCTTAAAACACAGAGTTTAACAGATGGAAGAGAAATGAGCAAACAACTCCCAAGATGAGTGCAATGTTTCTTCAAAGGTTGGAGGGAGGTTAGCAAACCTTTTGCCATTTGGTAGAATGTAACAAAGGACATCAACTGTATGGCATTGACTCAGTGGATACAGGATACAGTTTATAAGCACAAAAGTGCAATTAAGAAGGTGTAAGAATACCAGGCTTTTTGAAGATGTCCCCCCTCAATTGTTGTCCATATTTGGACTACTAGATGCTGGTGTTTTGTCTCTGACAGTGCATTGTAATCTGCTAACCAGGTTCCAGAGCATGTGTTCCCTCCCTAACTTGTTTGTTGACTTGGTAATTCTCTGATTGGCAAAGACTTTACCCCTCTATAAGCCTCTAATAAATGGTAGCCAGGTAGACCAGGACATAGGTTGTAAATAGGTCCCCAGGGGGGCAGAACGTGTTTGTGTCAACCAAGGTGACCTGCACAAATGGCTGATAGCAGCCCCGCCATTGCAGACTGCCAGAGCAGTGAAAACTACTTGAGTTCAACTGTGCCCTCACCATGAGAGGTACTGCCCCATGCACTTCCATACATATATGTCAGACATCCCTATGGAAGGCCTCTGCAGCCCAGTTGGCAGGGTGCAGTATAGTTAAGGTGTAGACATGCAAGCACAAGTGTATATGTCTCTATAGTGTCTTTACCATTAAAGTACACTATAAGTGATAGTAGGTCCACAGGATAGCATGGAGCTTAAGCCCTGGCAGACCCGGGTTGCTAGCTCCATGTTGGTGCAGCCTAGATATATCACGTTTGGTGTTCGACAACGTGCTTCCTCTCCCCTGACATAAATTGATGTCAGGGGATGGCTGACAGCACCCAAGTGGCATCCTAGAGGTTGCCCACCTGTTTGTCCAACTTCTGTGTGCTCAGGCCCATCAGCCCATGCTTTTTCCCACACCTGGTGTGCCAAGGGAGGATTCTGACCTCCTTCAAAGTAGAGTGAATACTCCCAGGAGTCAGAAACAAGGGTTGAGGTAGGAAAGAGGTTACATAGGCGGGATAGTGGATGGACACTTCAGAGCGGGGAGCTCCAAAGGCTTCTCTGCCCCTGATCACCATCTGTGCTCTTCCCAGTGGAGTAAACAGCCCACCCCCCTGCTCCCAGGCACAGTTGCTCATGGTTAAATTACCTATGCAGGTCATTGCACAAACCCACATGTGCATCTCTAAGGTGAGCAGCCTAGTCTGTGCACTAAATTTTGATTTTTGCCATCTTAGGAGTGGCAGAGTTGAGGGTTATTGGTAGCAAAAGGTGACCCAGCCCATCTAATGTGGTGACCTCAGGGCGGATTAGATGTAGGAGCAAGCTGCCCATTGGCCACCAGGTTCCACAACCTTAGCTCCCCTAAATCTAGGATTTAAGGGACACTCCTGACACAAGAACCTCAGATCTAATGTACTGCCTTCAAAGAAGGACTAAGAGGATCCCTGTGTCTCCGACAACTGGCGTTTGCCCACTGCACCAAAGCAAAAGAGGGATCCCTGAGGCAACAGACTGGGAACTGAGTGAATGACCATCAACTCAAACTCAGCACTCTCGCCCAGAGGGACCCATGCAGATGCCAGAAACACCCTCAAATATCATTGAACTGGGTACATTCGACTACAGCCGGTTTATCCAGTGTCAACTGGGAATTGTGGGCTTGCCTGCCCTGAAATTTCAGGGCGCTATGTAGATGCCCTAGGCCTCTTGAAGTTCCCAAAGCTTCCAAGGCATGTTGGTTGCCAGTCTGGTAACAGATCCCCACATTTGACTCTGCAACAACAGGGCACACCATGCAGCCTGCCTCCAGCATTGACAAAACAACCACTACTGAGTTTTTGCATCCCCTTGCCAGTGCCATTGTGTAAGCGGCAAAATCAGCACCAGCGCGAGTCCAGTTCAGCACCACAGACAGCCAGGACAACTCTACACCCAGACACCAATGGCCAGGTAAAACTGAACTGACTGTTGTAAACTGATCCTAGGGACTGCACAACCTTTATCTAGCAAGGGTTCCATATAACTCATTCTCTAAGTATTGTTTTGCAACAAGTGGTATTTCTCCATTGACTTCAATGAAAAGTTTAAATGCTTTTTTTGCTATGATATAATGTTGCTTCTAAAATTGATAACTCTGGTTGCACTTATACAATTCTGTTTGTTTTGATGTCTAAAATAATGATAAAAATAATCTCTAAATTAGTAAATTGGTGTCAGATTTCTTTTGAGTTGTGTCAAATACTTATTGTCCATGTTGCTACTTTGAAATGGTAAACACATGTTTCTCTCAGTAAAGCCTGATTGCTCTTTACCACACAACCAGGACTAAGGATTTACTAATGTGCATTCAAGGACCATCATATGATATTGTGAGAATATTGCATGGTGAGGACTAACCCCCACACCACAAAATACTTCACTTTTCTACAGAAGGCTTCCCAAAATATGATTTTCAGAGGTGCAGATTTTTCTAATAAGGTCAGCCATCAGGTTATAAAGTAGTGCAAAGAATATGTAAGTGCTCTCTTTCTGTAAGAAAATAAACATGAGGGTTAGAGACAGGTTAAAAATGGATGAGAGTCAAATACATTTATGAAACATTCATGATGTATATACATCTTAAGATATCTCTTTTCAAGTTGCATTGAAGTCTCCGCAGTTTCTGCCATTCAGATGGGATCCTCAAGATGTCTTGGAAACTAGGTTTAAGGAAAAGCTACCGGAGGCATGCAACATGTAGGTATGTTAGGTAATGGAAAGCGGCTACAATCTTACCGTGATGGTGATCAATTTTGCTGTCAGGCTTATTTTTGAAACCAGATAGGCTCTTTGCTGAGTTACTGGACTGATAGGCTTACTGAGATGCACCTGTTCTCTAGGAGTGATACAGAAACCTGAGAAGACTGCCAGCAGCATCACCAGCACCCACAAATTAAAAAAGGTTTGTCTCTTCTGAAGAAGGAAAAATATTCTGAAACACATGTCTAGAGATGGACAGCACTTGCTCTACCACCAATGATGAATACTAAAGACTTTCAATTAAAGTGAGTATCATCATTTACTGTATTTGCAGCAGTGTATGAGGGTGAATTGTGTGCTGAAATGCCAAGCAGTGTGCTCCCCCACCCATTTTAGTTAGAGGTTATAGCTTGGAAGTTCTGAAGTTGATTGAAAGAAATAATCCAGTTTGCACTATTATGAAGGATACTAGTGTTCACAAACCACAAAAAGTGCATTAAAGCACCATTTGGAATATAGATTAGCTGGAAGGTGACCTTCAATGGTGTTTCTAACTTTGAATCAACTTTTCAAGAAACTAGAAACTCTGTTGTGTTTAATTCCCTTTCACAGAATACCTGATGTAAGAGTGTTGAGGGTCAGTTTCGTTTTTTTCACACAGGACAGACATACTTTTGTTTAAGTACAATAAGAGCTGGTCAATATTTTATCTGTTTTGTCAAGGGCACATAATATTTGAGAACAGTAAACATATACTCTCTCTCACTATTTTATGCCAGTGAATATTCTGGATATATTTTTGAAGCACAATATTTTTGTGTTTTATATTCTGAAATTCTAAAATAGAAACATTTGATTTGCATGGTTTCTTTAACTTTGCTACGCTAACACTTCTTAATTGAAACATTAAGACAGGCTAGCTACCTCTATTGTGAATGTTATTGTTTTCCTAATACACTGCAGTTAGTTTAGTAGATCTTTTTAGTATCCTTCTAAACTCGTATTCATTTACTTTCTGGCTAATGTATGAGATTTGTATCCCAAATAACTTTATATAGAGGTCAAACTTACAAATCTTGCTCATAAGATGAAAAACTTGTACGATTTTCCACTCACCTTAAAGAAATCTCACTTAGGTCCAGATGGTCTCATACAGCCTCAATACATTTGGCCTTGAAAATGTATCTAAAATGTATTACTTACAAAAATAGGGCATATGTTAGAATACTTTCTCAACATTTATTCAAACTTCAACACTTGGTTTAAAGTTTTAAGGGGGTTAAAAACCACGCCTCCCTTCGGCACGAAAATTATTTATAAATCTAAAAGTAATCCAAACAATGTGTAACTTTTTTTAAAAAAAAGCACAGAATACCTAGTACACCTATTTTCATAACAAACATTTCTACATTTCCTTTATGACTTTTTACAACTACTATTTATCTATCTTCAAAAACAAGCATGGTTTGTGATTATAAGTGTATTTATAACATTTTATCAAACATTTCCAACCATCGTCTACCTACTAAAACCAATTTCTATTTATCACAAACCAGAAACACTTTCTAACTCATAAATGTGATTTTAAAATATATTTTTGTATATGATTACCTCTGGGTAATTAGAAATAAATTACAAATGTATATAAATCAAGCTATTTATGAAATAATGTATATCATTCTGTCAAACAACTGCATTTTTCTTCATCTTTCTTCATCTGCATCTTATCAACGCCATCTTTCTGCAAAACACTAAATAGTTTTTTCACAGCCTGCAAACTAGATTAGTTTTTAACTTTGTTGTTTTGATTTTTATATAGTTTATCGTACAATTACACATGTAAGTAATTGAAGCCATTTTATGAATTGCTGTATATAAATTATCAAACAAATGTATCATTCTTTGCAAACAGGATCTTTTCTGCAATACACAATTAACGTTTATAGATTTTCATAGCACGGTACCAAATGTTCACAATGAAAACTATTTAATAGCTTATATTCATAAAAGTGTTACTAAACAGGCCCTAGTTTTCAAATTTAAATACAAAATATTTGCAACTTTTGAGCATTCAATGCAAATAATGATAAAGTTAGTTTTATTTTTTATATAAGTTAAAATAGGCTATTGCTAAAGACTCTAACAAACATTAACATGAGTCTAAACTTTGTATCCATCAGAATAACTAGCTTAAATTCCCATATATTGGTTAGTATTGGATTTGTCTGTCTAATCTGAAGATGGGACAATAGAAACATTCCATGTTCAAAACATTCCAGCTAGTGGTAAAGGAGAAAATAATTAATTCCGATGTGATGAAATTGCGGTAAAGCAGTAAATGAGGCCCAGATTCACAAAGGTGGTAAACTTACATTTGTGGTTAAGTTTACAGAAAGGATTTACAAGTAGTATCTTTACAAGTGTGGAGTCTCCCAACATAAAAAGATGGCTAAAGAAACTACTCATAAATCCCTTTGTGAATAGTAAACAATCATAAACTTACACAAAAGTGTACAAGTATCTTTGTGAATCAGACCGTGAGTGTTCAAAATGGTTTTCTTCCATCTTGTAAACCCAAAGTAATTAAACAACAATGATGGTGATTGGGGAGTAAAGGCATCATGCCGTCAAACCATTGAAGGTGTAATGCAAGTCATCAGTAAAAATCTAACCATACATATTAATGTTCTAATGTTATAAGAGGAAATATAATTCCAGAAGTGATCAGCTTTTCCACCAGAACTACCTTCTGAACATACCAACACAAAACATCCAGTCATGCTCTCTAGAGCTCAGTAAATAGAGTTTTGTGGAGAACTTTTCAGTACAGTATCAGATGTTCTGAGAAAAACAAACCCACCAAGTATTCCAAATTAGATAAGGAAAGCCCCTTTGTGAGGGCTGAGTGCTAGAGGATATCGTGTGGATTCTAATGCTACTCCTTGATTTTCCACCCTTTGATTGTATTAGCGCATCAGTCCTTAATAAGTAAACTTACAAGGGGACGCGTATAGGTCAATGAACCTTTTGATTCATTTAAAGTGTTTTTACCATAGTTTCAGTACAGAATCAATAATCGACACACAATAATCAATAATCATTAGTCAAATCAACAATCAATGGAGTCAGTATATTACACACACCATGACTCTTCAGCCATGAATAACCATACCTTTAATTATACGCTTAGTAAGTTTATTTCCCTTATTGTTAACAATACTAAGTCAGGAATCTTAATCATCATCTCAAATCAAACTATTTAATAATGCTTGTTAATCAGCAAGTCGCAAGAAACATGATCTAATCAAAGCTTGAATCAAAAGACATTCTAAGGCATCAACTCAAAACATTATTGTTAGAAATGGGGTCTTTGGTTGACAGTCAGGTTACCCCCTTTTCAAGCAAGGACCCTCACTCTAGTCAGGGTAAAAGAGAATCACCCTCAGCTAACCCCTGCTTACCCCCTTGGTAGCTTGGCAGAGCAGTAGGCTTAACCTCAGAGTGCTAGGTGTAAAGTATTTGTACCAATACACACAGTAACTTAATGAAAACACTACAAAATGACACAACACCGGTTTAGAAAAAATAGGAAATATTTACCTAAACAAAACAAGACCAAAACTACAAAAATCCGACATACCCAAGTCAAGTTATGAATTTTTAAAGATTAAACTCAAAAATAGCGCTTAGAAACAAAAATGCTTCAATGAGATGTTAACACGGCGTCGTGACGGAGTCGTTCCCAACAAGCCGACACCAGCGGCGCCGGACACGGAGTCGTGTAGACCCCAAAGTACAGTACCTTTGGTGAAGAGTGAAAACAAGCCGAGGCGCGAAGTCAGGAATCACGGCGTCTGTGCGAAACGTTGAATCCGTGCACTTCAAGCGGCGTCGGTCACGACATGGTGCGGTGACTTCCACGGAGTCGCGGACTTCAGCGGGGCTGCTGCGGCGACGGGCCTGCGAAGAGTGTCGCGTTCCAGCGAAGGTCACGGTGTCAGGTGCAGGCGGCGTTACCGGATTCAGCAGCGGCGTCGGTCCGGAGTCGTCCGAAGTCGATTTCCTTGGATTTCCACCAGCTTTCCTTTCAAGGGCCCAGGGACTGGGTAGGGCACCACTTGTCAGAGCATGAGTCTCTCCAGAGACTCCAGGTGCTGGTAGAGAGAAGTCTTTGCTGTCCCTGAGAATTCAAACAACAGGAGGCAAGCTCTAAATCAAGCCCTTGGAGATTTCTTCACAAGATGGAAGGCACACAAAGTCCAGTTTTTGCCCTCTTACTCTGGCAGAAGCAGCACTGCAGGAAAGCTCCACAAAGCACAGTCACAGGCAGGGCAGCACGTCTTCCTCAGCTATCAGCTCTTCTCCAGGCAGAGGTTCCTCTTGGTTCCAGAAGTGTTTCTAAAGTCTGTAGATTTGGGTGCCCTTCTTAAACCCATTTTAGTCTTTGAAGTCACCTTTCTTCAAAGGGGACTCACACCTACTTGTGAAATCCTGCCTTGCCCAGGCAAGTCATCAGACACACAGCAGGTGGTTGGAGCCGGCATTGTCAGAGGCAGGCACAGTCCTTTCAGATGAGAGTGACCACTCCACCCCTCCCTCCTAGCAAAGATGGCTAATCAGGAAATGCAGGTTACACCCCAGCCCCCTTTGTGTCACTGTCTGGTGTGAGGTGAAAAACAACCCAACTGTCAAACTGACCCAGACAGGGAATCCACAAAACACGGCAGAGTCACAGAATGGTTTAAGCAAGAAAACGCTCACTTTCTAAAAGTGGCATTTTCAAACGCACAATCTTAAAATCAACTTTACTAAAAGATGTATTTTTAAATTATGAGTTCAGGGACGCCAAACTCCACATGTCCATCTACTCTCTAGGGGAATCTACACTTTAATCATATTTAAAGGTAGCCCCCATGTTATCCTATGAGAGAGACAGGCCTTGCAACAGTGAAAAACGAAGTTGGCAGTATTTCACTGTCAGGACATATAAACCACATTACTATATGTCCTACCTTACCCATACACTGCACCCTGCCCTTGGGGCTACCTAGGGCCTACCTTAGGGGTGCCTTACATGTAAGAAAAGGGAAGGTTTGGGCCTGGCAAGTGGGTACACTTGCCAAGTCGAATTTACAGAGTAAAAATACACACACAGACACTGCAGTGGCAGGTGTGAGACATGATTACAGGGTTACTTGTGTGGGTGGCACAACCAGTGCTGCAGGCCCACTAGTAACATTTGATTTACAGGCCCTGGGCACCTCTAGTGCACTTTACTAGGGACTTAACAGTAAAACAAATATGCCAATCATGGAGAACCAATTACGTACACATTTTAAACAGGAGCACTTGCACTTTAGCACTGGTTAGCAGTGGTAAAGTGCCCAGAGTAACAAAAACAATAAAATCAGAGTCCAGCACCCATCAACAACCTGGGGAACAGAGGCAAAAAGTTAAGGGAGACCACGCCAAGGATGAAAAGTCTAACACGTGTCCCACCCAGCTAAAAGTGGGGAGCAACTACCCAACCTCATGGGAGTTCTCATCACTAAGGCGGAAGAACCTGGACAGACCATCAGCATTGGCGTGCTCTGTACCAGGACGATGTTCCACCGTAAAGTCCATCCCCTGTAGGGAAATGGACCACCTCAACAGTTTTGGATTCTCACCCATCATCTGCATTAACCATCTGAGGGGCCTGTGGTCGGTCTGAACTCAGAAGTGAGCCCCAAACAAGTAGGGTCTTAGCTTCTTCAGTGCCCAGACCACAGCAAACGCTTCGCGTTCTATGGCACTCCACCTACGTTCCCTGGGTAGTAACCTCCTGCTAATGAAGGCTACGGGTTGATCTAGGCCCTCTTCATTAAGCTGTGAGAGTACTGCTCCAATACCATGCTCTGAGGCGTCTGTTTGCACAACAAACTCCTTGGAGTAGTCAGGTGCCTGTAGCACAGGTGCTGTGCACATGGCAGCCTTCAGGGCATCAAAAGCGTTCTGGCAAGCCTCTGTCCAGATCACTTTCTTGGGTTGCTTCTTAGAAGTCAACTCAGTTAAGGGGGTAACAATGGTACCATATCCCTTAACAAACCTCCGGTAATATCCTGTGAGACCTAAAAAGGCTCTCACTTCAGTCTGGGTCTTGGGAGGCTCCCAAGCCAGAATCGTATCCATCTTAGGCTGTAGGGGTGCCACCTGGCCACTCCCCACCTGGTGTCCTAAGTACACCACAGAACCCTGCCCTATTTGGCACTTGCTCGCCTTAATAGTGAGGCCTGCCTTCTGCAGGGCCTCTAACACTCTCCAGAGGTGTTGCAGGTGTTCCTCCCATGTGGAACTAAACACAGCAATGTCATCCAGGTAGGCAGCACTGAACTCATCCAGTCCTGCCAACACCTGGTTGACCAACCTCTGAAAGGTGGCAGGGGCATTCTTCATCCCAAAGGGCATCACATTGAAGTGGAAGTGCCCATCTGGGGTAGAGAATGCTGACCTCTCCTTTGCCCCCTCAGTTAAGGAAATCTGCCAGTACCCAGATGTTAAATCAAACGTACTGAGGTACTTGGCAGCTCCTAACCGATCAATGAGCTCATCAGCTCGGGGGATGGGGTGTGCGTCAGTCTTGCTGACCGCATTGAGACCCCGGTAGTCCACACAGAACCTAAGTTCTGGAGTGGCACCAGGAGCAGCAGCCTTTGGGACCAAGACCACTGGGCTGGCCCAAGGACTGCTGGAGTGCTCAATAACCCCTAGGGTTAACATTTTGGAGACTTCCTCCTTAATGCAAGCCCTGACCCTGTCAGTCACCCTGTAAACCTTATGTTTAACAGGTGTACTGTCCCCAGTGTCCACATCATGTGTGCACAGGTGTGTGACTCCTGGGATCAGGGAAAACAGCGAGGCGAACTGTCCCAGCACATGGCGACAGTCCCTCTGCTGTTCCTCAGTCAGGGAGGGGGAGAGGATCACTCCCTCTACAGACCCATCTTTCTCTCCTGCAGACAGGAGGTCAGGAAGAGGCTCACTCTCTTCCTCCACCCCGTCATCTGTCGCTAGGAGCATGGATAGCTCAGTTCGCTCAAAGTGTGGTTTGAGGCGGTTGACATATAGGACCCTCAAAGGGTTCCTGGGGGATTGCAAGTCTACCAGATAGGTGACCTCGCTCTTTCTTTCCACCACCTCAAAAGGCCCAGTCCACTTATCTTGGAGAGCCCTAGGCTCCACTGGTGCCATGACCCACACGTTTTGTCCAGGCTGAAACTCAACCAGAGTGGCATTCTGGTCGTACCACCGTTTCATATCCTCCTGGCTTGCTTCCAGGTTCTCCTGAGCGAGACTCCTGAAGCGGGCAGTCTGGTTTCTTAGTGCCAGCATGTAGCTAAATACATCCTGGGGTGGTTTACTAGGAGCTTTCTCCAAAGCCTCCTTCACCAGACTGAGCGGTCCCCTCACAGGGTGGCCATAGATGAGCTCAAAGGGGCTAAAGCCAAGTCCCTTTTGAGGCACCTCCCTGTAAGCGAACAGAAGGCATGGCAAGAGGACGTCCCACTTACGCCTCAAGGGTTCTGACAGGCCCTGAATCATGCCTTTCAAGGTGCGGTTGAATCTCTCAACCAGACCATTACTTTGGGGGTGGTAAGGGGTGGTGAACTTGTAGGTTACCCCATACACCTTCCACAGAGACTTCATATAAGTGGATATGAAGTTTGTACCTCTATCAGATACCACCTCCTTGGGGAACCCCATGCGGGTAAAAACCCCCATCAAGGCACGTCCCACCACGGGGGCAGTGACCGTCCTTAGAGGAATGGCTTTTGGCTACCGCGTGGCATGGTCCACCAAGACCAGGATGAACCTGTTGCCCATGGCTGTCTTGGGATCCAGAGGCCCCACAATGTCAATTCCTACCCTTTCAAAGGGAGTACTGACTACAGGTAAAGGTTGGAGGGGAGCTTTGCATTTCCCCCCACTCTTGCCACTTGCCTGACAAGTCTGACAAGGCCTACAATAAGCAGCTGACTGCTTGTGCATCAAGGGCCAGTAAAAGTGGGAGACAAGCCTCTTATAGGTCTTGTCCTGCCCTAGATGTCCTGCCAAAGGCACATCATGAGCCAAACCCAGTAGGAAGGCCCTGAAGCACTGGGGTACCACCAGCATACGAGCTGACCCAGGCTCAGGAACCTTAGGCTCACTGTACAGGAGGCCATCCTCCCAATAAATCAGGTGAGTACCTGGCACCTCGCCAGCCGCCTGGGCTGCAGCCTGCTGCCGCAGCCCCTCAAGAGTAGGGCACTCCTTCTGCGCTGTGCAGAATGCTTCCCTGGTGGGTCCCCCTTCCTGCTGCCACTGCGACAGCTCAGGGACCTCCCCCAGTTCAGCCACCTGCTCCCCTGTAGGTTCCGGGGCGTCACCCTCAGGCTCCGCCTCCTCCCGGACCGTGGGAACCTCGGGGGCCGGTTTCCCGCGCCCCCTGCCCTTTCTCTTCTTGGCGGTCCCCTGGGCCACTGTTTCAGGCTCCAGGGGCTCTTGACTACCCTGATTGGCTGCCATAGACCGGGTGGATACACATACCCACCCAGGCAGACCCAACATCTCCAAGTGAGACCTGTGTTCTACCTCCTTCCAAGGGGAATCCTCCAGGTCGTTACCTAGCAAACAATCAACAGGCATGGTTGGACTCACAGCTACTTTCCAGGAACCTGAGACCCCCCCCCATTCAAAGGGAACCTGCGCCACTCTACAGAGGCGCTCAGAGTTGTCTACCGCAACTACTTGGTGAAGTACCCGGGGATCAATCTGCTCTTCAAACACCAGGTGACTCCTCACTGTAGTCACACTGGCTCCTGTGTCTCTCAGAGCCTCCACCCTCTGTCCATTGATGGTCACCCATTGCCTGTACTTCTTAGTGTTATCAGGCACTAGGTTTCTCTGGACCATCTCACTGTCCCCTAGAGAGACAAGGGTCATTTCTGCTGGTTCCCACCCACCTGAAACCAACTCCTCCCCAAGCGCTACACTGGCCAAACCCTGGGACGGTGCACCAGTGGGTGCCGGTGTACTTTTGGGGCATTTGGGGTCCCCCCTCACATGACCCACCTGGTCACATGCATAGCACTTACGTGGGGGACCACCTGCCACTGGCTTCCCTTTGGACAACCATGGCTTCTTTTGACTGGGGGGTTGGGAATCCTTACCCTGGGAATCAGTTTGGGGCCCTTTAGAGAACTCCCCCTGTTTGCCCTTACCCCCCCCTTTCTTCTGAGAGGGACCCTGCCCACCCTTGACGGGGTCTCCCCCATACCTCTTTTGGACCCTGGTGCTCTCCCAGCGGTCCGCTTCCTGCGCAAGCTTCCTGGGGTCAGTCAGCTTGCTGTCAATAAGGTGCTGGCGCAGCTCTGGAAAACATAAACTGTACAAGTGCTCCCAAGCAATTAAATTGTAAAGCCCCTCATACGTGTTTACCTTACTGCCCTTCACCCAACCATCCAGTGACCTGCAAAAAGAATCAACACATTCCAACCATGTTTGGGATTCCTTTCTCTTGTAGGATCTAAACTTCTCCTTGTACTGCTCAGGGGTGAGAGCATACCTGGTGAATAAGGCCTCCTTCATGACAGGGTCGGTGAGACTCTGAGCATCCCCTAAGGCCGTCAGTGTGTCCCTCCCCTCTGCCTCAAAATGCTTCCACAGGGCTGCCCCCCAATGAGCTTCAGGGACCAGGTTCATGTGGAGAGCTGACTCATAACCCTTGAACCACAAGTAGATATCATCCTCCCTCTTATAATCCCTCACAAGGTCTTTTGGGATGTGTACCCTTCTCTCAGGCTGCACTGTAGGATTGCTGCCACCATCTCTACTGGACTGTCTTCTATGATCCATCTCTTTCAAGCTAAGCTCATGAGCCATTGCTAACTTCCTCTCCTCAAGGGCTAGCCTCCTCTGCTCCAATTGGTACTCCCTTTCTGCCTGTCTGTCCTGTAACTCTTCAGGTGTCAGACCCTTGGAGGATACACTGCTACTTCTGGTTGTCACCCAGGCCCTCAGCGCCTTTTTCAGCTCATCCTTCTTGGAAGAGCTCTTAATGGGACAACCAAAATGTTTACAAAACTGCTTTAGCTGAGCCTTGTTATAACTATCCAATTGCTTCAGGTCAAAAAACAGCTTCAACTGGTGCATCTCCAAGTAGAGACATGATAAAAGGTTAAAAGAGTGCAAAGTTCCAAATGCAGAAAAGCAAGTTCTCAAATGAAGTCCAGAAAAGTCAATCACCGGATCAGCGAAAAAGGAAACTGAATGCAGAGCAAAAACAGTCCAAATAGAGAAAAACAAAAATCACAAGACTAGTAGTATGTGGTCACGTAGTGGTCTGAACTCAAAACAGTAGTGTACACTTAATCACTGTATGTCAAGTACAAATACAAGTCCAAATCCCAACCGCTGATCACCAATGTTAGAAATGGGGTCTTTGGTTGACAGTCAGGTTACCCCCTGTTCAAGCAAGGACCCTCACTCTAGTCAGGGTAAAAGAGAATCACCCTCAGCTAACCCCTGCTTACCCCCTTGGTAGCTTGGCAGAGCAGTAGGCTTAACCTCAGAGTGCTAGGTGTAAAGTATTTGTACCAACACACACAGTAACTTAATGAAAACACTACAAAATGACACAACACCCGTTTAGAAAAAATAGGAAATATTTATCTAAACAAAACAAGACCAAAACTACAAAAATCCGACATACCCAAGTCAAGTTATGAATTTTTAAAGATTAAACTCAAAAATAGCGCTTAGAAACAGAAATGCTTCAATGAGATGTTAACATGGCGTCGTGACGGAGTCGTTCCCAACAAGCCAACACCAGTGGCGCCGGACACGGAGTCGTGTAGACCCCCAAGTACAGTACCTTTGGTGAAGAGTGAAAACAAGCCGAGGCGCGAAGTCAGGAATCGCGGCGTCCGTGCGAAACTTTAAATCCGTGCACTTCAAGCGGCGTCGGTCACGACGTGGTGCGGCGACTTCCACGGAGTCGGGGACTTCAGCGGGGCTGCTGCGGCGACGGGCCTGCGAAGAGTGTCGCGTTCCAGCGAAGGTCACGGTGTCAGGTGCAGGCGGCGTTACCGGATTCAGCAGCGGCGTCGGTCCGGAGTCGTCCGAAGTCGATTTCCTTGGATTTCCACCAGCTTTCCTTTCAAGGGCCCAGGGACTGGGTAGGGCACCACTTGTCAGAGCAGGAGTCTCTCCAGAGACTCCAGGTGCTGGTAGAGAGAAGTCTTTGCTGTCCCTGAGACTTCAAACAACAGGAGGCAAGCTCTAAATCAAGCCCTTGGAGATTTCTTCACAAGATGGAAGGCACACAAAGTCCAGTCTTTGCCCTCTTACTCTGGCAGAAGCAGCACTGTAGGAAAGCTCCACAAAGCACAGTCACAGGCAGGGCAGCACGTCTTCCTCAGCTATCAGCTCTTCTCCAGGCAGAGGTTCCTCTTGGTTCCAGAAGTGTTTCTAAAGTCTGTAGATTTAGGTGCCCTTCTTATACCCATTTTAGTCTTTGAAGTCACCTTTCTTCAAAGGGGACTCACACCTACTTGTGAAATCCTGCATTGCCCAGGCAAGTCATCAGACACACAGCAGGGGGTTGGAGCCGGCATTGTCAGAGGCAGGCACAGTCCTTTCAGATGAGAGTGACCACTCCACCCCTCCCTCCTAGCAGAGATGGCTAATCAGGAAATGCAGGTTACACCCCAGCCCCCTTTGTGTCACTGTCTGGTGTGAGGTGAAAAACAACCCAACTGTCAAACTGACCCAGACAGGGAATCCACAAAACACGGCAGAGTCACAGAATGGTTTAAGCAAGAAAACGCTCACTTTCTAAAAGTGGCATTTTCAAACGCACAATCTTAAAATCAACTTTACTAAAAGATGTATTTTTAAATTATGAGTTCAGGGACCCCAAACTCCACATGTCCATCTACTCTCTAGGGGAATCTACACTTTAATCATATTTAAAGGTAGCCCCCATGTTATCCTATGAGAGAGACAGGCCTTGCAACAGTGAAAAACGAAGTTGGCAGTATTTCACTGTCAGGACATATAAACCACATTACTATATGTCCTACCTTATCCAGACACTGCACCCTGCCCTTGGGGCTACCTAGGGCCTACCTTAAGGGTGCCTTACATGTAAGAAAAGGGAAGGTTTAGGCCTGGCAAGTGGGTACACTTGCCAAGTAGAATTTACAGAGTAAAAATACACACACAGACACTGCAGTGGCAGGTGTGAGACATGATTACAGGGTTACTTGTGTGGGTGGCACAACCAGTGCTGCAGGCCCACTAGTAACATTTGATTTACAGGCCCTGGGCACCTCTAGTGCACTTTACTAGGGACTTAACACTAAAACAAATATGCCAATCATGGAGAACCAATTACGTACACATTTTAAACAGGAGCACTTGCACTTTAGCACTGGTTAGCAGTGGTAAAGTGCCCAGAGTAACAAAAACAATAAAATCAGAGTCCAGCACCCATCAACAACCTGGGGAACAGAGGGAAAAAATTTAAGGGAGACCACGCCAAGGATGAAAAGTCTAACAATTATTAAAACCCATTTCAGCAAAGCTATAATATCAATAAAGTTCAGCAAAACAGTCTGTCAACCTTTTGTCTCTATAATTTGTAATTTGTTGTCGAGTAACCTCATCTAACACAGATTAGCATCAGCATGTGGGGCTTCATGCAAACAGTTTTGGAGCACAAATTTGGAAAAACATCTACCTAAAGAAAGTATTAAGCCAGAGCAATTGGTACCTAGAAAGAAAAGGCACACACATGCAATTCAGTCATTGTTATATGTATCTATCTACTGTATGGGTCAGCAAGCAGAATCAGTCTTCGTCCTCAGGTCATGAATCGATCAGCAACACATCAGGCTCTCAGTCAGGGAGTATGAGCCCAATGACAGAATCTCAAATCTCTTTCAAGTCTCTTCTCAACAATGGTCTGCCTAAAAATCTATTCTGAATCTTTTCCCTCTGTTGCGTTGTTATATCAAACTCACCCAAACTATCCCCCAATTTCCAATTGATCAATTAATCGTATGTTATTACTCTTTCCAATAATGTCCATATACGAAATCTATCAATTTTAATATTTCACAGTTCACATGTCATTCATAGGTCTGCTTTACGATGTTCTCATCATCCGATTCGTCAGGTATCAGTTTTGTTGCATATTCATCTCCAGTAAGTTTCTTTATTGTTCGTGTCCTGGGAAAGAACCTCCTGCACCTATTACACACATTTTGTTACATTACTAGAGACAACATCTCCTGTCCGTCGGTTCCCATATAAAGTTTCTGCTAAACATTTTATTAAAACAATGAGCATTTCACAGTTAGTTCACCCTGTCAGCATTTTGCATTAAACACTAAGAAATACAGCTTCTGCACGAGGCCTGACAAAACTAGGCCAAGACACTCGCTAAGTTAAGGCCTACAATTAATAAGCAATAACATAATTCATAACCCTTATTATGACATATAACTACATTTATCTAATACATTTTCAATATTTTGTATGTCTTAATGATATTTTAGTACATTTCGTGAACACTGATGGCCATTCTTCAAGGTCACATTTTCAAACGTGCACATTATTTTTCCACATTATTCATTTTTCCACATAAGTCATTATTCAGAATACATAAACATTCATTAAAATTTTCCAATTAAGACATATGCTTCAACAATAGTAATGTGCCTGTGACAGAAAGCAATCTCAGACCATGTGCTCTCAACGAGGGGAAAAGGGAGTAAAGCTGAGAGAGAGAGAGAGAGAGAAGCACTGAAGGCAGTTTTAGTAGATCTGACTTTGTGTCTCAGTTAATTTAGATTCTGCATTCAGGGATAACACACATGCGTATTTCACCACAGTACAGCTTAATAGGATGACCTAGGATAAATGGTAAAACATAAAGTAATACTTGATACATACTCTTACACAACTCCAGTTCGTTCATTAATTATCAGGTTTATGTAGGTGCCGGTACCAAGCCTAGGAGTCCCAGTAGCTTCCAGTTAACTGGAGGGCTCCGGTCACTGCATCAGAGGAGATAAGAGAGTGTGGATGTTATGAAGGGGCTGAATTGTAGCTATCAGAAAGACCAGGATAGCAGACAAGCGAAGTGGAATCACAGCAGAACAGGTTTGGTAGTGGAATCACTACTGAAGACAAACTGCAAGGGAAACGGTAACTGGACAAGGAGCAAATGGTTGGAAAACCTACAAGGAGCAGAACTATAGACCTAGACAGTCGTGAGGAAACTGGTCACTGCTACAGATTGTTACTAAATTTATCAGAACGATTCCTGCCTTATTTGGGACATCCCTGTGATTGAATGCCCTTTTGTCCTAGCCAAAACTAACCAGTCCTCACATGGCACTTTCCTTTTCTTACTCTGTTTTGAATTCCTGGGAACTGTTTTCTTTTTTTGTTGCCCTTTACTCCTGATCCTAATAGTATTTTTAATTCATATTCAGTGGGTTTATCGTTCCACACACTGCAATCAACAGGATGCTTGATCACTGTACAACATCATGTCAGAAGATGTTCTCTCTGAATCATAACAAAGTGAGGAAAAACTTAAGATGTGTATACAAGAGCTACATTGTGATTAATCAAGATGATCATCAATGTGATAGTGGCAACAGTGTCTCAAGAGTAGTTAGTATTTGACTCAAGCTTTTATAGGGGGAAAAGCCAAAGGAAAGGAAGAGAAAGGTTGAGTATCATCAACAGAAGCTGTATAAGCACTCCTTACTATACTTAGGTTAGGAATAGGAGTCTGCACAGTTTAAAACCTGGAGTAGGTAGGCAGCATTTGTGGGTTCTAGGTTTGTGGGTTTTTGGGTGTTAGGAGAAACATGGCAAAGTTTCAAAATGTGAACACGAACCCTCATGCCATTATGAAATATGAGAAAGTCTCTGTCTCTCTGTGTTCACCTGTAATATCACTCCACTCTTTTAGTGCAAGAACAGAAATAGACAGGGTGATTTTTTTTTTAACTCTGAAGTTTTGAGAGCTTATGTTAATTATCTATGTATGGTATGTTATCTCCCAGAGACTATCAGTACAAATACAAAATGTATACTGGGGTAGGTTGTGTGGACACATTAGGAGCCATATTTTGTTTTGTGCAGCTCTGAGTAGATGTGGTAACGAGAATGGACAATGGCATAGTACAACACCTAACAAAGACATTACCATGTCATAACCATTCATGCAACTATTTATTGATGATGACACTGCGAGGCTGCTACTCAAAAGCATCACAACATCAATTCTGAAACAAACAACCAATCCCATATCTTCAGTAAACAGGACAAAAGCACCATCCACATCAGCCATTGGTGAGGTTGTACCTACAAAGTTGTCACTAGTCAGGATGTCCATAGAAAAACAATACCACCTGATTGACTGTGAAAACATACTTAAAACGTGTACTCTTCCTGACATATTGGCCCTCAATATGACATTGGCAGTGAAATTTAAGTGGTGGTAATACCGCCAACAGGCTGGCAGAAATTACAGCCAAATTAAGACCATGGTGGTGAGAACTCCCATAGACAGCCAATGTACTACACCATCCGCCAGGGCGTTTACACCATGCACCACGGCGGTAGCCACCAACAGCCAGCCGGAAGACAAGGTACCACCCACCATCTCATGACAATGCAATCTGCCATGATTTCCGGGGCGGTACCAACGCCATTAAATGCCTGTCGGAAACACATCACAGAAGATGAAAGACTTACCATCTGAGACACAGAAAAGATCAATGTTTCCATGGAACCAGAAATTCAAGTCTTCCTGATGCTCTTCTATGCCATGCTCCACCTGGAACACTAATGCCGATGAAGACGATGACAGTGAGTACAGCCGCCTAGCACACAAGGGAGGGAGGGAGGACAAGGAGAGTGACACACACACGCACAACACACACCATTCACACACACATCATACACACAACCAGCTGCAGTAAGGAAGTACTGAGAATGTATTGAATGGGAACAGCCACCAAATGAAACAATTGTATAACAAAGAGATATGTACAATTGTCCAGAAAGGGCCAATGCCCAGTCCAAAGTACAAAGGATCCACATGGCCACAGGGCACAGTCCAAGGCCCAACTTGTTTCCTGACAACATCCATACAGAACTGTGCAGGGGCATCATTTTGGAAGTGGGCAGGCATCTCAGGGGCAAAAAGGTGGAGGGCACCTCAGCTGAAGACTGGAACGTGCCCACTGGTTCTGGAGGGGGCTCCATGCCCATTATCCTTTGCTGGGGAGTGCAAGGTCACAGTCTCTCAGGTGGGGTACTTGCCCACTGGTTCTGGAGGGGGCTCCATGCCCAGTACTCATTGCTGGGGAGTGTAAGGTCACAGTCTCTCAGGTGGGGTACTTGCCCACTGGTTATGGAGGGGGCTCCATGCCCATTATCCTTTGCTGGGGAGTGCAAGGTTACAGTCTCTCAGGTGGGGTACTCGCCCCTGGTTCTGGAGGGTCTCCATGCCCAGTACTCATTGCTGGGGAGTTTAAGGTCACAGTCTCCCAGGTGGGGTACTTGCCCACTGGTTCTGGAGGGGGCTCCATGCCCAGTACTCATTGCTGGGTAATGCAAGGTCACAGTCTCCCAGGTGGGGTACTTGCCCACTGGTTCTGGAGGGGGCTCCATGCCCAGTACTCATTGCTAGGGAGTGCAAGGTCACAGTCTCTTAGGTGGGGTACTTGTCCACTTGTTCTGGAGGGGGCTCCATGCCCATTATTCTTTGATGAGGAGTGCAAGGTCACAGTCTCTCAGGTGGGGTACTTGCCCACTGGTTCCTGAGGAGGCTCCTTGTACAGCAGTCCCTAGAGGGTGGCCTACATGCCCTCTTCTTGAGGTGAGGGCTGCATTGTCTCAGCTGGAGGTGAGGGCTCCGTGACCACTGGTGGTGGTGATGGTGTTGGTACCCTGTCACCCTCCGCTGGAGGTGAGGGCTGCTGTGTCTTAGCTGGGGAAGGTTCCTCCTGAGCAGCCTCTGCTGGAGGTGAGGGCTGCTGTGTATCAGCAGGGAATGAGGGCCCCATGCCTACTGGTGGCGGTGGTGTTGGTACCCTGCCAGCCTCTGCAGGAGGTGAAGGTTACTGTGTCTCAGCAGGGGATATGGCCTCCTGTGCAGTCTTTGTTGGAGGCGAGGGCTGCTGTGTCTCAGTTGGAGGTGAGGGCTTCTTCCCCTTCCTGGCTGGTGGAGTGGGATCCTTTCCCTTCCTGGCTGCGGGTGTCGGATCCTTCCCCTTCCTGGCTGCTAGAGTGGGATCCTTCACTTTCTTGCCTCCACGACTAGGAGGTGCCTACACTGTCCCCATGGACTGTTTGGCTGAGGTGCTGGGTCGGGTCGTTGGGACCCTACTCTTACTGGCAGGACGGGGGAGGGAAGAGGTGAAGTTGGGTAAGGAAAAGCTTCTTAGGGACGGTGGGGTGGGATAAGGGAGGAGGGATGGGAGTGGAGGTTGAGGGAGTGGTTGTTTGAGGAGTACGTCTGCTGGACTTGGTTGCAGGTGCATGGGCAGTGTGCTGCTGTTAGGTGGATGGCTGTTGGGTGTCTGAATGCCTGCGTTTGTGTCCTTTAAGAGGGGGGACAGACAGGGTCAGAGAAGACACAGGGGACACGTGGATGGATGTTGTGGAGGTGTCTGCTAGTGAGGTGTGTGTACTACTTGGTGTGGTGATGCTGGTGGTGGATGTTGAAGCAGTGCATGAAGGTGTGAGTGTGGACGTGACTGTGAGGGAGGTGGAGACAGTAGCGGGAGTGGATGTGGTTGTGTGTGCAACTGTCTGGTGTTTGCGTAAGTGCTTGTGGACTGAAGTGTGGTGCCTGTGTTTGATGTCTTGGGTGCATGCTCGTCTGTATGTGTGCATAGGATGGGTTGGGGTTGAGGAGACTGGGACTGGGAAGTGGTAGTTGGAGGGGGGATGGCAGGAACAGGGACAATTGCTGCCATCAGAAAGGAGGCCAGAGCCTGAATCGATCTCTGTTGGGCTGCCAATCCACCGTGGATGCCCTCCAGGAATGCATTGCTTTGCTGCATCTGGGCTGCCAGCCCCTGGATAGCATTCACAATGGTTGACTGCCCTACAGTGATGGATCACAGGAGGTCAATAGCCTCAGGGCAGCAGGGCTCACTGGGGCAGGGCCTGAGGTGCCTGAGGTAAAGGAGATGCCCACCCTCCTGGCTGAGCGGGCATGGACAACTCGCTGAGGGGCTACTGGGGGGGCGGTGCTGGTATGGGGGTGGCAGCTGTACCTGCAGCTGGGGTGGTCACAGAGGTATCCACCACCACCAGGGAGCTTCCATTGGAAGAGAAATCTGAGTCAATGTTGTCACCTCTTGTCTCTGCGGTGGTGCTCTCCTCACCCTCCGTCCCATTGGTTCCCTCGGCGTCGGTTGTCTCTGCCTCCTGGGTCCTGTGGGTTGCAGCTCCCTCTATTGCCGGTGCCCCTGCTCGTCCACCAGATGATGCTAATACACATATGAACAGGATAACAGAAGGAGAAAGGGAGGGGAGGGAGAGAAAGAGAGCACTGGGTCAATTACAGCACCAACACCACAGTTGGCATAGACAGTACCATCACACACAGGGATCTGGATTGAGCACTATGTATTGCACTTGCATTCAATTGGCTAGACGCCACAGCAAGATGAGGGCTAACCACCACCAACTGCACCCCTCCTGGGACCCACTAAGCCTTGTCTGATGGAATGTAGCCTAGCTAGGTTACCTGGATTTCCTATACACCTTTACCCTTGAGCTGGATCACGCAGCAATGTCTGACCTGGCATTAAGAGGCACCCACTAACTCACATCCATAACCCGGATCCCATGCCACCTACCAATTATTGTTGTAACTCCCACTATACTCACCCCCATCCAGCTCTGGGTAGGCCACCGCCAGTATATGGGCCATCAGGGGGGTCAGGTTTTGACGGACACCCCTTCCTCATTGGGAGGCCATCCCCAGCTCTGCCTCCACGGTCTTCCATGCCCAGCGTCTCAGGTCCTCCCACCTTTTCCGACAGTGGGTTCCCCGCCTGCTTTAGAACCCCAGCGTCCGCACCTCCTTTTTAATGGCATGCCACAATCCCTTCTTTTGATGGGCGCTGAACTGCAGAGGTGATGCATACGGGAGGACACCATTAATAATGTAATCCAGTCTGCCACACATATGGACCACCAATCCTGTTTTCATCTCCATTGGCACACACATCGCCTGGTGCCCACCATGTACACTACCACCAGACATTTCCCCCCCTGATGACATGATGGCTGCACACACATCTCCCTGCATCCTTCTCACATGCATCGTGCCAAAGGTGTACTCACCTGTGGGTCTGGAGGCCCATACAGCAGTCCATACTAGGGTGGGACCCCATCCACCAGTCGCTCCAACTCCTCCGAAGTGAAGGCAGAGGCACTTTCCCTGGTCATACGGGTCATGATAGGTTCCAGACACAGGTCACAGCAGCACACACAGTGTAGGTGTTGTCCTGTGGAAAGTCAGCAAACAGGTGAGGATTTAGATAGAAAATGACGGTCACATCCACGGCAGTGTACGCCGTCACAGCCGGCACTGATCCCCATTGGCCACTGCACTCCATGGATCCACATATTAGCCAATGAGGAATTGCATGGTGTTGCAAGACTGCCTTCCGCCTCAACCCCCAGTGTCGGCAGAGTTACCTCACTTCCACCTGTCCCAAGATACAGGGCAGGTGGTCTTCATTTCATGGTGTTGGACAACAATCAGGTTATCCATAACTGCATCATTGCCTAGAACTGCACATACATTGCCATTTCTACTGTCCCATCACATTGATGCTGTATGTACACTGAGGTGGTGGTTCCATTGTTCAAATTGTGACAGCCTACTCACTCTTGTGTCCCTTAGATACCTACCTCTGCTGATGAATAGGAGGAGGAGACAACCCCTCGTGTACAGACCCCTTGTGGACTTGGCTACACTGGCAGACAGGCACATTATAGTCACCTATAGACTGGACAGGGTCACAATCACAGAGCTGCGTGCCCAATTGGGGGCTGACCTGATTTCAGCTATCCGTCATCCCACTGGGATCCCCCCTCTTGTGCAAGTGCTATCAGTGCTCCATTTCCTGGCAACTGGCTCTTTCTAAGTGACAGTGGGCTTGGCAGCAGGAATGTCACAGCCAATTTTCTCAATCGTGCTGGCAAGGATATTGTCTGCCTAGGTGAAACACATGTGCAACTACATTGCTTTCCCCCATGTGGAAGATTTGGCCACTGTGAAGGCAGGATTCTATGCAATGGGGCATATCCCCAATATTATCGGGGTGATTGACTGTATACATATTGCGTTCTTCCCCCCGCCAGAATGAATCGGAAGAGTTTCCACTCAATGAATGTGCAAATGGTGTGCCTGGTGGACCAGCAAATCTCCTACGTCACTGCCAAGTATCCTGGGTCGGTGCATCACGCCTTTGTCCTGAGGGATAGCAGCTCCTAAATGTGATGCCCCAACTACAGAGGCACAGGGTGTGGGTAATAGGATAGCCATAGTCCCCACCCACTGTATGTCAGTATATGCTGGCTACCCACATGTGAGAAAACAGGGCTGATTGCAGAGGCCCCCTAACTTTTTGCCTCCATTTTCCACTTTTTGCTGGTGTTTTCCTGACTCTGATGGTGCCCTGGTTACTGCTAACCAGTCCCAGGGCCTCTGCTCTGTGTAAAATCAATATGCAAATTAGGCTAATTATAATTGGCTAAGTTAACCTACCTATAAGTCTCTAGTATATGGTAGGGCATGTAGGTTTAGGGACCACAGCATAGGTAGTGCACCCATAGGTGCACTGCTGAGGTGCCCAGTGTCATTTTAAAGGCAGGCCTGCCTTGCTGGCTGCTTTTAAATTAAAGTTATATGCAAATTCGACTTTGGAATTAACAGTAGTTCCAAAGTCTTAAACTACCTTATTTTTACATATATGTCACCCCTAAGGTGTGCCCTATGTGCCCCTAGGGCTGGGTGCCATGTAACTATAAGCAGGGACCTTATAAAAATAGTTTTATAAGCCCTGGTGAGGTAAAAACAGCCAAATTTGTGTTTCCCTCATTGTAGTAAATGGCCTTCATAGGCTACAATGGGGAGATTTTATTTTAATTTTTAAAGTCTCCTTAAATGATGCATACCAAGATTTTGGTATCAAATTAATTGTTGTAATAAATCCCACAACTTCCAGTTGTTGGATTTAATATAACTTGTTCAGGTAAAGAGTTTTAAACTTTACCTGAACAGTTGCCGATTTCAGCCCTGCATTGTTTTTGCTGCTGAGCTCTGATTGGCCAGCCTCGAGCAGCTTGGCCAAGCTGCCTTGATGAGGTGTGAAGTGGCCTGGCTTCACACAAAGGAATGTGACTGTGGGAGGGAATCTCCCCTCAGCAGATGGTGAGGCAGGAAGGGGGAGGGCTGCCAAACTGGTCTTCAAAGGCAGAGAAGGACATTTGGAGCAACCAGCAACACCCCCACATCCTGCAACCCCAGACAACTAGGTGCCCCCTTGATTAGATTAGGAGAGGGCAGGAGAGGGGTGTGTTTATGATTTTTAGCCACACCAGTGGGTGGGCTCAGCCAGATGTAACCTCCAAAAATCAGATTCAGCCATGATGGGTTTTTAGAGAATGTTGCCTCCTGGGATTGATTTTTGCCACACTTCCCAGGAAGTGGTCATCACAGGGGGAAGTACCCTGCACCTGATTGGAGAACCAGGACCCCCTGCTTTTCACCCAGGAGCAAGGATAAAACTGGCATACCTGCACCCACACCTCAGTTCCCTACCACATCCAACAAGGAAGAACAACAGAAGAAGAAGGACTGCCCTGCTGGACCCCTGGCCTGCACCTGGAACCTGCACTCAGAAGGACTGCACCAGCTGCACACTTGGGCTTCACTACAAGAAGGACTTTGCCTGGCTTCAACTGGTTCAAGGAGGGACTCTCTGTTTTATACAGGTGAAAAATTGCTAACCAGAGTCCCCTGCACCAACTCCTGAAGAAAGTGACCAGCTGACCACTGTCCAGTGGCCAAAAAGGAGTTTGCGCCAGGTGCATTCTGGGAGTTGTAGTCCACACCCCCCAAGGACCATCACAGAACTTCTGGACCCTTGGGGTGAGCTGTGGACCTCAAAAGAACCTTAAAAGGACATCTGGGAGAAGCCCCAGAAGTTTGGAGAAGTTTGGACAACTTTTGAAAAAAAACCTCCATAGAGGGACCGACCCGCTGCGGCAACTCTAGCCGGCTTGCCTCAACCGCGACCCGGCCTGATTTGCTGGTCCGTCCCGGTAAAGAAAATCTCCGAAAAAGAGACTAAGTCCGAAGGTAAAAAGTTGACCGGGACCTCCCAGCCAGCGTATCAGTGGAGGGCTCCATGGACGTCGGATCAATATCCAGGTTTACCCCGGTCGAAGGATTTTCACCTCAAAAAAAGGACTAAGTCCGAAGGTAAAAATCTCCACCGAGGATTCCAACATCGCGTATCCGGAGAAGGGCTCCAGGATGGCGGATTGGACTGGCAGGTTCGTCCCGCTGAAGAAAATCTTCGAAAAAAAGACTAAGTGTGAAGGTAAACTTTTAACCGAGGCCTCCCACGGCCTGTAGCCGAGCAGGGCTCCATCGCAGTCGGCCTTAAACTTTGACTTTGCCCCGGTCAAGGTGCAACCAGATGACCCGATTGGCGCTTTTTGTTTCTAGGCGCTAAAAAAAAAATTATTCTTTAAAAAATCATATCTCCGGTTCCCCTTATCCGATTTTATTCGTTTTTGTGTCATTTTAAAGATAAAAATATAATCTATTTTTATAAATTGGTTTTGGATTTTTAAACTGTTTCCTGTGTATTATTTAATTACTATTTTGTGATATTTGAATGCTTTACACTCTGTCTCCTAAGTTAAGCCTTGACGCTCGTTGCCAAGCTACCAAGGGTTGAGCTGGGGTTAATTTACTGAGACCTAACTGGACCTTAGTGGAGGTTAGTGGCCTATTGCTAAGTGTAGGTACCTACCTGCCCTTACCAATATCCCATTTTCCAACACCACGCCTATCATGGCTCTTGACCCAGGTGAGGAATTCTAGGACAGGGGCTGAGAACCATTATATTGATTCATATGGGCGAACTAGAAGAATAATCAAAAGGATCTCTGGCCTCCTGGAGGCCAGGTTCAGGTGCCTCTATCTGACAGGTGGATCCCTGTGCTACTCAGCCGGGAAGGTCTGCCAGATAGTAGTAGCATGTTGCATGTTGCACAACCTGGCCGTGAGACGACATGTGCCTTTTCTGCAGGAGGAGGAGACTGGAGATGCCCATGTGGCAGCAGTAGACCATGAGGACAGTGAGGATGAGGAGGCAGAGGATGAGGATGTGGACAACAGAACATCAGTTATACCTCAATACTTCCAATGACACACAGGTGAGACAGTGGAACTGATCTTTGCTCTGACTATTGATTTCATCTGAGTGACTATAGCATTATGGCATTATCTTTCTTTGTATCTCAACTTACTGTCACCTATGGCTTGACATTTTACAAATGTTGGTGATATGACAACAGTGCCCTAATATGATTACTACAGACAGTTACAGGTCATTCATTGTATGATATCACAGTGTTCAGATCATTTGCACTAGATGTGACTGGTCCCTAAATGCACATTCTCAACTCATAAAATACTATCAGTCAAGTTGTGTTCAAGGGTGTTTATTGTAGTGCTATTAAATTGAGGTAAAAGTGCAAAGGAATGGGGTGATGGTAGAGGAAAGTCCAGGATATTGTTCCAGTCTGTTTGTAGCACAGGTCCAGTGTCCAAGGGGTCAAAGGAAGGGGGGCAAGGTGACAGGGTGGGACACAAGAGGGACAATCAGGAGAGTCTTATTTCCTGGTGGTGGTCTTGGTCTTGGCAAGTGTCTCTGGCTTCCGTCTGGGTCGCAGGGAACGTTTACGGGGTGGTTCATCTTCTGCAGAAGAGGGGTGCTGGTGGCCTGTGGGTCGTGTGGCGGGGCCTCCAGTCCACTAGCTGCAGGGGAAGTGGAGGGCTGGCCAATAGACTGGCTAGGGGTAGGGGCCCCCTGCTATGCTGTTGATTCCCTTATGATGTTGGCCATGTCTGCCAGCATCCCTGCTATGGAGATCATGGTGGGCCTGCAAATCCTCCCTGATCTCCTGATGGTGTTCCTCCTGCAGCCCCTTGTTCTCCTGCATGTTGTCAAGGACCTGGACCATTGTGTCCTGGGATTGGTGGTAGGCCCCAAGGATCTTGGTGAGTGCCTCCTGGAGAGTCGGTTCCTTGTGCTCCTTATTCCCCTGGCACACAGCGGTCCACCCAGTGTCCCTGTTGCCCTGTGCCTCTATCCCCTGAATGGTGTGCCCATTGCACTGACCCCAGGTCCCTAATTGTCTTGGGTGTGAGGTGTGGACTGGGGTCCCTGTACATGTGGCACACTGCTGCTTGCCGTGTCCTGGGGACAGAGGTGTGGGGACGTTGGGTGGGTGCTGTGGTGTTGGATACTGATGCGGGGCTCTGTTGTCGGACTTGGAGTGGGCTATACTATTGCTGTTGCCCTGCCACCTTTGACTGTGTGTGGTGATTTATTGTGGGATTGTTAGTTCCCCTATGCTGTACATGCTTTTGTGATGGGTGTCCATGCAGGGCTGGGAGGTCTGTCCATGTATTGGTATGCCATGCAGGGCTTGGCATTGGGGTTAGTCATATGTGTAGGTGCAGTATGGGGAGTGGAATGATCGAGTGAGGGTGTGAGATAGTATGCAGGTATGGGGGTTAATAAGTAGTAAATGTTGACTCACCAGTGTCCAGTCCTCCGGCAACTCCTTTGAGTACCTTAGGATGCAGTAATGCCAAGACTTGCTCCTCCTATGCTGTTAGCTGTGGGGGAGGCGGTGGGAGTCCACCGCCAGTCCTCTGGATGGCGAGCTGGTGCCTTGCTGCCACAGAACGTACCTTTCCCTGTAGGTCGTTCCACCTCTTCCTGATGTCATCCGTTGTTGTTGGATGCTGTCCCACGGCATTCACCCTGTCCACAATTCTCCACCATAGCTCCATCTTCCTGGCAATGGATATTTGCTGTACCTGTGCTCCAAACAGCTGTTGCTGTACCCTGACTATGTCCTCCACCATGACCCGTAACTCCTCCTCTGAGAAACGGGGGCGCCTTTATGGGGACATGTGTGTTGTGTGGCGTGTGCAGTGTGTGGGTGTTGGGTACTGTGATGGGATGTGCGCAGTGGGATGCATGAGAGATGTATGGGTGTGTGTGTCTAGTTGTCACAGTGGTCTTGATGTTAGTCTGGTGGCAATCATTTTTATTCGCAAAGGTTTGTGGGTGATATGGGTGTGTGTTTTATAGTGCTATGGGTGGGTGGGTGTGGTGTGTGTATGAGTGTCAGGTGTGTGTATTTGGAATTGGCCAGTGTTGTGTAGTTTTGTATTTGGGTGTCCATTCTGAGCGTGCCGGTGTGGACCGCCAATGGTTTACCACCACTGAATGTCCGCTGTGGTGATTCGTGGGTCATGATGCAGTGGGCGTTGTTTTGTTGGTTTAACGGCATGGGTGATGTTACCGACAATTTAACACTGACCTTTGGGCTGGCAGATTTGTGTATGTGGCAGTATTCTGTCGGATTGGTGTGTCTGTCATAATATGGCGAATGGATATTCGCCACGGTGGCGGTATGTTGGCAGCCATCACAGTGGCGGTAAGCAGGATTTACCTCCAATATTATGATAAAATTAGCACTTGTATAGCGCACTACTCACCCGTTAGGGTCTCAAGGCGCTGTACTCATACAGCTATGGAGCCCCTCCTGGTTTTTCCCTGTGAGGCGCCCACTCCTGAGCACCCCCAGGGTGAAGCCAGGCATCCAAGCGCTGTTGGGGCCGTTGTGGAAATTAAGCAAGCTATTGCCCAGAGTTGCAGAGTGGGACCCATGAATTAGATTAGGCACCGAGGCGAGAATTATCTGGTCAAGGGGAATTGAGCCCAAGACCTGCCGAAGCGGGACTTGAACCCTGGTCTTGAGCCAGATCTCTGCTTCAGGGTCTGCCGCTCTAACCATTGAGCCACACTTCTCCCATGATAAGGACATTGTGTTTTATTTTTAACAGATGGTGCATTGTGGAATTGCCTCAATGAAGGGAAGTAGGGGAGTACTGGATTGCACTCCACACAAGGCCCTCAGGCTCCAGAGGTAAAGGAGAAGTTTCTCCAGGGCAACAGTGACAAAGAACGACCCAATGCCGAACCTGATAGCTGTCTCAAACACTAACTCAGATCAAACCAAACTTTTCGATAAAAGATTAACAGCCTTTATTTTCTACTTGTTGCATGCTCCCATGGCTTGCACTGTTTGTAGCAAATGGATTGTTGAAATAATGCACACAATTGACATCAGGGTTGGAACAGACTGGATCAATAAAAGGGAAATGGTTCGTTACGTAGGACTGTGAGGAGTCCAGAAGGGGAAAAGAGCATAAGTGTCATCCCATGGTGTAGAGCTAGAGGGCTCCAGAGACAGTGTGGTAACAAGGAAGATAGGCAGGATTGCCAGGGCCCAAAGCACAGACCATTGAAGAATGAACATGTGAGAAAATGAAACCCTCTGATTCAGCCACAAAACACCTTCAGACGCTTCTATGGGTGTAGACTGAAGGTTTTTTAAACACAAGGGGATCCTCAGGTGTGTGTTTGTGATACCTTCATCCCACATGTGATCAGTTAGAAAAAATAATAACTGAGGGAATTCCTATCCTGCTTTCCATTTATTCCCCAACCCCCCTCCACAAAATGAGCTGTGAACAGGGCTTGCAGATCCTTTCCTCTTCTACCTGAGTATGATTATACTGTAAGTAGTTACAATGGCAGTTAGTGTAAACGTAGCGATTCCTCCACCAAAATGGACTTCTGCCAAATCCTATGTTACAGTGTAAACACCCTGATATATACCTAAATTGGTGAGTAGGACTCAATAACGAAAAAAGTCATTTCTGAAGCATGGTACCTTTGATATGCAGATATTCAATAATCTGCAGGAGGGGATGAAAGACTACAAGAAATAAAATAGAGGGCAAACAGTGGTTACTCTTCCTCTAGTAGCATGAAGAAGTGCACAAGCATAATCATGAGTTTCCATCATTTGAGAAAAATGAACTCAGATTCATGAACCACTGTGGTATGTCACAGAAAAAGAAAAGGGAGGGCAATGAGGTCAGCGAGGTCAGAAGTCAGGAAGGTAGGAGAATTGGGAGGGGAAAGTGGAGGGGTCAAGGAGAGCTCCAAGGCCAAAAAGATTTTGTTTTGCAGACAGTCACCTGGGGCACTGGGAGTGGAATTGCTCTAACACTGCTTCTGCTCTCTATTAACATGGGTACCACTACATGGGAATCCCTACCCAGAGCTTTAGGAGAACTTGAGAGGTTGCAACTCTGAAATTAATACCTTAATATCAGTAGATCAAAATGTCTCTTATGTAGATTACATCATCAGTCGTAAACCTACCTCTTGCTCCACTGATATGGGTGTATGTTGCTCGACCCTCAAAATCTCAGAATTTCTCTGATGCTTTTCTCTGGTAATTGTACATAGACACATTTGATCAATCAATCAATCAATATATCAGGATTTATAAAGCGCAGCTTATCACATGATGAAGTATCAATGCTCTTTCTGGTCCTGGAGGCTTATTCCTCAATCATCAACTTTCCAACCACCTTACAGACCCCATGTCCATTTCTGAGGGGCCCACTAGCGATAAACATTCTTTTTGGCTCTGTCCCACTTCTGGTAGGCAGAGATATTCTCTGCAAACTCATTTGAATTGTGTTTTGTACACAATATAGAGTTTTTTTTTAATGAACCTCAAAGACAAGAGAATAAGGTACTTCCTATATTATTTAAATGTTTACATTGCTCAGATGGCACAGGTACTGTTGTCATGTCTCTTGATTTAACTGAATTGCTTTCACAGGTACTGTCTAGATTTTGGTTGACAAAGGATGTGAGGTTCATCTCCTCAAAGGATCCCATAGAGATAAAAGTCTGCTCACAGAGGAAGTTACTAAGAATACCTCTGTAAATGCTAAAACCTGAGGAGGAGAAAGGCATGCATCATGTAATAGCAGATTTGATTAGGCAAGGTGTTTTACCACCTCTTCTAGTAGATATAACCCTCCTGATTCTCCTGATCTATGAGACGAGGAAAGTCAACATGTACAGGTTCTTGCAGACATTAGGGCTATCAATAATTTAGTTATCACAAGCTTACCTGTTCTCCCGAATCCAGGTACTGTGCCTTGCTGCATCCCTGCTACTGCCCAATGGTTTACTGTGACCTGTCTTTCTTTCTATTCCCACACATGAGGAGAGTCAGTATCTCTTCTCTATCACTTTCCTAGAATCTCAACCTTTGTAGACCAAACTCTCACAAAAATGTACAGAGTCTCTGTCAATCTTTTCCTAAGCTCTAAATAAGGTTTTGGACACAATGATTTTCCTGCAAGGGTGTACTCCAACACAGCATGTTGACAATTTACTGCTGACATCCGTTACTCTAAATCAGTGCAAGGACGGCTCAGTTCTTCTCCTCACTGAACTGACTTAGAAAAGACATTAGGATTGAAAGGAAAAATAGCAATTTTGACCTACCCGAGTGTCATATTTTGGTCATGAGATTTCTGCCAGCAAATTTAATTTGTCCTACAAAAGAGATGAAGTCATTCATAGGATACCCTGCCCTGCAACTGTTTCTTAGGTTTATTTTAATGGCGTGGTACCATAGATAGTGGATTCGGGGTTATGCTGAAATGGCCAAGCTTTACAAACATTTCCCAGAAAAAAACATCCCTGAACCTTTGCAGTGGTCTAGTGAAGTTTACAATGTATGTGTAATGATAAAGCAGGCTTTAAATTCAGCACCCAGTTTACGGCTCTATGATTATGTGAAACCTTTCATTTTATATTGGCATGAATGCAGTGGATTTCCACTTGGGTGTTGGTACAAAGCCATGGATATCAGAAAGTACCCAAAGCCTACTATTTCTTAATGCTACACTCAACTGCAGCTGGGCTCTCGCTATTTTCACAGTCTGTGGTAGCTGCTAACAATTCTTGATGAAGCTTTTGAAAATACTGAAAAACACTGTTGCTGTGCCACACTCTGTGGTTGCACTTCTCCTTACTACAAAAAACTCAGCATCTGTCCACAACTTGGTTGTCTCAATATGAAATCTTACTGTTATCGGCTTTTCATATTAATTTGGTGCACTGTCCCGCTTTAGACTCAGCTTCCTTGATGCCTGCTACTTAAGATGGAGACCTGCATGATTGTATTTTAACTACCGCACAGGTTACTAAGCTTCTTATTGATTTAACTGCTGTGTTCATATATGCATGTGAATTAACTTTTTTGTGGATGATACCTGTCTCAGAAAGGAAGCAGGTACTCTGTTTTCCAGTTATGCAAATCATGTAATGTTGTAGAGGGTTGTAAACCGCCCACTATAAAGTCAGCCAGGATGTAGAGCTCATTGCACTCACCCGGGCTTTATTCTAGCCAAAGAAAAGATTGTTACTGTGAACATGACTCAAAGTATGCATTTGAAGTGTTGCATGACTTTGGGTACTATAGATGCAAAGGGGATTCCTGACAGGGAAACTGGGCAGCATGTTCACAATTGTTTAAACGCTTTCCAATTGCAAAAAATAGCTTTGAATTTTTTGAATTTTTTGTATAGTGATCAATTTTCCTATTTGTTTATAAACATTTTAATTACTTGCAACTTGATGGAGAAGGAGAGGAGAAACCCAGGAGTGAATGAAGAAAACTGTGAATTTCTGAAAAGAAGACAGTATTCTTAATTTTTAGTGTGTCATTTGTGTATTTTGAAATGTAAAGGTTCTCATAAGAATCATGGAAAGCTTTTGCCTAGTCTTTTTCGGTCGTGGCTTTATCTCCTGCTTCTTCGCGTAAGTAGCAATAATACCTTATTCCCCTGGTCATATGTCATATTGTCATATGTTTGAAGCGTAGGAAGGTAAACTCCACTCTATTATTATAGACGGCATTCATGTGATCTTCCTTTGTTGAGTAAGAGTAGGATCAACTATATGAGTGCGTTCTGTCACTTGAAGCTCCACTTGAAGAGCCAGTCTGTCTTGGGTTTTCTGCTTGGTTAGTGCGGTTAATGAGGAAACACATTTTCCTCTGATAACCAATTTGAAAGTGTCCCATGTATTTTCTAAATTGATATCTTGAGGGTGATTCAACCAGGAAAAATCCTTAATAGTGGTGCGTATCTTATCATGAAAGAAACGATCTGTGACAAGGGAGCCAGGGAATGACCATCTATGGAGTTTGGTCGTGGAAGTTGCCCTTTCTGGTGTAAGCTTAAAGGGGGCATGATCTGTAATTTTGACTGGGGGTAAAGTGGAGGTCAAAATGGAGTGTTTAAGGGATTGGCTGATGAATACATACTCCAGTCGCGAGTACGACCGGCGACAATGGGAGAAAAAGTGAGCAGTAGGGTGTCCTCATCTCTAGGTACCTATCAAGCCTGTTGATTGAGTTGATTGTTTTAAGGATTTAGTAAAGCTGCTCGTGGTTTAGTTGTGTCCCATAAGAATAATTGTACTTTCCGCAAAGCTGCCCAAGAGGGTGAGGAAATAGTACAGAAAGGTTGCTTGTGCCGAGGGGATGTAGATGGATGCGACCATACACAATCTACCCAGTATCTCCCCTTTGACCAATATTATCCTTCCCTCCTTGTCTGCCTTACTGTAGTTAGGTTTCAAGTTAAGGGATGAGTGGAAAAGCAGGGTGACCCCATTCTGTTTTGTACGAGCTGAAAATGGATAGATCAGTGTTTACGATTTATGGCATAACCTATGCTCCTCGTTGCATTTGAAGTTTGTTTCCTGTTTGGCAACTAAATTGTGTTATTGATCAAGGAGATATTTCCACAATTTGTGTTGTCTAGCTGGGGAGTTGAGCCCCTTGACATTCCACCCTAATGTAGACAACACCATGTTATTATGTTGTTAATGCATGCATTTCAATGTCTCAATCGGAAACTATTGTCTGTGTTCGCTCCCCTCCAGGGTCCCTCCTTTCTCCATCTCCGTCCTGTGTTCCTTGTTGCTCATCATTATCAGTATACTCACAGGGTAAAAAATAGTGAACCTGTTGCAATGTGCTGAGATGAGTTGCATATCTATACGTGTTTGAATCATAAACCACTAATGCATCCATGCTATGTAGGTTTATAAACATAGGGTCTCATTTAAGAGGCCCTTTCTGCATCATAGGAGCGTCACTTTTTAGCGATGCTCCTGAGGTGCTGTGCCCTCCTCCATATCTACAAGGCAGCATTAAGCCAGTTTACGTTCTTAATAGAGCCTTGTAAATATGGGCCGCCCAATGCAGTTTTCTGTGGCAAAGGGGCATTCAAAGGGGTTTTGCTGTGGGCGTTCCCCCACAACACCCATTGTTTTCTGATACCTGCCCAGATTTACAAGAAATCGTAAATTCCAGGGGTGTCACTTGAGTCGCGCAACGAGGAGAAATACTTTTATTTCTCCTCGCTTTTTTGCTCTTTCTATGTGTGCTGCATTCTGAAAGAGCAAACCACCATTAATGATTCTTTATGTGCAGAAACGTATCCCTTCCTGCACATAAACAATCAACCCTGCAATGCAGTATGGCTGGGTTGGCACTAGGCAGCTGATTTAGCACTGGGACGGGAGAAAACACAGGTATGCACCATATTCTTGTAAATATGGTGTGTCCCTGCATTTTGGAAATGCCATGTCCTACTAAATGAGGCCTATAGTATCTAAGGGATGTAACAGAGAGTGTGTCTACCAAAAGGACGGCATACCAGGTTGCTTTGTACATTGTAAAATCTCACCAATAGAACAGAACAGAAACAGAATAGGTATAACAGTGGAACACAAGCCTATGTGTCCGCCCTCCATGTAATAGCAAATGGAGTAAAATATAGGACAAAGATGAACTTAAGAGCAAGCGGTTGAGAACAGTGCATCAATCAGCATGGGGGGTCCGTGCTTCCCAATTTGTCTTGGTTGTCATTGTGAAAAACATTGTCTTTTGTCCATATTTGACTAAAGGCCCACAATGTGTTACCAGAATTCCCTTTGGGGTTGTCTGGTGTGTTTAGCGCTACACCTAGCAGGTTTGCTGACTCCTCCAGGACTTTGAAGTGCTGTGTCTGATTCTGATACTCAAAGGCCGAGCTGAAGGGATATGACCATCTGTATTTAATGCGCTCCTGGGCTTGATTGTCAGTTACAGGTCTAAATTGTATACTGCGGGCCAAAGGTGCTGGGGCCACGTCTTTTAATGTAGAACATGTTGACCCCTGGAAGGTCACCTCCTCCACATTCCTCGCCACCTATAGAAATACCTCTTTCACTATGGAGAAGTGAAGCTCCACAAACACATCCCTGGAGCACCTCCCTCTCCCTGCATTAGTGGTGCCAACTTGGTGGACTTGTTCTAGTTTGACTTTAACACTACTATCTTCAAGTAGTTCAGAGAATAATCCTACTACAAAAGCCTCCAAGTCTGGGCCCTCCACTTTCTCCTCTAGGTTCCGCAGTCAAATAATATTGCTTTGTGAGCAATTTTTCGGGTATTCACATTTTAGCATTGTGGATTTTGTGTGAGTACCAAACGAGTCTGCATCTTGCTGTAGCATTGTTAGTTTGGAATTGAGATCCAACCTTAGAGGTTCTAGAGAAGGGGTAAGGTCTGTCTTAAGTTTTCCACATAATTACTTTTTTGAAGTCTTGTAGAAAGGAGATTAAATCTTCCCTTGTTAAGGCCATTATTCTGTCCACGGTCGCAGTCATGTGCAGGTCTCGTGCCTCGGTTATGTGAAAGTAACTTGACATTCTGTTGAGCTGCGAGTCTTTCAGATGCATGTAGGAGACAATTGGGATTGGTCCCAGAGGCGTGACAACTCCGGTTGTCTTTGGGACCCACCTAGGGGAGGACCGAAGGTGTGCAGATGGAGGCGCCAAGGTTCACTGGTGACCTTGATTATTTCCCCAGGATGGACCATAGAAAAAGTGTAGGTGAGGTCTAAGTCGAAAAACTCAGCAGAAGGGGCTGATTGTCAATTGCTCAGAGTGTGGAGGATGGACCTTCAGAGGCACTGTATAAGTGTGCCTGGTCTCCACCAGCCTCTCCCCCGGTTAGCACTGCACTTCAGTGAGAGATCTGAAGGCCAGGAGATGCTAGTTCAAGGGGTAGTAGTGGCCTTTGTTGGCAGGGATGCCACCGGTGGTCACTGTATGGTGATATCAGTTGCATGAGGCTCTCCTGCTCCCCTTAGCATCTCAGCGCTGCCCCACAAATAACCTTCACCCCAATATGTCCCACTGTTAAGGGGGTCTCCATGTTGAGCATGGGGGTGTGAAACATTCAGGCAGGAAGTATTCCTCTATGGAAGAATGCTGTGGGACTTCTAGCACTGCTGTGTGCCTCTGCCCTCAACACTCTCCCAGTGATCCTTCTTAGGCATTATTATGTTCCGGCAGTGCCCCAGCGCAGGAGTGGTGGTGTGAGTCTTTGTCTGTTCAGCATCTGCATGGTTCGTCCATCATTTTCAGTTCAGGTAGAGGAGCTGAGCCTTGTGCACTGAAGCCAGCGAGCAAACATGTGTTGCTTGTGGCTGCTGGTGCCAATCCACCTTTCCCAAGCGGGAGCCACCACACACAACAATGGGGATCTGAGCCTCAGCAAGTGGGGATCAGCCATGGAACCCAAGCACCAGCAGATAAGAAGCGGTGTAACAGTACTGAGCTGCTCGGTGAAGCATCAGTTAATTGATGGTAATGAGGGCCCCGGAGTCCATTGCTCTCTGAATAACACTGGGGGGGCCTAGGGGGAATTTCAATCACTGTGCATTGGGCGCCGCAATTGTCTTCTTGGTGGGGAGCATAGCATATGGGTTCCCTTCAAGCACCTAGGAGCACTGCAGCTGCCTTTATAGGAAATTCTGAGGAACCCCTTCAGATCACATCCAAACGGCCATAATGGGTGGCCACACCACCATCCTATTTTTGTTTCATTTTCCCCAGGCTAGATTGGCTAAATACCCTAATATGCCCCAAAGAGGAACAGAAAGACTGTTTGGAGTTTTGTTGGAGGAGAGGTATAAGCTTGTGCATGGGGGAACTCCCTTCATGAAAATGACCCCAGTATTCTAGTGGCTTGATTCCTGACCAATGATTGCCCTCTTGCTGCAATCCCTGAGAACTTTACTAGCAAGATGTACCATTCAAATGAGAAAATATTTTTTTTCTAAATATACCTCGCCCATTTAGATTGATGATTAGGAGCACTGAGCTGAGAACCAAGCATCAAATAAATTGAAAGAAGCCAGAACTGAAAGTACAGGTGGCTATCAGTTTCACAGTTGATGAGGTGAGAGCCTGTTAGACTTGGCATCCTTTGCGTGGTCTCCCCTAACTTTTTGCCTCTGCTTCCCAGGTTGATGATGTGTGCTGGACTCTGTTTTTGATACCTGGGCATTTTACCACTGCTAACCAGTGCTCAAGTACAAGTACTCCTATGTAAAATGTATGTGTAAGTGGTTTCTCCATGACTGGCATACTTGATTCACTAGCAAGTCCCTTGTAAAGTACGCTAGAGGCAGGCCTACTTCAAAGGCAGAAAGGATATAAGAAGGGCACCTAAAACCCCTGAAAATTGGATCACTTCTGGATTCTGGAGGAACCTCTGCCAAGGAGAAGAGCTGAAGAGCTGAGGAGAAGTGCAGCCCCTGCCTGTGACTATGCTTTGTTGGGCTATCCTGCAGTTGCAGTTTCTGCCTGTAAAAAGGGGACAAAGTCTGGACGTTGTTGTGAATTCCTGCTTGAGAAGAATCTCCAAGGGCTTAAATTGAGCTTGCCTCCTGTCTTGAAGTCTCAGGGCCATCAAAGACTTCCTCTACTAACAACTGTACTCTCTGCTGAGACTCCTGCCCTGCCAAGTGGTGCCCTATCCAATCCCTGGGTCCTTGAAAATTGAAGTTGGCTGACAAGAACTGAAAGCCACGCACAGAACGCCACCATCTGCAACGCGGCTGAAAATGACAGGCCGGCGGCCTCATGGCTAAAATTGATGTTCCACTTGCATCCCTGGCTGGGAGATCAACGCATTGCAGCTACTGATAACGACACAAACCCCATGCAGCACATTTTTTCTAACACCTTGCAATAGGATTTTCCATGCATCGTCCCTGAGGTGTCCCATCCGGAAATCGACACATGGCTCTCTTGCAAGAGAGAAAAACAACGCATCACCGACCCGAACGGAGAAGAAACAACGCATGGCCTCCCTTGAGGGGAAGGAATCGATGCATCAAGGCCCCTTTCCAAGGCACGCTCACCTGTGCAGCTTTATTTTTTAAGTTTAAGCAGGTACTTTGTATAACAACAGCATTCGCACTGTTTTCTAAGGATTCAGACTCCCATTCTTTAGAAAATTCATATTTTAACTTGTGTATGTTGGATTTTTGTCATTTTGGTCTTGTTTGATATAGATAAATATTGCCTATAACTGGTGTGGTGTCCATTTTGTAGTGTTTTCACTGTATTACTGTGTGTGTTAGTACAAATACTTTACACATTGCTTCTGAAGTGAAGCCCGTCTGCTTATGCCAAGCTACCAAGAAGGTGAGCGGGGGTTAACTTTGGGTAATTCTCCTTTACCCTGACTAGAGTGAGGGTCCTTGCTTGGACAGGGGGTAACCTGATTGCCAAGCAAAGACCCCATTTCTAACAGGGCCTCATAAGGAAATCACTCTGGTTCCATTACCAGATATATTTTGAGCCCTTAGTGCTTTGACATGATCTCCCCATCAACTGTGCCTGATGGGTTGCACTGTTAATGGGAAGGTCATGTCAACAGAACAAGATGTTGTGCGTCAGTTTAGAAAACAGTAATCAATAAATAAGATCTATCTATATTGTTGTATCACCCATGGACCCATGCTCCTAAGGATTTTCAAGCAAATTCTTCAATTCAACTCTGCAGTTATACTAACCTCAATGACAAATAATGACTCATTATCATTTGAAGTATTCCCCAGAGAAGAAAAATCTGATTATATGAAAACAGTCTTGAAGAAATAATAATTAGATGGAAAGGAACAAACAAACAACAGATCGGTGTTGAGTAGACCATTAATGGTAGGAATAACCAGAACAGCAGCTTTCTCACAAAACTATCATTTTCACAATAAAAAATAAGATATTTTCTGGTCAACAACAGTTTTCTGACTCGATGAAGGCTCTGAGTCACCACAATTTGGTCTACCAGAGATTCCACACTCCTTGTTGTTGACCTCTTAACTGTTTTTGATGCAAACGTCCATAATTTTCTACTTACTTGAGTAAAAACAACAGGTTCACAAAGCACAGTGTAAAATAGATAGAGCTCTACCTAACAGAGAGACCACAAACCATGTATCTATCCCTCTATCTACTACCACCATTTTCCAAAAAGTAGGCGCTCCAAAAGGTTCAACAATTGAACCTCTCTGACTCAAAGTATACATAGTCACACAATCAAAGCTTGTAGAATCCTTTAAACGTACCTGTTGCAACCATGCCAAAGATGCCTAAATCCTTTCCGAACTCAAGACAGAATCAAATCCCTCTAAAACCAATATCTTGACATGAGGCCCATCAAAGCCCTCTATACCGCCCAAAAGGGTGGAAAAAGGAGGCCTTGCGCTGCTACCACCTATTTAAACCAGGTTCCCAGTTGGTAGAATATTATGGAATGCAGGGGCAGAAAATTCAAATAATATTCATTAGCACATTAACGGAACCTTTTGATTCTGAAGTTATACAGTTATCACTCAAATCTTTCATGTATTCCCTTTTGAAGAGTTGTCATATTTGTATTTTTCAAAAGATGCTCAAAATCACAGCCTATTCATGATGACAGGGGACATGTGTATCACAGAAGCACTGTTTTATGTAGAATATCTCTAGATCTGTTTATATGGCCTCGAGTTTTAGTAGCTTCAAACAGAGAACCCTTAAAAATAGTCTCACTCTGAGGCACTGCAGTGCGAATAGCTACTCTTGTTTTATAGAGAAAAACTGTTGTCGCCAGTACACTCTAACTTTCCGCCTGAAAGGCCTGATCAAAAGGGAGCGGGTTGCAGGTTACAATTATCTCTTTCTCCAGAATGGCTCATCAATTGGACATCCTATGCAGTAAATTGTCAGAGCCAGGAACTTCCCCTACCCTCGCGGCAAATCAGATGAAGCTAGGAACTCTTTTGTTATATGTGAAGGTGGCAATTTTACACTTCTTGACTACTGGAAGGGTAGGGAGTGATTAAATATTTGCCCAGACCTAATAATACTTGCAGGAGGGCTTCAGTGCTGTGTCCCTTTATAGTACGTATGGGTAGGAGTAAGGGTTTGTTTAGAAGCAGTGGACTACTTATTGTAGAAGTGTGACTATTTAGCTTCGTATGTACGCTCAACTGAAGGTCGGCTGAAATTAATATGTCCTAAATATTATTACAAAAATATTGAAGCATTAGTAGTAGATGATCTATTACTAACTCCAGTAGGGGAATATTTTTGTAAATGGTGTTTAGGGCACGACATTTACATCAGACAGTATTCTTCCCATGATATTCAGGTATCACACAAAAGTACTGGAATAAAGAAAAAGAATTAACGTGATGCAATTAGGCTTTAAATAATGAAAATGTTCATATGCGCGACAGCCCAGTGACTGAATACGAAAAAAAATCAACGAATCAAATGCAACCATAGTGTATAATTTTCAGCCATCTTCTACCCGTTCCACATTTTTCGTAACCCCAAACCAATGCTCTCAAACTACATTTGGAAAAGGCCAGCATTCGACTGGCTGTTCATGTTATATATACTTTGTGAGCGGCAAGGTTTGATGGTGTCCAACAGAAATTGTAAAATTACTTGAAAAAAGCGGTCTCCTTCCTGGGGATAGGGTGACATATCACAGAAAAGTCAGACAGAATTAAATAATTAATGTGGAGGACTGCTGCTTTAGCAATATTTACAGTTTAGGTTGTAACTTCTTCTTAGTTTACCGATGATTGCATCTAATGACCGAATCATGATGTGCCTGTGCATAAACAATGCAGATTGGTTTCGAAAAGATCAATACGTTTAATTGCAATCTAGCGATTTGCTGGTAAATTAAAATACATGCGGAGATTTGCAAATTAGAAAAACATTGTTGTGGCTGCAGAGAAATATTCAAGAGCTTTATCTTTCATCACACTTCCTGTGCTTTCATTCTAGAAGATGCGATTGCAAACTAGCTGAGCCTCTGTGATGGATGCCGAAATGGGGCAGCACGTTTTAGGCAAAAGTTCTATACATATCCTTCATGTTTTTAGGTATGACTTGACAGCCAATCTGTCTCTAGACCTTGAGTGATTAACTGAGGAAGTGCTTTCAGACAAGTGCTTGATTTGTGGTTGTTGTTCCCGGTGCGGAGCACCAGCACTTATTTTTGAGGGCCCGCGCTTATTTTTCTGCCTCAAGCATCTACTGCGAGCAAAAAACACATATTGAGGAAGAGAAAAATTAAAAGTTTTCACAATGGGAGAAAGCAGAAAGCTGCAGGAGCGAGCTGAAGGGGACAGGGAGCGGCTTTAAATGGATTGAAGAGGCCCGAGATGGCTTCAGGATTACGCGATCTCAGTATTCTGTGCTCCCACATTTACGTGCAGCAGTCGCGTGTTTAAGAGGAGGGCTTTGGGCACTGGCACGTTTTTCTGTACAAATTAAACACTGTTTCAGACGTACTACTGGGAGAGGGGATTTTCCTCCAACCACGTTAGTTTCCATGAGTACAGAATTTAATGGAGTTGACGCATGATTTCACTGAAAGGGTGCTGTGTTGTGCTCCTATTGGTTTGTGGAGTGTTTATCCTTGTCTAAAATGGCTGCTTCATTCCAACAGAATGATGTGGTGTCAGCATTTGATGGGGACCTCTTGATCATGCTGAACTAGTGTTGGCTGAAATATTTTTGATCTTCCTTCAATAGATCAAGCACTGTGGAAAGTGTATGTCCTTCTCTGGATTGAATTTAGGGTGGCCACCTGTTTGCTAAATACATGGACATCATCTGAATTTCAGCACTTCTGAACCACCTGGCAATCAATCAAATTGGTATACATGTTCTGGAAGTTTTTTGGAAGTGGGAGTGACTCATTATTTGTGGCTTGACCTAGGGTTGACGCATTGGTGTAACCCCAGCTTAACCTATTGTACTGCATAGAGTGTAGACGTGTTGATTGACTATGGAGTTCTCATAAATCTCTGTGGTGAGTAAACATTTGCATGGTTCTACTCTGACTGTCCTTCAGTTCCGGATGAGTGAAGGCAAGTCAGCCATGGACCATGCACTAAAGTTTGGTCTGGGCAACCACTCTGCAGCTGCCATACACATTTTGGATGTGAAGAGAACAGGGCTTACCTCAGAAGGTGATACTGAATGATGTTTGGACTCATCACAGGTTCCTTGAGATGATCATGTCCGTTCTTCCTGCTGCTGCATGTAGTACTGCCCATGAATCTGGGGCTCAGGTCGGTAAGTGATGGGCTTGCTGGGTGTATTCATGGCAGCAGCAGGGTATGGGCCAGTAGAACTCTAACATCTATGTAGGAACAGTGTTTGACATCGAACACCTCACTTGGCTGACATCCATGTCAAGTCGAATGGTCTCAAAATGTTACAGGAATTGGGAGCACTGCAATTGGGAGCTTTGTACTGGCTCAAAGGCTGGTAGTAGTGGTCATTGAGGTTTCAGATGTGCTGCAGCACTCAGGGTACAACGTAAGTCCCTGCAGTTCTCTCTCAGATTTCATCCACAGGCTGCTTCCGAATGAACAGTGTGTGAGTTAAGGGTGAGCAGTGTATTTCTGTAGGTGAGTGAGTAGATGGTGAGTGGTGAATCAGTGCCAGCTGAGCAGTGCATGAGTTGAAGGTGACTGGTGCCTCAGTGTATTGCGAGTAGTGTCTCAGTACAGGGTAAATGGTGTTTGAATGCCATGTGAGTGATGCATGAAGATGCCAGTTGAGTGTTGCATGAGGGTTCAGGGTGAGTGCGTTCTGTCTGTGTGCAGGGTGAGTGGTGTTTGACTGCAGGATGAGAGGTGTATGTGAACGGTGAGCAGTGACTATGTGTGAGTGTGTGCAGGATGTGATCTGTGTGTGAGCAGTGTGTGTTTATATGTTCAGGGTTAACATTATGTATGCGTGTGCGGGGTAAGCTTTGTGTTTGTGTGTGTGTGTGTGTGTGTGTGTACAGGGAGAGTGTAGTGTGTATGTCCACCGCATGAGGTGTGTAGGTGGAGAATGAGAAGTGTGTGTGCATGTTCAGTGCTAGTTAAGTGATGTGATAGAGTGTAAATTTTAGCTCTGCCCCTCATGTCACTGAAATCATTAGACTGTGACAAGTTGAAGCTTATAAACTTAAATGAGAGAAAAACTAATGTAGAAAGCAGCACTGACATGCTTTTTAAACGTGCAATTTGCTTGTATTTCACAGTTAGGCATAAGTGCATTTTCAATTTAATCACATTATAGAAGGTTAAAATTGATGCTAAAATGTGATTTAGACTGCAAATTAATAGTCAATGTCCAAACAAATGTAGGTTTCTGGTGTTTAATGAAAGATTTGTGAGTTTGAAAATATTTGCAAGTGAGAAAAATGCAGTTCTCAGCTGTACTTAATGTAATGCAATAACAACGCTTTTTCATTGAAAATGAGTATAAAATATTATTAATGATGAATTTATAATGTTTGCATGTTATGTGTTTTTAGTAATAAGCATTCATTAATTGCATTTTATATTTCTCTTGTGTTGGCATAACTGATGCCTACATACCTTGCATCTTGCAGTCATCTAAAAGTATTGAATTTCTTTTTTTCATAATGTGAAGTCTTCTTTCTGATTTTTGTTCCCATGAGAAGCAAAGTCCTATTGGTAAAACGTCTGTTGTGTAACTGTAGAAGACCTGTACCCATTTGGCCTTAAATTATTGTAATGAATGAACATGGACTGAAATTGTATACCATTGTTACAAACTAATGGCGTCACACAGAAAAGGAGAGGTTCTCATGACAGGCCTGGGAGAGTGTTGAACTGTTGCAATCTGAAGTCTTGTAATAATTTGTGATCGGATGATGCCCCTCTAGCGTAACATGAACTGACCCTGGTGACCAATTGTAATATTTCAGGTGTTTTAATATACAGTTTGCTGATAGAACTTTGTGCAGAAGCAGTCTTGTATTGATCTGGGACAGACACTTTACTGATGCTTGCAAATGCCTTGCTGACCATATGCTTTGCTGATGAAGATTCTCTAAATGGTGTATCCATTGGAGAGGTATATTCATCTCTGCCATTTGCCATTGCCCCTTGAAATGCCTTTTTAGGTTAGAAACTCCACCATGCTGAGGTTTTTCCTATTTTTCCTTTTAGTTAGTGCCCTGTAGCCCGAGGCATTCTTTTCCAAATTCTTTTGTCCCTTTTTGTATTTTGTATTTTTCCCACATGTGTCTCTCCCAACACATGTACTTCCCAAATTTGGTTAGCTGTAGGGTTGACCTGTGCCCAGCCAATGAATTGTGACTAGATTGAATTTGAATTGACTAAATGATTGTGAAATCTGAGCACCACATGATTTGTGTCTCAGGTATTTCTATTGATTGCTGTATTATTCTTATTGAATGCTCAGTTTTACTGATGTTAGTACACCTGAACTTATTCCGTTGCCTTGGGCAACACTTGGTAATTATGTATCTCTATAACTTGATTTTGCGCATTGTCTACATGACTTTGAGCTTATGTTTGTAATAGAGCTTTGAACTATATTTCTGATTGGAGTTTTCTTTTCCTGGACAGATTGGTCATGGTGTCTAAATTATAGTGGTGGTGTTGAAATAATTATTGGTGGTTCACCACACATCTTTCTGAGTCCAAAGGTCCATCAACATTGCTGTGCATTTGATATCTGTGAAGGATGAAAAATGATTCCCAGATGTGTGTGTGCATGGTGAGTGATGAGTGAATGCAGAGTGAGTGATGGATGAGTGCAATTTGAGAGGTTATAAGTGCATGGTGAAATGTTTGTGGGTGCAACATGAGATGTCGGGTGATCAATTTAAGTTTAAGGTATGTGAGCAATATGTGAGTCCAGGGGGAGAAGTGGGGCTTTGCCTGTGCAGGGTGAATTGTCCATGAGCGCTGAGGGAGTGCAGAATGAGTGCACTGTGAGTATGCCTGATAAGAGGTGTCTGAGTGCAGGGTGAATGTGTCTTGCTGAAGGGTGAGCCATGGGAGTGCACAAGTGAGAGGTGTGCATGTGTTTTTGTGTTGATTCCAAATGAAGGACACCAGCAAGGACTGACCCTCTGTTAATAGGTGGTGGTAACAGAGAATACATGTGACAGATTTACCATCCACCTGTCTTGTGGCATTTACACCCTATTCACAGTGAGGCAAAATGCAGACGTTTCTCAGGTGGAAATTCCTCTGGCTGCGGCAGCCATTACAGCAGTGTTACTTCTGGGAAGGTCTGCCAGGCATAAGATGATGCACTGAATGGAGAGCGGAGTAATTCTTAAGTGTTAGGAAACCCCCGCCAGATTCTCATGAAAACTATTTCCTGAGCCCACGCTTGCTCTTGTCATTTTCATAGCACTGACAGACATTGGCGGATTTACAGTTTGATTGTTCATAGGCTACAATGGCTTCTCCGAACAGCTGATAAAGTCAGTTAGTTGTAGCAACATCTTTCACCTTGGCAGGTACAAAGTCTGTTATTTCCAAGAGTAGGCTGTAGAATATTTCATACCTTTGCTGTAGTGAATTCTGCAGGCCTAATAAGTGCATATAAAAATCAGTGCTTAATTTGAGCCAGTGGTTTCCGGTGCAGAGCACTGGCACTTATTTTTGAGGGCCGGCACTTGTTTTTCTGCATCATGGAATTATTGTGAGCAAAAGACACATATGGGAAAGACAGAGGTAGAGAAAGACGGGAAAGTGTCACAAAGGGAGAAAGCAGAACGCTGCAAAAATGAGCTGAAGGATCAGGAAGTGGTTTTAAATCGATTAAAGAGGCCCCAGATTAGGATCCGGATTAGGCTGCCTCATTATTCTGTGCTTGCACATTTAATTGCAGCAGTCACGTGTTTCAGAGGAGAGCTTTGGTCACCAGCATGTTTTTCTTTACAAATTATGCACTGATAAAAATGTATGAAAAAAAATGACTGGAGTACACATTTTCTTGTCTACTGAAGCAATGCAAAACCCCAAACACGTTCTCAAAACTCTTAGAATTTGGCAACGTACTTTGACCTACTACCACAACGGAATTTCATGAATTAAGCTGCAGGATAACAGTGTGTTTATCAACTGGGGTGAAACAGATTCATTGTTTACATAATACTGCGTCCTTTATTGAAAAGTCTGTGACAAATGTACATAAGACAGAACTAGAGACCTGCTATGGCCTGCATGTCATCAGTCAGTAATAGTAATCTTTGGGGCACATGTACGTTAGTTTCATTTTGTGAGTTCCTAATAGTGAATTGTGGTGATTTGCTATTAGGAAATTGCAAATATATGTGTACTAATGTGTCCTTGAGAAACTTGGGGGCATGTTTATACTTGTTTTGCGCTGAATTTGGATCTTTTTTTTAAAGCAAATTTGGTGCAACACGAACTCCATATTTATACTTTGGCGCTAGACCCGTCCACCGCCAAATTTATGGAGTTAAAGTAATTTTTGGGACGTGGAAACCTACTTTGCGTCAATTAGATGCAAAGTAGGCATTCCCATGCAAAAAATGACTCTATCGCCTTAGTGCCAAATTTATCTCCCCGTGCTAAAATCACGCACGGGGGAGGAGGAGTCAAATAATTGTGCAAAGCTTGCTTTGCACCATTATTTAACACCTGGGTCAGGGCAGGAGTTAGGGGACTTGTGGGCCTATTTCCATGGTGGAACACCATGAAATAAGCCCTCAGGTGTCCTTCCCAGGCCCCAGGGACACCCCCATCCACACCAGAGGGACAGAAGAGGATGGGGGACCCCATCCCAGGTAAGAATAGGTAAGTACAGGTAAGTATTTGTTTTTAAGTGCCATTGGGGGCCCTGAAATGCCCCCCCCCTACATGGCACTGTTGCAGTGGCCATGCCCAGGGGATTCTGGTCCTCTGTGCTGGCCATTGGGGTGGTGCGCATGACTCCTGTCGTTTCTAAGACAGGAGTCATGTGGTATGGATGGTTTTGCATCAGAAAATGACGCTAGGCTAGTTAGAGTCATTGTTTTTTACTTTAACCTGTCTAGCGTAAATTTTGGTGCAAACCCCATTCTTCCATACCGGCTAACATCATTTTTTTTTACTCTAGCCTACCCTTTGCCCCGGCTTGCACCAGTCAATAAATATGGTGCCTGGCTGGTGCTCAGAAATGGTGCAAGCCGGTGCTAAACGTTTTTGTTGAAAACTGCGTTAGTGAAGTTTTGCATCCAAAAGTAGAAATCAGGGACTTAGCGATTCCTAATGGGGTTGCAATTGACTTACCTCATTAATATTCATGATGTAGGTCGTAATTTGCTAACCATTGGCACTGCTAAAAACACAGGGAAGGTGGCCTGCTGGGGATAGCAGACCACCATATCTGTGTTTGCTTTTAAATAAAGCAATATATTTTTTTTTTTTTTTTTAATGCTGCCTGTTTTCCTTGAAGGAAAGTTGAATACATTTAAAAAAGAAAAATTAAATGTTTCAGTTTAATTTTTTAGAAGTAGGCAGTGGTCAATGGACCACTGAATGCCCTTAAAAAACAAGTTTGCATGCATTCACAAAGGGGAAGGAGTCCCTTTGGGACTCCCTCCTGTTTGCGAATGGGTTGCGATCAAATTGAATTTGGTGGTAAAAAGCAAATGTTTTGCGGCTGCATTTCGGTTGTAAAATATTCATACACACCACTGCCAGTCACTATTAAAAAGGGACACCATTAACACGCCCCTTCCTAATAGCGTATCGCTAACCTATTTTGCGATTCAGTGATGGATTACCGAATCGCAAAACAGCTTTGGTACATTAGAATATGCTTATTTCTGTTCATGAATGGCTCTATTTTGCAAATCGGGCCATTTGAGACATAAAAAAAAGCTTTGTACATCTGGCCCCTCCTTCATTAAAACGTCTTCATTCAGACTTTCAAAGAAGAAATGACATTTACAATTCCGTCAAACTATGTGTGCAATTTATAAAGTACTAGTATAGGACAGGCACAATTTATTTTAACAGTAAAGATGGAAGGAAAGAGGGAAGAGAAACCCTAGACTAGCGGAAGTAAAACATATTGGGCCATATTTATACTCCGTTTGCGCCGAAATTGCGTCGTTTTTTTTGACGCAATTTCGACGCAAAACTAACGCCAACTAACGCCATATTTATACTATGGCGTTAGAGGCGAATAGCGCCAAAGTTCCCGGAATGTGCGTCATTTTTTAGCGTGAACCCCTTCCTTGCGTTAATGATATGCAAGGGAGGCGTTCCCGTCTAAAAAATGACTCCCAGGCCTTTACGTGGTATTTATACTCCCGGGCAAAAGCGACGCCCGGGAGTGGGCGTGGCTAAAAACGGCGCATTTGCGCCGCTTTTTAACGCCTGGGTCAGGCATGGCGTTAAGGGACAAGTGGGCTCAAAATGAGCCCACAGTGCCCTCCCCTGCCCCCAGGGACCCCCCCTGCCACCCTTGCCCACCCCAGGAGGACACCCAAGGCTGGAGGGACCCACCCCAGGGACATTCAGGTAAGTTCAGGTAAGTTTTTTTTTTTTTTTTTTTAATAATATTTTGTGGCATAGGGGGGCCTGATTTGTGCCCCCCTACATGCCACTATGCCCAATGACCATGCCCAGGGGACAGAAGTCCCCTGGGCATGGCCATTGGGCAAGGGGGCATGACTCCTATCTTTACAATGATAGGAGTCATGTTGATGGGGGATGGGCGTCGTTAAAAAATGGCGCAAGTCGGGTTAAGACGATTTTTTCGACGTAACCTGACTTGCCCCATTTTAAGACGCCCATGCGCCATTTTCCCCCTACGCCGGCGCTGTCTGGTCTACGTGGTTTTTTCCCACGCAAACCAGGCAGCGCCGGTCTGATTGCGCCGTCTAACGCCATTCCATAAATACGGCGCCCGCATGGCGCTTCAGAATGGCGTTAGACGGCGCAAAACTTTTTGACGCTAAACTGCGTTAGCGCAGTTTAGCGTCAAAAAGTATAAATATGGGCCATTGTTTTTTCCTAAATTGTGTCCAGAAACACATCCCAGACTACGAGAAATCAAGCTAAAACTTTTTAACGTTTTTAAAAATTATTTAACATCGCGGTCAAGTTAAATATATCTCACAGCAATGAAGAAATATCCAATTGTTCCTACTTTAATAGTTCTAACAATGAAATCGCACCGATCCATGCTTCTTGCCCATTTCACTCAAGCACAACAAATGTGGTGTAACGCATGCAAAAACTAGCATTCACTCGGTGTAGCATTTCAACTCATCATTCCCGCCTTATGAAAAACAGCACTGACCCTGCCTTTGCTTGGATCCTGTGGCACAGCAAACAAGCGACTTGAAGTTCCAATGGCCCAAATGCAGTTTTTCCCACGTAAAAACGTTCAATTTAGCCTGAACCACTAATGTCTCCAGATTAAGAGAAAAAAGCTTTTGCAGATCAAGTATATTATGATCCCTAAGTAATCCACACATAATCAATTCTATACTAGATTTGTAAAGGTGAGTATAGGCAAGAGTGAAATGAATGCTTTACTTCAGTATATATTCTAATGGCCAGATACATTTCCAAATCATATTAATCTAAATCGCACTGGAATTTAAGTAGTGGGTGAGATAATTTCGAAATTATATCATACGCGTATAGCAGGATTTTAAATATAATTTGGCATGCCTGGTTCCAGAGATATAGCTTTGTGTTTTTCCTCTAAAATATTGAAATTAAGAAGACAGTGTTTGAAAGTAAGACATTAGTATAGACTCCCATTAAACCATTCGCATACAAGCCCTCCAGAAAATCTCCAAATGCTTCACCAAAGGTTATGTATTTGAGGGCAAGCCACAGATATTTCTAGCCAAAGATGACAAATGCCTTTTTAACATCTATTCTTATGTACACATGAGGTTCTTTCCAAACTCTTGTGATACTAACCATGATTAATACTTGTACTTTACTAGGCTTATAACTCTTTGTTAATGGATACGGTTATATCCTTGTGAAGATTTTGTCATGCATTGTAAGCTTACTGTCCAGATTTTAGTTAATAATAATGTGTGGCTCCCTTTTACCACATAAATGGATCTGCAATCACAATATCCCAATGGTTCTTTGTCTGGATCGAGAAAGAACCAATGGTAAATCCATTTATCAATCCACCTGGCATGTTTTTCCCAGGTTGAGGGTCTTTCTTGAGGACAAAAACCAATTGAATAGTTATTGGGCCTACCATCTGTGTCATTCTTGCAAAGCCTTCGAACGTGCCGACGTGATAGTAAATCTCATGCGGCAGTAGATTGGAACCGGTCTGAACCACATTAACATTTATACTTAGGAGTTTTATTCTTGGAAGTTAGTAAGATAACTTTGTAATTTTTTTATAGCATGAATAAATTATCTATTCTCATTTTCTTCAACATATAAGCACTGACAGGTTGCTGTTAAGTAGGGTCCTCTCACTGTATTACTGTGACACCATTTCTTTTTGTCAATTCTTTTGTTTCCTGCACATAAACTGGACTTTGTTTATGCAGAGTTCCTTATCTAGTGTAATTCGAATCAAGCACTGAGTTTTCATCTAGGTCTTGTTTTGTATGGTAAACATACAGGTTTGAAATTTTAACTGTTAAGGCTCCCTTTCAAGTGTTTGTGTTCATGTCTCATAAAGATGCAATGTTTTGATTTAAAGTTTCTTCTACTTTGGTGTCTTTGCAAATGATGGGGTCTACCCTCCATCGATTGTGCGAGCTCAGATGTTGAAAGAGTGCTGCCTGATCTCATTGATAGAAACCAATCACATTGATCAGGTTTCCATGGCAGTATAAGAAATCATTACCAAAGCAACCAGAGACCTCAGAACTCCAATGGAAGTTCAGGCAGATATATTCAGAAAAATCAGTTCAGGAGAGACATCCAAACAAGGAAAGGGGTCCAGAAAGGCGGATGACAGGGAATTGAGTGACGAGAGAGTGTGAAACTGATAATGAGAGTGCTTCTAATTGCGACTTTCAGTGTTAAACTGAGAAGTAAATACTAACCTTTGCAACAATGTAGCTCACTGGAGCAGTGTGCCTGCTGTAGAATTCTATGTATAAACTGAGGGTAATGGGGGAGAATTAGGTCGTGATGGCTCAGTTATTTAATGGACCTGTTAACGAAATGCAAGATGGAATTGTTCACTATACTCAAAAAAACAATGTGAAGTTTTTACAAAGAATAACGACAATTCCCTTAGTATATACTCAGCAAACTGACCTGTTTATGAATACCTAAATATTAGCTGCTATTATAACTGAAGTGAAATGTAATCCTTTCATTGAACGTATAAGGCTGAAAGTCTAATTCCTTTGTCAACAGATTTTCAACTTACCTAACTTTCTGGTTGCAAACAGTTCACAGTAACAAGCACGCAACCCAATGGTTGATTGGAATCGAACTATCCTCTAGAGTCTTTTGCAAATGACTAAACTCAGCTTGATGGGTGTCAATTTCTTAGTGGTCCAGTAGCAACTTAGGTCATGTCTACTATGAACGTACCAGACTAGTGATAAAGCCCTTTGTTGTGGTAAAGTGAATGCACACCTGATGATCAAGACACTTGAGATACATACATTGGTTTGGTGAGCGGAAGTCTGTTTTTCACTGCAAAGTGTGTAGAAGCATGTTTGTGCAACCAGGAGGCCAGGAGGGCACAGTTTTCACACACTCCACTTCAGTGCATCAATACTGCAGTGCACTGGTTGAGATTGTACTCTGATGTTCTCTGGGAGTCATTTATTAGGTCTATATTGTTGTGAGGCCTTCTTGGGCCCATATAGGTTCTTCATTTTATCTTCATGTTATGTTTTACATTTTATAAGTTTTTCACTGCCACTGCTATTTGCAGAGACATTTTACACACTTTAGGCGTGCACAGTATTATTCATACTATACATTGAATATGCTGCTTGTGCTTATTTAGCCTTTCTCAACATATAATATGTACGCTCTGTTCAAGGCTAGGAACACAGTACAAGATATTCTCGGGCTTGCACTGCCCATTCAGCGACACCTTCTAACATTTAGACATAGCATTGCATTGATTATATAAAGAATGCCCTGGCCCATAGGGATCAGAGGAGCACTCCAGCCGCAACCGTCTGAGGATGAAAGCTGTGTTCATCATACGGATCTGCTGGCGCTCATTTCCCTGTTTCCCTAGAAGAATTGGCATCTACACTACAGGCCGATTTCCTGTGTCAGTTCACCAGGAATGAAGGCTAGGGCTTTCGCCTTAGATTGGGTGAAGGCAGAGGGTACACTCAATGTGCTCTCAGCATTGGTTTAGTGTCAGGTGAGAATATCTAGAAATCATTTACCATCGTTGGACTGTTTATTCTTTTCACCATGTTCATAATGCTGGTAAGTTGCTTTGTTTCATCTACCTAAGTATCAAAGCTCATTCTCTCTATACAAAACTATGATTGTTTCAAAAAAATTATTGAAAACATATCTCATATCTCTCTTGTGTTTCATCTGAGCATGCATGTGAGATGATGAAATAGTAAGATCTGTTTCCACTATTCCCTTGGGAATCAGAGTGTCATGTTCAGGTTTCCATAATCACCTTCAACCTCAATAAGGTTAAGGGTTAAGGTGAGGCACTGGGAGCCTGCCAAGAGTTGGGTTGACAGCTTCTGATTATGTTAACGGACTCAGACCCCACATTCTGAAGTTCTGTTGTCCTAATGCGCAGTTCTATTATTTTAGAGGGAACCATATAACAATATTATCTGCATGCCATAACATAACTACAATGCAATACAAAACTGACACATTTTTCAAAATGTAGAAGACACATCTGCACTTGCACAAAAGATCACAGTGGGTTCTAGAAGGAGAAGGTAGAGTCAGGTTAATCCATGTCTACAATCTCTAGAGTGCCACATGCAATGGTATATTGGTTGAACTTCATCAATCCTATAGGAGTCTCACTCCACATCTGGTTTACATCCTTAACGTCTCCAATTTCCCCTGGCAGCATAGACACTGTGCAGGAAGACAGTTCTTTGACCACATGAACTAAATGTGTGAGATGATACATCAGTTTTGTATGGTACAGTTTTAATCATGTATCAATAATGAGGCACTGACTAACTGCCCATACTACTTACCATTAATCATAACCCGACTAAAGCACTCAGGAGAAGCATCACTTTGGTGGGACTCAGAGAGTTCATTGTCGGTGCAAGGAGCAGTCAATGAATCAATCAATACATTTTTGTAAAGCGCAGCTACTCACCTCTGAGGGTCTCAAGGTGCTGGGGAAGGAGAAGGACCTCATTCGAAGAACCATGTCTTGAGGTTCTTCCTGAAGTTGGTGAGCAATGGGCTTTGTTTGAGGAGCAGGGGGAGGTTGTTCCATCTATTTGCTGCAGTGTAGGTGAAGGATTGTCACCAGTAGTGGTTTTACAAATGCGAGGGATGGTGGCCAGGGGCAGCTGGGCAGAGCGGCGGGATCTGGTGGGGATGTGGAAGGAGACGCAGTGGCTCAGGTAGGCTGGTCTGGCATTGTGTATGGCCTTGTACGTGTGGGTGAGTAGCTTGAAGGTGATTCGTTTCTCAACCGGGAGCCAGTGGAGGTACTGCAGGTGTTGGGCGATATGTTCTCCGTGTGGGAGGTCCTGGATGAATCTGGCCGTGGCATTCTGGATAAGTTGTATTTTACTGATGTTTCTAGTCAAGGTGCTAGCACAGTGGGCATTGCCGTAGTCGAGCTTGCTTGTGACTAAGGTGTGGGTGACTGTCCTGTGGCAGTCTGCTGAGATCCATCTGAAGATCTTCTGCAGTTTGGGGAGTGTTCGCCAGCAGGAGGAGGCAACTGAGTTTACCGGGTGGGTCATGGATAGGGAGGAGTCAAAGATGATGCCTAGGTTGCAGCGTGATTAATCAGTGCAATGTGGGCGCTAAGGGATGTGGGCCACCAGGAGTCGTCCCAAGCTGAGGTGGCGTTTCGGAAGATGATGAGCTCAATCTTATCAGAGTTGAGCTTGAGGCAGCTTTCTCTCATCCAGGTGGCAATGGCTTTGATTCCTGAGTGGAAGTTCCTTTTGGCCATGTCCGGGTCTTTGGTGAGGGAAATGATGAGTTGTGTGTCATCAGCATATGACACGATGTTCATACCGTGGCTTCTGATGATGGCTGCGAGAGGGGCCATGTGTACATTGAACAGTGTGGGACTCAGTGAGGATCCTTGGGGGACTCCGTAGTTGACTCCTGTGGGTCTGGATGTGTAGGGCGGGAGTCTGACCCTCTGAGTCCTCCCAGAAAGGAAGGAGTGGATCCATTCCAAGGCTCTTCTGCAGATTCCTATGTCATGGAGTCTGGTGCGTAGAGTGCTGTGGGAAACCGTGTCGAAGGCTGCTGAGAGGTCGAGGAGTATGTGCGCTGCAGTGTGGCTGTGATCTAGGAGTAATCAGATGTCGTCAGTGGCTGCCAGGAGGGCTATCTCCATGCTGTGGTTGCTGTGGAAACTGGACTGAGAGCTGTCCAGGGAGTTGTTGGCCTCAATGAAATTCCATAATTGTGCGTTGATTGCTTTCTCCAGTACTTTGGCATGGTAGGGTAGCAGCGAGATGCAGCAGTAGGCGCTGGAGGTTCGCTTTGGTGAAAGACATGAGCTGTCACTGTTTGGCAAGAACAGCAGGTTGCCATCATAGTTTCATTTTGGCAGGAGCGGTGGTGACTGATGTTGATGCAAGGAGCCCTCATGCGGTTACGGAGACCCCCAAAACATCTGGATTTTAACCTGGAGTGCAGATTTTGTAGATTTGAAATAGGAGACATACAATCTGATGCCAGACAATTTATATTACATTTTAATTTACAATCCCTGAGTACACATAGTAGCATTTACTAGGGACTTATAAGTAAATTAAATGTGCCAATTAAATGTAGGTTAATTTTACCATGTTCAAGGGAGAGAACACATGCACTTTACCACAGGTTAGAAGATGTAAAGTTTACAGAGTCCTAAAGCTAACAAAAATGATTTCAGCAAAAATAGCGAAGGCAAATGTCTGGGGGACTATCATGCTATAGATGCTGTATTTAACTAGCAGTATATATTGTGAAATTATCATATTAATAATGGAACTGGACATAGGGGGTGATTCTCACCCTGGCGGGCGGCGGAGGCCGCCCGCTAGAGTTCCCCCCTCCAACATACCGCTCCGCGGTCGAAAGACCGCTGAGGGTATTTTGGGTTTTGCACTGGGCTGGCGGGCGACCGCCAAAAGGCCGCCCGCCAGCACAGTGCAAAACACCCTTCCCATGAGGACGCCGGCTCAGAATTGAGCCGGCGGAGTGGGAAGGTGCGACGGGTGCAGTGGCACCCGTCGCGTATTTCAGTGTCTGCAAAGCAGACACTGAAATACAAAGTGGGGCCCTCTTACGGGGGCCCCTGCAGTGCCCATGCCATTGGCATGGGCACGGCCAAACCGCCGCGGTCAGAATGCCCTGCGGGGCACCGCCAGCCTGTTAGCGGTGCTCCCGCCAACCCTGGCCCCGGCGGTCCATGACCGCCGGGGTCAGAATGGCCCCCATAATGTTTTGATAATGCTGAACACAGCGTCTCAGAGTTTCATACGGGATATGGTCAAAATAGATGCTATTCACACCTTGTGGGTGGCAGTGTAACCAACAAAATGGAGACACACAAAAAGGGACAGGAACAAGATAGTACACATGAGGACATGTGCAAATGAAGTTTGGTTGCTACCAAGCAAATCGGTTGCTCCCCAGCAAATTAGGTTACATCTATAAAGCTCAAAACAGCTAACAGTATAGCATCTGCCATCTACAATATTGTTTGTTCCTGATCCATCATTTGATCACTGCTTTGGTACTTACTGCTTTCCAGCTGTATGAAGGCTGCAGTTGTTGGGCCTAGTTAAGTAACTGAGATGCTCAGGTTTCATGGTGCAAAGTATGGACCTTATTGTACACCATGTGATTCCAACTAATAGATTTCAGAAGGTCCCTATTACTCCATGTAGTCCTATAAAGTCTTGTATGTGCCTGCATAGTACTTAGCAATGTTTTAGTTACAAATGCATCCTCTAAGCTAATGTCATGCCTGCATGATCAGAAGCAGTTCCAAGATTGTATTGTTGCAATGGTTAACTGTCCACCCTGTCACCACCGTAATTTCCTCTTTTTGCTCTGAAAGGGTTGTCAGTGGTCTTGGAGGATTAGAGGCTGTCTGTTGATATAAATGTTGACGATGTCTGTTGATATAAATGTTGTGATGCATGAGATAGCAAAGTTCTTGGGCCCGTATTTATACTCCGTTTGCGCCGAATTAGCGTCGTTTTTTTCGACGCAAATTTGTCGCAAAACTAACGCCATATTTATACTTTGGCGTTAGACGCATCTAGCGCCAAAGTATGGGCAAATAGCGTCATTTTTTTGCGTGAACGCCTTCCTTGCGTTAGTGAGATGCAAGGAAGGCGTTCCCGTCTAAAAACATGACGGCGACGCAAATGCGTCGTATTTATACTCCCGGGCAAAAATCACGCCCGGGAGTTGGTGGGTCAAAAAACCCCGCATTTGCGCCACTATTTAACGCCTGGGTCAGGGTAGGCGTTAAGGGGCCTGTGGGCTCAAAATGAGCCCACAGGTGCCCTCCCCTGCCCCCAGGGACACCCTTGCCACCCCTGCCCACCCCAGGAGGACACCCAAGGATGGATGGACCCACCCCAGGGACATTCAGGTAAGTTCAGGTAAGTATAATTTTTTATAGTTTTTAATTTTTTTTGGTGGCATAGGGGGGCCTTATTTGTGCCCCCCTACATGCCACTATGCCCAATTATGTCCCCTGGGCATGGCCATTGGGCAAGGGGGCATGACTCCTGTCTTTACTAAGACAGGAGTCATTTAAATGGCGTCTGGGCGTCGAAAAAAATGGCGCAAATCGGGTTGAGGCGATTTTTTTGCCTCAACCTGACTTGCCCCATTTTAAGACGCCCTAACGCCATTTTCCCCCTACGCCGGCGCTGCCTGGTCTACGTGTTTTTTTTCCACGCACACCAGGCAGCGCCGGTCTGCTAGCACCGGCTAACGCCATTCCATAAATACGGCGCCCGCATGGCGCTTCAGAATGGCGTTAGACGGCGCTAAATTTTTTGACGCTAAACTGCGTTAGCGCAGTTTAGCGTCAAAAAGTATAAATATGGGCCTTGTTGTCTACATATGCCTTAGTGGAGTTAAATGGTTTGTTGGTTTAGCGTGCTTGAACATCATGTTCAGGAGTGTGACTTATTAAAACTCTTTGGCCCGTATTTATACTCCGTTTGCGCCGAATTAGCGTCGTTTTTTTCGACGCAAATTCGGCGCAAAACTAACGCCATATTTATACTTTGGCGTTAGATGCGTCTAGCGCCAAAGTATGGGCAAATAGCGTCATTTTTTTGCGTGAACGCCTTCCTTGCGTTAATGAGATGCAAGGAAGGCGTTCCCGTCTAAAAAAATGACGGCGACGCAAATGCGTCGTATTTATACTCCCGGGCAAAAGTCACGCCCGGGAGGTGGCGGGTCAAAAAACCCCGCATTTGCGCCACTATTTAACGCCTGGGTCAGGGTAGGCGTTAAGGGGCCTGTGGGCTCAAAATGAGCCCACAGGTGCCCTCCCCTGCCCCCAGGGACCCCCCCTGCCACCCCTGCCCACCCCTGGAGGACACCCAAGGATGGAGGGACCCACCCCAGGGACATTCAGGTAAGTTCAGGTAAGTATAATTTTTTATATTTTTTAATTTTTTTTGGGTGGCATAGGGGGGCCTTATTTGTGCCCCCCTACATGCCACTATGCCCAATGACCATGCCCAGGGGACATAAGTCCCCTGGGCATGGCCATTGGGCAAGGGGGCATGACTCCTGTCTTTACTAAGACAGGAGTCATTTAAATGGCGTCTGGGCGTCGAAAATAATGGCGCAAATCGGGTTGAGGCGATTTTTTTGCCTCAACCTGACTTGCCCCATTTTAAGACGCCCTAACGCCATTTTCCCCCTATGCCGGCGCTGCCTGGTCTATGTGGTTTTTTTCCACGCACACCAGGCAGCGCCGGTCTGCTAGCGCCGGCTAACGCCATTCCATAAATACGGCGCCCGCATGGCGCTTCAGAATGGCGTTAGACGGCGCTAAATTTTTTGACGCTAAACTGCGTTAGCGCAGTTTAGCGTCAAAAAGTATAAATATGGGCCTTTGTTTCCTTAGTAGCTGGGTTGTGATAGGATGAAATTAGTCAAGACTTCAAGGGATGTCCTATGTTACTGGTAGTGACAGAATGGTGTAATGAATCATAGTTCCTTTAATATCTTGCTGAAATTTAAGATGGCTATGTCATGCAATGAACCCTGGACATTTAGATGAGTATACTGTGAATTTAAGTTTAGCGTTAGAATACCAAAACTATGTTGAATCAATTATATACTTTGAAGTCAAGTCACAGGGTGCCTGTAGTGATTCTTGATGGCTATGTGTAAGGGATTGATGGCCCTGGTACTGTCATCAAATGAATAGTTGCCATAGAATTCACTCTAAGCTTGTTGAATCCACTGTTCCTGTCTATGGGTCCTGGTGGTTTACCCATATCTGTGATCAAACATGAATTACTTGTTGGATGGCCATTGTTCAATGATTGTATTATTAGGTATCCGTTGGTGCGGGTGAGTAGTGTGCTTTACAAATTCCCTGATTGATTGACTGATTGTCCCTGATTCCTGGAGTATTGTGATCTCTGTGTTTAAAAGGGGCACTGCTTCAAAGATGAAAACTACTAACCTATCAGATTTTGGTGGTAAAACATTTTTTTAACACCTACAAAAATGGCTGAGGAAAACAACTCAATACCTCTCTTTTAAACAGTTTTTAAAAAGAAAGCAAATGGCATTGTCAGCATCTTGATGCTAGATATAATAACTCGCAAATGCATAAACATATACGTCAATGTGTTTACTTAGCACTTATGTCTACAAATGAGCATTTGATTCTGTTAACTGTCACATTCAGTGGTGCAATCTGGTAAAGCTGGGAATACCAGTAGTAAGACTGGCCTTAATAAATGCATTACATACTGACACCTGGTCATATAGTACATATGGGCTCTGTACAAAATTTCTGATCACCCCATTGTTTGACTAATGCTGATGGTTACTGAATCTGAAAGTGCCCTGGACTCTGCTAACCAGGCCCGGGCCTAGTGCTATTTCCTCTAAAGGTATATGGCTATTGGTATAATTCTAATTTGCCAAGATAACTTATCTGTAAGTCCCTAGTATGTGGTAGGGCATGTAAGCTTAGAGACTCTGGTGGACGTAATGCACTCTGTGGTGTCTGGTGTTATCTTAAAGCCAGGCCTACCTTGCAGGCTGATTTTAAAGGAAAACTATGCTCAAATTCGACCTTGGAATTACAAATACCTAAAACATCCAAACCTACCTTTTTATAACATATACGTCACTTCTAAAGTCTGCCCTAGGTGCCCCAAGAGTAGGGTGCCTTGTAATAAAAATCGGGGCTAATATAAAAAATATTTTATGTGCCCCGGTAAGGAAAAACAGACAAAGTTGTTGTTCTTTATTGTAGTGCTGCTAGCCACATAGGCCAACATGGGAATACCTTATTAAACTTAATAAAGTCTAACGTTTGTTATGAGCAAGCTAGCAATTTCATTCAAAGTATCAAAATAATGGTTGTGAAATATCCAGAAACTTGCCAAGGTCAGTTTTATTACTACTCTTACAGGAAAGTAGTTTTAGAACTTGCTCCCCTGAAGCTACCTAAAAGCAACCCTGAAGCAGCCTCACATTTGAATCATCTGACGTTTGCAGACAATATAGCTTTGAATGATTTAACTCCATTAGGGATCTAAAGAAATATGAAGTGTCTGTAAATTAACTCGCTATCAAATTGCATGACAATAAATTGCAAGAGATCGAAACTATGGTGATATTTGAGGGTCAGAATAAGCCCATTCCATTTACATGCTATTCAGAGAGAGTAAAAAGTAGGAGACTTCATATACTTGGAGGGATATTGGCACAATATTAGAAGTAGCACCTACGACTACCAACAAAAAAGCCCTCCGCAACAGTACGTGGAAATGGGATTTTTTTATTTATCTTAACACAGAGAGGAAAATGTTTTAACAACTAAAACATGCCAATGAGGCTAAAGTCACTTCTGAATTTTAAATGGTATTTACATAATGTCTGTGAGCACATTATCATTATTTTGCCTGGTTTGCATTCTTTTCTATAAAGTTATTATCAAATAAAACATCATATCTATCTTCTCTTGTGTAACTGAGAGGGAGCTGTGATATGTACTTTCTGAATTAGAAACTTTTATGGAGCGAAAGTGGTAATCTACAAGTCATCAGGGGAGCAAGCTGCAAGCTATATCTGATGCATGTCTCAATGACAGCAGGTTGCTGAAGAACGGGCTCCAAGTGTGTTTGTTGACAAAGGCAGGACAGCTCAGTGCTCAGCAAGGACCAAGTCTGTGCTCAGAAAGGTCTCAACATCAACTCGTGGCTGATCAGCATCAGTCCCAATGAAGTCCAATAAGTTCAGATTTAGAAACATTTTTGGAAGTAAAATCTCCTTCAGTGGGCAAACCAGTAATTCCATGTCAATGGCTAATGCTTTGATGGTGGTCCCAGTCTTTGACAGTTCTCCAGACAGAAAGTTGGCTAAAAAATTCTATGTCCTCTGTCTTGCAGTTTAGGGACAGGAGGAATAAACTCATGAGCCAGGGATCCAGGTCCTGAGGGGTACGACTTGAGACTAGGACCCACTCCACCAGATGCCAATGGTAGGGTCCAGTTGGTACTGAGTATCTAGGCAGTTGCAGCAAAAGGTCTTCTGAAAGCTTGCTGTGTCCCTGTATCTCAAACAGGAGGTCAGTCATCTGACCCTTAGGATCACTTTAGGCGTCCTGAGTTCAACGCAAGCAAGTCCAGCATTCCTTCAGGTTTCATATAGCAGGGCCCTCCTTTTGATCTTCACAGATCCCTGTGCTTTTTGAAGCGAGTACTAGGGATGCTTTATTTATGGCTGGAACCAGCGTGCATTTCCTGAGTGCCCTAATGCAAACAATCCATTGGTCCCACCCCCTACCTAAACCCAAGTTGGCAGAACCTTTTTGTTATACCTGACAGCCTTGAGGTGGTCTTTCCCCAACATTTTGCCTACCTCCGCCATTTTTCTGAACTAATTTTTGCTAGCTTAAGGACTCTATGCACTTTATCACTGCTAACTAGTGCTAAAGTGCTTGAGATTTCTCTCCTAAAACATGGCAACATTTGCTTAATCCCAATCGGCATGTTTAATTTAATTATGAGCCCCTAGTAAAGTGCAGAACATATGCCCTGGGGCTGTAAATTAAATGATACTTGTGGGACTGCAGCACTGATTGTGCCTCCCACTTAAGTGGCCCTCTAACCATGTCTCAGGCCTGCCATTGCAGTGCCTGTGTGTGCAGTTTGACTCTGCCATGTGGGCCTGGCAAAATAACCCTTTTGCCAGGTTCAGCCCTCCCTCTTTATACATATGTCAGCCCTACGTTAAGCCCTGGACAATCCAGAGGGAAGGGGGCAATGTATTTGAGAGGCAAGACATATACTTTACATTTTTACACAACTTGGTATTGAAAAACTCCCTAAGACATTTTTCACTACAGCAAGGCCTATCTCTCCCATAGGATAACAATGGGATTACCTTATAACATTTAACACATGTAATTTACAATCTGGAAGAGATAAGCTTTTTGAGTTTGGTGTCTGGACTCAAACATTAAAATCACAAATTATGGTGAAATCAGGTTTTGAATTGCAGTTCTGAGAATGCCACGTTTAGAAATTTGGCGTTTTCTTAATTTAGCCAGTTGGTGCCTTCTGCCTCTCTATCAATACATTTCTGGGGTTGTGACAGCTTGGCTTTGTGCATTTCCTCTAGACACCCTCATACAAGGGATTCTTTGGTGTACGTGATGGGCTATCCACTGCCTGGGTAGGATGGGAGAGTGCAGCTCACACACCTGAATGGGCCATGTCCTGTCCCCTCACAAAGTGCTGCATACTCCCCTGTAGTGAATCTGGAGCCAGGCAGAAAAGGAGGACCTCTGTGCACTTCAAAAAGACCTTTGTTTGAAGTCTCTCCCATTTCAAAGACACAACTGGGTATAAGTACAGGAACTTTGACACCACCACTTTAGTATACTTCTGGACCTGTGAATACTCTGCCAGGAAGAAGGACTGCTACAAGAACCTCCACTCTGCTCAACTGGTACTCTGCTAGACTCCTGCTCTGTTGACCTGATGCTTACTTCCCTCCTTGCTCGGGAGTGAGAAGATCTGTACTTGCATCTCTCCAACCCAGAACCAAAGCAACTCAAAGGGCTTGCTGGCTTGCCTTGTGTTTTCTAAAGTCTCAGGTACACAAAAGACTTCTCACTGACCTACTATAGCACCTGGTGTCTGCCAATTGTGAGTCATGCCCTGCCAAGTGGTGCCAATCCAGTCCTGGGCCCTCAGAAGTGAGTATAAAGTGCAGTTCCAGTCAGAACCAATGCGCCAGTCGGAACAGTGCATCGCCCCTGGTGCGTGGACCAGAACACACACATCAGCCCCATTGAATGGATCGTAGTTGATGCATCACTTTCCCAGCATGGAGCCAACTCAACATATGGCCCCTGGAACCGCCACATCTCGCACCTGACGCATCGCTGCTGCTGGGTAGAGAAAATCAATGCATCTTCACAACTGCGTGGGAAGGATCGATGCATCGCCTTAAATGCGGGGATCGACATGACTCATCGCTTTAATCTGCTCCCAGCATCCTCAAAATCAACGCAATCAGGATCAAGGTATTTGGCTCAGCAGGCCTATGTGGGTCCCTCTATTGGTCCCATGCTTCATCATGGTCGACCTGGATTCTTGACTTTGTACTGGTCCACCATGACCAGATAGCCTGGATTGGCACTTTTAACCACTTTTTTACAGTTTAGTCTTTACAAACCAATAACTGAAGTTCTACTAATTGGATTTTTGTCATTTTATTTATTAAAAATTAATTCAAATAAGCTCTACTTTTCTAATGAGGTGTGGTATATGTTTGTGTGGTGTTTTCTCTGTTTTACTATTTGAAGAATTGGACAAATATTTTGCACATTGCCTCCTAAGTTAAGCCTGACTGCTCTTGGCCAAGCTACTGGAGAGTGAGCACAGGTAAACCTAGGGTGTGTTTGTGTCTTACGCTCACTAGAATTGTGGTTCCTGCTTGGCAAGGGTGCTTACCCTGCCAACCAGAAACCATTTTTAACATTAATGATCAGTGGTGAGGATAGCACTTGTGTTTGTGCAGTGCAATACAGTAACTTGGTGCACATCATCCATCCACATAAAAAAACATTTCAAATTTTAAATTCTCCCTGATTGATATTTTTTAATTTTTCCTCAAAATCATGTGTCTTGCCACAGGTTCTACAACTGAAATCATTGAATTTGAGCTGTCCAACATTCAAACATACACAGTGCCTCAGGTTGAAGACTTTTGCAAGGACATGGGGGTTCCTGCCAAGAGTACCACTAAGAAGGTGTAATTTCAGAAGGTGCTGAGGGCCTAGGCAGAAGCCCGCTCCAAGTATCATGATGGATTGTGAAAGCCTGAGAATAGCTTTTCTGAGGAACCACCTGCAGTGATTGAGGGGAAAACCCCTAAATTTGAGCTCCCTGTCAGAGCAGGAAGCAGTGTTTCCTATTGTGGCCTATCCCTAGAGGATCTGAGAGAGAGGAAGAAGGAGAGAGGATTCAATAAGGAGATGTCCAAATTAAAGATGGAAACCAGAGAGGAAAAGGCTGAAAGGGAGGCCCAAAAGGCTGAGGCAAAACGTACCTTAGCAGAGAAAAGACATTTACTGACTAATGAACCTGAAAGAGCTGGATATCAAGGCGAGGCTGGCAAACTCCAGGAGTGATGTTGGTGGCACACATGCAGTACCTGATGGATTAAAAAAGGGTCCTTATAGCCAAGGTTTTGGTACCTAGTTATGTGGTGGGAGATGACAATGAATTGTTTTAGTCTATGAAGTTGCACTGAAAGTTCACGGGGTTTCTGAGGAACAGAGTGGAGAGGTCTGCGGAAACACAAGCCAGTACTTTGGAGGGAGAAATTTCTGACATTGTCGTGCTAGCTCTCATTGTACCAGTGAGGATCCAGGATTTGGGCGGCAGCATCGCCGGAATTGTGGGGAACTGAGTCCAATCCCACACCATGTGACAACTGTTGGCCTAATCTGTTTCCGGCCAGCTACCAGCGCCTCACCTAAGCCTGAGACCTAGGGTGATTTTTGGCAACCGGGCGCATGGCATTATGACTTCTCAGGGAAATTGTGGTGGATCAGATCTTATCGTTTTCTCTCAGTTACATTGGCCTCACACATGCAAAGTCAAACAGAGCAGGGAATGGTTCAATAAGATTTATTGAATCAGCTGTGTCTTAGATAAAATAACATAAAAGGTAATAATGAGGATGATGAAACAGAGTAGGAGCAAAATGGTGACAAGAAAAGTGAAACACAAGAAAAGTCAGATAATACTGTCACTATGTACGATATAAGTGATTCCTAACGCGGCTACTTATGTTCCATGCAATAGCATAGCAAGACAAGCCCTAATCCACTCTTCAGGATCCCCCCAGGAAAACATCATTCCCCATACCTGAGTATAACAATAACAAAGAACCCTGTTGTCTATAGAGAAACCATCCCATATAGGCCAGTGAACCGATGGTCTCAGCGAGCAGTTGTAACAAAATCAGACACCATGCAGTTGTGGTCATCTGGCTGGAACTTTCCCGTAATGTGCATGGGACAGATAGATGTTTTTGTAATAAAATAGGTAGTGTTCTGAAAAAAGTGTCCCCACATAAAAATACTTATGTTTCTGAGAAGTGTTAGAGATGCAGTGTACCACTTCTGCTGCAAATCCTATAGCGTTGTAGACTTGGAAAAAGCACAGAGTGAAAAGAATGCTGTGCTAAGAAAGGCAAGTGCTCTTAGCAAAAGGGCAGCAAGATAATGGAAAATAAAATATCACACCAAATGTGGCAGATTCTAAAAGAATACAATGAAATGAAATAAAATGTTTCAAGGCTGAAGGGCACAGGCAGCAGGTGTAGTTGCTAAAATAATGTGCCCACAGACATCACTAAAATGGCTCTACAACACCCTACCCTTGTTGGTTCAGAAGTGGTAAAGTAGCCTAATTCCTAAGTTAAAAGGGAACTAAAAGGTAATACTTTAAAACATATATACATAAAGGTCACCAGTAACAAGTCAAAACACACTTGAGCAGGTCTATTAAAAAATTGGAATGAACAATTTAAAACTGAAGCAGTGGTGCCAATGAAGCTGAATTTAAAAGTCAGTGTAATTTTGAAAATCTCCAATTACAGCCAGGGCAATTGACTCCAGGAAATGTTTATCTTCGGCAGGTGTTAATATGACCAAATCGGTGCCAAGCAAAACCAAAGATCACTCATTTTCCGAAGCCTGAGCTCCAGCTGAGGCAGGGGTATTCCGTGTTGTGCCTGTGTTTTGTCCACTGTTGAAGCAAGAGCTGCATGATCCATGAAGGGCAGCTCATCGATGGCTTCCCATAGCAAACGCACCCTTAACGTACATGTCTGGTAATGAGCTCTCAGCAAGAACATCAACAGATCAGCATCCAATGAAAGTAAGCTCCACATAGAAAGACAAACTTTAAGTGCACATTCAAAAAGACGCCAAAGGAATCGAAACATGGGCTGCACACAAACCAACACCGGTCTAAATGTCAGAGACCAGTTACACTCCAGTTCTTCTGGGAGTGGTTCTCTGAAATGCATCACTCGTTTCTTGACACAGTTGCACTGGTGGAAATGCCATCAGTCCTCCTTGTTGTGATGGGACAGCCATTACGAATAAAAAACAGCAACAGCAAGATGCCACCAATTATAATGAAATCCACTGAAAATACTTGAAAATATTGAGTGTATGGCTGGAGGTATTATGACAAATATAGAGGAGAAAGTACTGACGAAACCAGAACCAACAGCTTTAAAGAAAAGTACAATCCCTGTAGTACTGGATGCATTAAAACTTTGTCTCACAAGTTCACCAAAGTGTCTTGGAAAGTTTGTATTTAAAAGTGACTGTATTTCTGCAGATGACCTTGCCACTTGGAGCACATAGGTCTCACGTGCAGATGTCAGAGACACATTCTTTTTAAACTGCTTAACTTGTCAAAATTCACATTTGACGTAGCACTATGAGGCCAAATATCTGCTACTTTTGTCTGTTGCATGAGGGGAAAAGAACGTTACCACAAGAGTTGACAGTTTGGGAACCCTAAACTACATAAGCAATTCCAGCTTGCTTACCTCAACAGCTCTCACTACTAAGAAGCACATAGCTTCCATTAGAAAGCACCTAGAACATTAGTCTAATCAAGGGGGCTGGAACTACTTCAGATATCAAGCTAAATTTGCTGATGAAGCATTGCATGCCATGTGCAAGGACATCTGCCTACAAACCATTGAACGGCTCACAGATGTCTTGCATTTGCTGCTGTTAAGAAAGTCCTCTTTCATGCAGTTGAGACATTTGTGGGAAATGAGTAGCTCCCACATCTCATGATTGTAACTATCTCCTAGCCTTTCATATCTGCCCACTGGAATGTATTTTAAGCATGATTTAATTTGCAGGGTTGAAATAGGCAGATTGAAAATCCCATGTTTTCACCATTCAACAGGTGGTATTTCAGACACATTGAAATGCAACTTCTCTAACTTTCAGTGTTTAGCATACATAAATTGCTGCCTTCTTAGCCATCATTTGTTGCTGTCATGTCAAATTAAATGGTGAAAAAATGTCCCTTGAACTGACATGTTGCCAGGGAATGCAACCAGATTTCAATGGTTGTAGTGTCCAACCTATCTGCATAATGGACCTAAGCCGGCTCTGTCCATGCTGTAGAAATTACATGTCACTATGCACAATGTCTATTGCAGATGAAACAATGTTGTTTAAAGTGCATATACAGTCGGACAAGGTGTTATTCCCATAATCTGCATTTGCTAGTACTTTCAGTAAATTATCTTGATCTATTTGCCTTATTCGGGCAGCAGCTTCGTCTTGGGAAAGTTTCCAAATGTCATTATAAACTGCATATAAGAAGCACTTTTTACGATGTCTTCTAGGGCATAACAGGAAATCTTGCAAGTCTGTGTTGTCAGACAGGACACTGAGGTGTTCTTTAACAGATTCTAGTGAAGAACCTTTTAAGAATTGCTGGCATAATTTCTCTACACTGTATGTTCTTACTATACCCAAATGTTCTGATGTCACAAAGGCAGGGTCTGATCTATTTGTTCTAAAAACCCCTGTGGAGTTTACAAAACATGCATAACAACCGTTTGTGTCCCCTGGCCGCAATAACCACCCGCCAGGACGTGAAAGTGATGTGCTAAATGTTACATTTTGGACCCACCCATCGAATTGATCTTCAGTTGCATTAATGTATTTTTGCCAATTATAGAATTTAACTGGGGCAGGGATACTAGGCGCATTATGTTCCTTACCTTTTGCCAAGCCTAAACAACTTGTCTGTTGTACAGTTTCATTTAAAAATGTCATTTGAACAGGTATTAGGCATGCTCTAAATAAAGCTTCCTAGCCCCTTATTTGCAGATTTTTGCTTTCTCTTACTCTCTTTAAGTCCATTGACTTCAGCCAATATTATAGCCTTCTATAGCAAACTGGGAAACATAGGAATCAGAATAAATACATTTTGTGTCAGTCAATAAAATGTTGTACATTCCCATTACTGGCAATTTCAAATAATATGACTCAGCATTTTTAACTTTATGCCTAGAAAAATATGCAAACTTTTCAGAATATGTTTTAGAACTCCCCACTGGTGGAGTTAGACAATGTTATCATTGTGTGTAATTAAAAATATTCTTTGGGGACTTGCTCTATGAATTAAATGATGTCTATAATAATTACAACAGAATATATCTCCATAATTTTCTTTTGTTTGATCCTCACTTTCAAATATGGTAAAATACTCTTGTTCAGATAACATTGAATCAACTGTTTTTACATCTCAATCATCAGAAGCAACTCCAGGTATTACTACATCATTAATTGAAAGTTTAAATGCATATAGAATTTGAATAACCACTGTCGAGCCATGTACATCAAAAGAGACTTTGGCCCTCATTATGATATTGGTGGTAAAAACCACCTACCTACGTGGCGACGCCCGCCAAAAGACCGTCGCCGCGGCTACCAGCCGTCTGCCATATTATGACCACTGCTGGATTTCCGCTGCAAGAATGGCAGGAATCTGGCTGTGGACATGTCAGCAGATGGCGGTAAGGTGGAGCTCTGCCAGCAGCAGCGCCACGCCAGTAGACCGTCGCCAGCCACATTATGACCCATAATACAGCCTGGCAGTGTTCTGCTGGCAGATGTTGCTGCTGGCGGCAGCACCCGTCCTGTCTCCTGCTGGAGGACCCCCTGAAAACAGGTAAGTGGATGCCCCGACAGGGGAGGGGGTGAGGGGTGTTGAGTGTGTGTGTGTGTATGTTTGTGCATGTGTGTATGCAGGTGTGTGTTCCGGGTTGAATGTGCGTGCAGGTATGGATGTGTGAGTGCGTGGATGTTGTGTTCTGTGAATGCATGCCTGCGTGTATTTATGTGTGTGCGGATGTCTGTGTGAATGGATGTATGCATGCATGGATGCATGTGGGAATGGGTGTGTGTATGCATGTATGTGTGAAGGGGGGTGAATGTAGGGATGTTTGGAGAGGAAGGGGGTTAGGGGTATCTGGAAAGGGGGGTGGGGATGGGGGTGGGGAAGACCTCTATCAGTGACAGGGAAGGATTTCCCTGTCATTGATAGTGCCTACCGCCATGGTTTTCGTGGCAGTAAGGAATCCACGGAAACCATGGTGGTAGGTGGGGCCATTATCCCACAGGCGTTACAATGACGGCTGCTGTGCTCAAGACTGACATCTCCAGCCCGGCAGCTGTTATCGCCGTGGCAATCGGTGTGGTACATTGGCGGTTTGGCTTCAGCCAAACCACCACTGTCATAATATGGTGGAAAGTACCGCCAGCCTGTTGGCGGTACTTTCCACCATATTACCGCTGACCGCCAGGACCTTATGGGAGGAATAATGTTGTTTTAATACCTCTTCCACCAGTTCAACTGTAGAGCATTCAGGAAGGTAATGACCATGTATTCATATGAAAAAGACGATGACAAACCCAATCCAAAGAAGCAAGTCATGTACAATTAATAAAAGTCACAGATTGTTCCATGGAGGAATGAAATAGTTACTTTTGAGCCAACTTATCAGTTTACATGCTCTTGACAGTCTTGGTGCTAAAGAGGCAGATAAGACAGTGAAAGAGTCATTGATGTCAGTTAAATATCCAGAAGCAGTTCATGTAAAAAACTGGAGCCGTGTTCAGAAGAGTTAAACTTGCAGAAGTCTCCCTTGGTGGTTTATAGTAGACAACTGCATCACTTTAAGTTAAATTTGAGAACAATTGCTCATTATTGTTGGCATTGCTTGTTGCAGAAGAAGTTAATGGAACTAATGAAAGATCGGTTTCCACACTTACAAAGCTCGGGAAGGTGTCAGCGTTGCTGGTCAAAGCCTGTAGAGCAGGGGTCTTCAAACTGAGGGGCGGGCCCCCCTAGTGGGGCCTCAAGTGATCCCAAGGGGGTGCCAGGCTCTGACCAAAAGAAGCATTATAGAGCTAACAGGTCTTTGTTTTGAGCAGAAACATGCTATTAAATTTTTAAAAAGGTAACAGTACTTAACTGCAATGTTTAAATAAGTCTAAACATATTTAAACATTGGCAGCTTTCAAAATAATTGTGAAAAATTCTGAGGGGGGACCAATGATTTTTATTTTTCAACTGGGGTGGCGTAGCATCAAAGAGTTTGGAGACCACTGCTGTAGAGGAACATCCTGGTGTGTAGTGAGAGGGAGTTGGGGACTTTCCAGGAATTCTCTAGGTCTGCTGTGCAGGACTGGCCATATGGTGTAGCTTGACATTGTCAATTAAAGACAAAGTTGTTTTCTTTAGAACCAGTGGCAAAATAACAGTTCTGGTACTGTGTTTTCCCAGAACTGGAAATGGTGCACAATAAGTACGATAAAACTCCTTTTTCACAGCAATCTTTTCACAAACTAGATCCCCAAATTTTGGAATCCAGCTGGTACGTGTTATTAGTGCATCCCTTATTCCCAAGGAGGCGGCACAGGCAGATGCGTTGTCATCACGGAACTGTTGTCAGTCCTGCAAGACAGTGACACGTTCATTTATGTTAAAAGGTGTATCTGCCACCTCCACACCAGCAGCATAAAGATCTGGAACAAACATTTGTGTCCCGAACTGGACTTCATATGGGGTATGCCCTCCTATGGACCTTCTGGGCAAATTGTTAAGTGCTCTCTGGGCTCCGTAGAAGTGATTACGCCATCTACGGTGCATGCCTAATTCTCTCGCTGTTCAGGATTGCTTTAAGTCCTGATTTGATCAGTCCTCAACACTGTTTCCCTTGGAATGGTATGAAGACAAGTAATACCTAATACCTAATGAAGCCATGGTGTCCCTGAATGCCCTTGAGGCGAAAGCAGGGCCATGGTCCAAGTAGAAAGCCACAACTGCATATGTGCCAATAAAGACTTGCAGATCTTTAATAACAGTTCGAGCGTAAGCTGAGCATTGTGGCCATACCCATAGAAATCTGGAGCATGAGTTGATAGCGACTAAGTTGTATTTGTATGCACCATCAGGTATCAAGGGACCACAATGGTCCAGGTATACACATTTAAGAGGTTTGTTGGAAATTAGGAGGGGTGTCAGTGGTGGGCGTTTGATGGTGGGCCCATTTATTTGCTGCCAGATGTCACAGCAAAGGAGATACTTCTCGGTCTGTTTGTATAGACCTGGCTACCAGTAACATGCTTGTAATAGTGAAATAGTAGCCGCCACACCAGCAAGGGCAGAAGCAATTCCTTCTTGCGCTGCTTTAATCAACTCAGGTCTTTGGTCTTTGTTGAGGATCACACAACACCCACCATGGTGTTATTACAAGGGCATTGTTTGGGCTAAATATGAAGTACGAATACTTGACAGGATACGTCTTTGGCATGGGCTTGCATTCAGCCGAAGCTTTCACAGCAGCCAATGTTTCATCATCCAACCTTGTCTGTGAACGAGTTATTGCAGCAACAGTAGCGGTAGCTACTGCTGACTTAGCCGCTTTATCAGCCAAGGTATTACCTGTAACGTGAATTCCAACACGTTAAAGTCCCAATGTATGAACTACATGGACATTTGGTAGCGTTTATTTCAGATCCGCTACTTTCCCACACAGGAGTCTGTGTTTGATGGTGTTGCCTTTTGAATCTCTGAAACTTTTCTGGTGCCAGTAGTGGAGATATTCATTAAAGGACTGGACACAATATTATGAATAACAGACAATTAATGTTAACTGTCCTGGATCCGTGTAGTCCAGTGCCATCAACAGACCCTTGAGCTCTGCTAACTGTGCAGTGCAGTCCCATAAGGTCTGTGTGTTGTGGATGGAATTTGCCATCCTTCATGTAGCCACTCACAGGCAGCGGATTATTGGTGTTTGGTGCCTACTGTTGGTTGAGCTGAGACAATAGTGTTCATAATTGTTTGATATTGTTCAATAGGCAATGTGTTTGTTGGAACTAGGTATTCTAGTTTATATTTGAGAAATTCTTTGGTTTGTAATTTAGGGTCAAAATGATAATCAACATCAGTGGCTGTCAGAGATGTTGTCCATTGAATCTAATGTGGATATAGTGCCTTGGCATTAGGAATGCTGGCTTTTGTGATAGAGATACAATAATGCATTTCCCCTGGGTCTAAGGTCTCTCTTTAATGACAATCATCTGAACATGAATCATCATTTTTTGTCTCGGAGCAAAGCGCTGTTCAGCTGTGGAATAAAATGTGATTTGTATGCAATAGTGACAATATCACCCTAATTGAACATTGTATAGGTGAAACCAATGACAATTGCAATTACTCTGGTGACCAATGTGTTTTATTGTCGCTTGTGTGTAAGAGTCTAGCTGCAAACATGTCTTTTTGCAATGCTCTGAGAATGTGTGTGTGTTTGACTGTCCAGTATTTATTTGAAAAGTCTGGGTGTATGAGATCATATAATGGTTTAATGTGTTGTGCATAATCTGGAATGTCAGTTCTGTCAAGCTTTAAAAAGCCCAACAATGCCTGGAGCTTTTTCATGATGTTTCGTGGTTGCAATTTTGTGCACTTTTCTAGAAATTGGGGCACTAGGCTATTGCTTTTGTCTGATAATTCATATCCCAAGAATAGGCCACTAAGCAAGGCTATTTTTGTTTTCATGAAATTAAATTTGGAGCCTAATTTGACAAATCCCACATCAATGTGGCTCACCCATCTTATATGTTGAACTAGATCATCCTCTGTAAGGTAGATATCACCTACGTAGGAAAATGTCTCAGGGTCAATGTCATGTAAAACTGAAGTAACATGAGCTGAAAACAATCCAAGGGGAGCCTGCAAAACTATTTTGCAAGCCTACACTACTAAAACTTGTTAAATCCCTACTTTCAGGTGCTATATCATGGTAGAAAAAAAGTTGGAAACATCCAAGGTTGTTTTGTATTTTTTGCGCACTATGTTGTTAAGAAGTGCTGTATTGTGTGCATTGTGAATGGCAAATGTGTGTATGATTATTTAAATGTCTATAGGCTAAGACTATTTTATATAAGTGGTCTTGTTTAGCTACAGGGAGCAATGGGTTGTTCATAGGGCTCAATTACACCCTGCTACTCTATCTGCATGTTTGTTTCCCTCACAGGTGCTCTAGCTTCATGCTTCTTTGGGTATTGTGGTTGAGGTTGTGGTCGGGACCGAATTGGTATTGTGTGATAGGGAGAATCTGTATCCCACCCTAAATTGTTGCAATATAACACAGGTACCTACGCCTTCGACAAATCAATGGCGCAAGCCTCCCTGAGCTCTCATAGGACAAGAGGTGAGAAAGACGGTTTAATTACCTCCCCCCCCATATGGGAGATTACGGACGAATTCTGGTAGCCAATCTTTTTCAGCCAATAAAATATCATAAATGGTAACTACGTGGTCCCAAAAGATAGCGTCTATTGTGCGCTCAATGTCAACTTCTAATTGTATTTTTAGTTTATACACTCTATCAGATGTGGAGATGCAGATGTCTGCAGTCTCGACTTGTAAAAAGTCGTTAGTTACTTTCACTTACAGGTGCTCTTGAAAATTCAGGTGAACTATTGTGACCTCTGTGATGCTGTCTGACAGGGCCAGTTCCCACTTCCTGTTCTTCAGTAAAGTAATCATCCTGAGTGGCATTTCATATAGAAATCCCCGCCACCTTCTTCTTTTTAAATTGAGGTTTTGGTGGGGGAAGTTTGTCTTCTTGCTGAACAAAAACTTCTGACGAGCATTGTGACTCCTTTCTCGGTTTCACATACTTGGTTTGCAGTTCTGACCACCCACCACTCTCACTTCGTTTATCCGGTAAGTCCTGAAATTAACGAAATTTGTGTGTATCGGTATATTGATATCTATCAGGAGTTTTTATATTATCTCTATATCTAAGATTTTAATGATTTTGAGTGGTCACCGAATGCAGAGATTCTCCCCTTTTTTTTAGGTGTTTGTTTTTGTTTAACCCGGCATATTTTTAGAACCCTCCAGGGCTTGCTTGGTAGAGTCCTTTTTGGATTTACCCTGTAATTGTGGTTTACTAGGTCTGGCTCCCAGACCATCCTGACCAATACTGGAGTAGATCTTGGCGATAGTCTTTGGCAGCTCAATTTTTTTATCCTGTACAGGAAAGTCACGGATCCGCATGCACACTGCTAGTGCTACTGCTTTCCCTTTAAGATCACTTAATATTATTGAAGATGCAGTGGCTATATTGCCTATTAATTGCATTCCCATATCTAAGGAGGCGGCAACCCAGTATTCATTTTGAATTTGCTTTAACACTTCCGGAATATTGGCAAGTGTTGGTGTACCGTGAGAGGTAACATAGAGCGTGCCAAATACCATGCCCCAAGTAGTGCAGTTATCCACTGAGTGAACCATCGCAAATGGCAAGCACATGTTGAGAATTCCGTGTTTATCTTGGGGTCTGATATGGGGAAATACTGCATCCAGCACATTTATTTTTTGATCCAACCAAAATGGAATTTGTTCCCGCTTGGTGAGTACCTTACCCATAATCAAATGTACAGTTGCAGGGCTCATACCTGGTGTGACTGCATGTGGTTGCGCTGGGGCAGCTCGTACTGGATTGGTATTTAATGTTTTCATTACAAACTGTACTAAGAGTCTATATATTGCTGTAAGCTCATTGTATAAGTGGCGAACCTCAGCTACCGCTAAGGTGTCTGCATCAGGATGTGGTCTATATGTGGCCAATAAAGGTCAAATAGGACCATCATTACTAAGAGGACCTAACCTAACATGAAGTACTGTACGGGGTAGGGCGCCATCAAGCCAGTTGTTATGGCCTTGAAAAGATAGAGGTATCTCTAAATATGAATATGCTCTGTATTGTGCAGGTATATTAGCAGGTGATGAACTGTATTAGTATTTCCATTGACTGCTGGAAAGTTGACCTGAGAATAAAATGTTTCTGTTCTATAGGCTGAATGAGCCTCAACTACAAATATAACAGGACCCTCCCTAGTCTGTAAGGCAATTAGCTAACAAATGAACAGTAAAGGGAGGTCACATGTTTAATGCAATTACCACATGTTGCAGGCTCGCTAAGGTAGAGATACCCGTTCAAGATAAGGATACCAAATAGGGATTGATCTTTCAAAGGTTAAAGCTTGAACAACCTACAGCATCAAATGGATACTCCCTATCTAGCTGAGGAGGAAATCCTCAATACAACAGATGCCTCCATATGTAGTACTGAGGTGCCTTTAGCACATAGTGAGACCGAGATTCTCAGGAGGATAAGAAAATCAGTGCCTGACCAAACGTTGGTGGCACCCTGTCAGGTTGCCTCTCATTGTACCAATGAGGCTGCTGGATTTAGGTGACAGCATCACTTGAATTGTGATAAACTGAGTCAGATCTCAGACCATGTGGCAACTGTTGGCCTAATCCGTTTCCGGCCAGCTAGCAGCAACTTACTTATGCCCGAGAGCAAGGGTGATTTATGGCAACCAGGCGCCTCTCATGATGACTCAGGGAAATTGTGGTGGACCAGATCTCATCCTTTGCTCTAAGTTACATTTGCCTCACACATGCAAAGACAAACAGAAGCAGGGAATGGTTCAAAAAGATTTATTGGATCAGCTGCATCTTAGATATTATAACATGAAAGGGGACAATAAAACATACTTAAAGCAAAATAGTAACAAGAAAAGTGAAACACAAGAAAAGTCCCATCATACTGTCACTATGTATTATATATTTGGTTCCTACCTATGCTACTAATGTTCTGTGTTAGAGCACAGCAAGATGAGCACTAATACACCCTTCAGGATCCCCCCTGGGAAGACATCTTTCCCCATACCTGAGTATGGCACTAAAGGAGAAGCCTGTTGTCTATAGAGACACCATCCCCATATAGACAAGGGAACTATGGTCTCAGAGAGCAGCTGTAACAAAGTCAGACAACAAGCAATCGTAGTCATCTGGCTGGAACCTCCCTCTAACGTGCATTGGACAGAGAGATGCTTTGATAATAAAACAGCAACTGTCCTGAGAAAAGTGTCCCCGTTTAAAAATACGTATATTTCTGTGAAGTAATAGGGATGTAGTGTACTACTTGTGCTGATAATCCTATTGCTTTGCAGCTTTGAAAAAGCACAGAGTGAAAAGAATGCCATGCTAAGAAGCGTAAACGCTCCTAGGTGAAAGGACAGCAAGATAACAGAAACTAAAACATCATCACAAATGTGGCCGATTCTAAAAGAATACAATGAATAAAAAAAAATGTTGCAAGGCTAGAGGGCACAGGCAGCAGGCCTACTTGCCATACTAACATGCCCACAGACATCACTAAAAGGGCTCTACAAAAACATTAGAGGTTGGAATCAGACAAAATTTACCCCTATTAAGGCCATTTTAATTGCCACATGTGGGCTAACTCTCGAAACGTGTCACCAAAGATTCAGGGGCAGCCAGGAGCTCCCCAACCAACCCTGGGTAGATTTTATTGATTACTGGAGTAAGGCACTGGATGGCTGGCTGAAGGACAGCACGGCTAATACTTTTATTGGGTTGAACCATTTAATCTTGAGGGAGCACATGCTCAGCAGCTATTTCCTTGGGTTGTCCAACCACCTCATGGACAGTAAGTTGACTGACCCCAGGAAGCTTGCTAAGGAGGTGGACCTCTCGACGACTAGCACCAGAGTGTCCAAAAAGGTACCTGGGAGGCTCCCCCTAAAGGTGGTCAGGGATCCCAACAGAAGGAAGAGGGAGTAGAAGAACTTAAAAATAAGGAGTTCTCTAAAAGCCACAAAAATAATTCCCAAGAGAGTAGTGGTGACCAGTCCCATTCTAACCTTAAGAAGAAGGGGTTCGCTAATCATAAGACATGGAGGTTTTTAGTGCAGTCCAAAGTGTACCAAGAAGGCCCAGCTCCCCACCGGTGGGCATACATCTGGTTTGATGAGTGTAATGCTCGGGAAGAAGGTGGACCCAGTTAGAGGAGGGCAGGCAGAGGTGACCCTAGCTTCCTGGGGGATAAAGAAATGGTGTCAAAAGCCCATATGCCTGCCAGTACATCAAAGTATAGAGAGTAGGGCAGCATTACTGGGCAATGGGTGGAGGCTCTGCGAGACACAGTAGCCAGCATGACTACTGTCAAGTGCCAGCTTGTGTCTCGAGAGCAGGTCCTACCGAACACATTCAACCAAATCGTAGTCGCCAACAATCGTGAGCGCCATCTACTGTTAGCTCTGGTTCCCTTTGAGTGGAGGGGGAATCTGAGGTTCTCTGAAAGTTTTTGTTAGCCCTGCCATCCCTGTTGATTGTTTGATAGTCAACGACCGGGCACACCCTGCTTGGAGGGATGTAGCGCTCAGGTCTCCCTTGGATATGATGGGATTGCCTGAGTGGATCTGTATTACCACATGGTCCATGGCTGCCCAGGAAGGTAGTCAAGGGCATCTGGAGCCTTGAACAGTGGCATAGACAGCTGCCAAGATGAGAGGCAAGGGGCATGAGAAACCAGCCCCTACATTTCCACAGTGAAGGTTGATGGGGGTTTCTGAAGAGGAGGCGCCTGAGCCAACCAAGTAGGATATTGCTGCACTAGGTGACCTACCTTAGCTTGCTAACTGACAAGCTGAGAGTGGGCCCACCAGGGAAGAATTCTGACAAGCACAGAAGGAGTGCCCCACTGTTGAGTGCTTGAAGTGACAGGCCTCAGGCCATGTAGCAGGTGAAGCCTTTGTGATCACCTAATCTACTAGGAGAATGATCTCCTATATAGCAAGCCTAAGGCTCCTGGAACTTAGGCAGCCCATGTGCTGGTGGTCCCCAGTATTACAGGGCTTTCCTACTGGGTTTGGCTCATGACATACCCCTGGCAGGACATGTGGGACAAGACAAGACCTTCACCAGACCTTTCTACCACTTTTATTGGCCCAGAATGAATACAACCTCTGATGCATTATATTGGTCCTGTTCTACCTGCCAGGCAAGTGGGAAAATAAGGGAAAAAGCTAAAAGCTCCTCTTGTCCCACTGCCCATCATTGCCACCCACTTAGAAAGGGTGAGCATCAACGTCATTGGATCTTTGTACTCCAAAACAGTCTTAGGCAAAAGGTTTGTCCTGGTCTTGGTAGATAATGCAACCCGCCACCCAGAGGCAATCCTTCTGAGGTCAGTGACTGCACCTGTGGTGGCTAGAGATCTGATGGGGATCTGCACCTTTGTTGGAATTTCCAAGGAGGACCGTCTGACATAGGTACTTCATGTCTACCTATTTGTATTCCTTCTGGGATGAGTGTGGTACAACTAACAAATTCACCACACCCTATCACCCCCAAAAAATGCTCTTGTTGAGAGATTCAACTAGACCTTGAATGGCATGATTATGTATCTACCTGAGCCCATGAGGAATAGGTGGGACATCCTCTTACCATGTCTTCTCTCCACCTACAGGAAGGTATCACAGAAAGGAGTAGGGTTACGTCCCTTTGACTTCCTCTGTGGCATCCTGTTAAGGGACCTCTGAGTCTTATAAAGAAGGGATGGGAGAAAGCTCCCAAGAAATCAGGATGTGGTCAGCTACATGCTGCCCCTCCACAACCAGAAGCACTGCTTCTGGAAGACGTTAAAGCAACCTTGAAGCCAGCTAAGAGGTCATGAACCTCTTGTATGACCAGAGGGCCACTCTGGTGGAGTTTTCCCTGGCCAGAAAATGTGGTTCCTGGATATGCTTGGGAGGAGTGCACAAAGTCTTGCTATGCAGAACTCTGCGAAATTGAAAAAAACTCTGCTGTGCTACGAAGAGTAACGCGAGCTTGCAGAGTTCTCTGTTGCACCTGTTCACATTGCGTTTGATGTGAAACGCCACATGAAGTATGTACTCGAGTTCAAAATCGCGTGTGAACCACGTGGTGCGTATGGGCGCGGCCATCTTGTTTTTCATTCTGTTGATGGTGCTGGGCCTGTTTTTTTCATTCCCAATTTATCCTAGCAATGCTTCACCGTCCTGATTAATCTAACCCTCATTTTCTTTTTAATTGGCATCTCTTTTTGTTCCTGTGCATTTTTACGTTTATTTTTTGTGCTTTTTCATGACTTTTCATGTTTTTGTTTATTTTTCCATTTTCTTCCTTCCTTCTCCCTATAAATTCTTTTCTTCTTCACCCAGCAGAGTAGGGTTCACCAGACATGAGGGGAACGGCAACGCCATGTCCCCTGGACATGCAGCAGCAGCTTACCTTGTGGGCAGCAGGCGCCACCAATGGTTGCAGCCCTGGCCCATCTTTTCTGAGGAGCAGGTAGCAGCACTGGTCTTTTATGTGCAGGGCCACCTCCCCTCTCTGCTGGCAGCAGGTGGCAGGCCTTGCAGCTATTACCCCCTGCTGGACTGTCAGCTGCGCTGGGCTATGGTGCTCCGGTGAGTCAGGGCCAACACCCAAGTCCAGCGCACCACTCAGCAGTTGACACACCATTGGGTGGATATAATCGACCACAAGCAGGACCTGCTTGACCTGCTAGGCATCGAGATTTCAGGGCTTGGTGAGTATTATATTATTGTGTTTCTGTTCTACAATGCTAACTTTAGTTCGGAATAGCATGCAGCTTGCACTCAGAGGTAAGATACGTTTAATTATATTAAGAATATTATTTAATATGTGATCCTGTCAGAGCTAGGCAGGTGTTCAGCACTACATCATCATACTTGTAGGCCATCGTTTTGGCTGATTATTTATGAAGCCAATTCAATGCAGGCTCCTCTGTCCTCCTGTCTGCATAGTGGATTAGTGATATCAATGAGTAAGTGTTCTCTGTGACTTTATGTAGCTCATACAGTCTCAAGCAATTTCACACTGATGCGAGTATGTGTCTATGCATTGCAAAAAAGGGAGACTGAGTTGGTCCATTAAGAGGGTTGAGAAATGATAAAAGAATGAAAAATCATTCATTGCAATGCATTAGTTCCAAATGTAGTTTTTGATAAGGAAATTTAAAATAGGGCTTTTAGGAGTATTGTCAACTCAACAATAATCGATCATGCTAGTACTAAAGGCAATCTGATTCAAGTACAATGTTATTGCATTTGCCTGTTATACAATAATTTTGTGGAGGTTAACTGTACAACTAATGTATTTTTCAATCTTTTTCATTTCCTACATCAGCACCCAAGGGCAAGAAGAGGGGCACTACACAGGTAGGTCTGGCAGGAGCTGGGGAGGTGCTGACAACCAGCACCGATGCTGATGGCTCTGCCAGGAAGTCCTTATTATTTATATTATTATTTCCCTAACTTTTACCTCTCCCCACTTTTATACTACTTTTAATTTTTTTTCCAACTCCACTATCCAAGTTTGTTTAACTCCTGTTATCCCTACATTATCTTTTTTTCTGTCTTTCATTTTTCATTTTGTTTTCCACCCCTTAATTGTGCCTTAATGACTCCGAGTCATCATCGTCAACCATAGGACATAGCTCTGCCCCTCCATTACACAAAGCTTTTGGTTGGTTTGACCACCTGGCTTTGCCAACAGTCCAACAAAATACCTAGAGTGATATTTTTGATAGAAGATACTGCAGTGCTAACTGAACTGTAACAATGTATTGAAGTTTCATTTGTTTGCTGAAAAAAAATTGAAAGGGGAGGTGTACCTGGCATATAAAAACTGTATACTGTTTTTCCTAGCTTCACCAAGCAATGTGACTGGTGAAGCCTGTTCATGTTCATTCCACCACTGCCGAAGCAGATGGAGTAGGGGGAGACGCGGCGGCAGGGACGGGCGATGGTAAGTCACATAGCTTGCTTATTGACAATTACTATTACTCACTACTTAACAGGGTGTTGTTGTGATCCAATTTGTGAACCCCTTACATTACAGCTACAATGGTGGTTGGGTTACTTATGGCCTCTTCTATCCGCAGCTGAGCAAAAGCACACATAATGTACGTTAAAAAGTATGTCTTGATGGAAAAATGAAAGAACAGAAGGATGAAAAGAGTGAAAAGAAAGGATGAGTGAATGGATGACAACGGATGCATGGTTGAGTGTTGGGTAAATGGATGGATGAGTGAAAGGATGATTGAAAGAAAGGGTGGATAGTAGGCACTGAATGGGTGGATAAAGAATTGTGAACTTGGGTGAAAGACTGGAGGAGAGAAAGTAAAGCTTAAATCATGGTGGCTCTTTTCTTCTATAGCAAAAGCTCTACCTACCTGCCTAATCCCTCTGCCTTACTCTGTAGTAGAGTAAGTCAAGTTCTTTCTTTTCCTCACTGCCCAGCGAATGAATTTATTGGAAAGAATTTGTGAGGTTGGGCAAGGCCAGTAAGAAAGTAAAGCTTAAATCATGGTGGCTAAGGGTGAATATACTTGGAAGAATGAAAGGATGATTGAATAATTGTTTGGATGAATAAAGAAGGGAGCTGTTCTGTAGAGGGGCAAGCATCTCACATATTCCCTTACTTTTTTGTTGTATCATTTATGGTAATCAAAGCTGTGGTTAAAAGTATTCTAATCCTTTGACTTACTGAATTTGTTAAAAGAGGCAGATATGTATTCCAACATAATTCATCAACCCCTTCTCTGGCCTCGGCATTTCACCTCCGATGACCAAAGGAGTGAAGTGCAGTATTCTCATAACAGATTTATTTATGCCTGTTTAGATTTTTCCCTTTAGACTTTCTCTATACAGTGACTGAATAGGCCAAAGCTTAAGCACATGATGAATCGATGATCAGTGACACCCCTCTTTTCTTCTATAGCAAAAGCTCTACCTACCTGCCTAATCACTCTGCCTTACTCTGCAGTAGAGTAAGTCAAGTTCTTTCTTTTCCTCACTGCCCAGCGAATAAGTTTATTGGAAAGAATTTGTGAGGTTGGGCAAGGCCAGTAAGTAAAGTGGAACTAGTAATTGTCAGATTTGATTTCAAGTTTGGCGTAGGGGATACTCTGTACCGAACATGCCAAATACAATCTAGATTGCCCATTCTTTTCCTTGTAGTGCAATGCATCTTTTTCTACATTGTCTAATTATGGCAGACAGGACAAATATTTCTGCATTTTATACATAATATGTGTGATGCATCTTATTTATTCATCTGCCTTTTTGGTGTCAGGGTATAAACTAAGTGAAAGGCATTTGGGGAAGAGCAGGGCCATTGGAATTAAATATAGATGATTGGCCCAACTGCAGACAGTAGCAAAGTACTTAAAGCTCTGGCAAGCATGCCTCCATTAATTTGGCACAACAACTTGTACTCCAGGGTGTATCATTTCTTACTCATAAATGGGAGGTAATTCATTTTTATTTTTCTACTAAAAGTGTGTTTAGTTACTAGAAAAGTCTTTAAAAGAAAAATATTAAACCATTTTTTTTTAATCTGGTGTTGTTCTGCCTTAATTCATTTCTACCAGACAGTCAGTGTTTTGTATGTGAGGTATGTGTGGGTAAACAAAATTGGCCCTACGACTCTCCTAATCCTAAACACATCAAATTCCAATGTTCCGATGGGACCAGCAATGTAGTGCTGCTGTGCCACCCACTACCTATTTTTGAAGAAGTGTTTCTTCAGAGCATTATTTACAATGTGCCTTTTTCCTTTTTGTTTTTCTTGATATAGCTATTCCTGCTGGACAACCATCAACCAGGCAAGAGATAGCGGCTCATCTACAGTGGCAGAGGTGGTGGTCCTGGAGGAGGAAGAGGCTGAAATAGCTGTCTCGGACCCTGGACCCAGCTCAGCAGCATGCCAGCCCCAGCCTTCAACCTCCAGGCTACTACATTGCCAGCGCTGCCTTCAGCTGTCAGGGTCCTTGACTGCACCTGCTGCCACCCCCGCTCTGACAAGGCATTGCTCCACTGTTTCCTGCTAAAGATGGACCAGGTAGACACATAGCTTGCTAGGACTGAGCGGAGCCTGGGCCAGCTCCAGACTCATATAGGCCGTGCCCTCTTCTAATCCCTTTTTTATTTTTTTTGTTTTGGTGGGAGAGACTTGTTGTGGGTGGAGAGGGTGGTGAGTGAGTTGGGACGGGTTTTCAAAATCTTTTCATATTGGACTTTTCATTGGACTATTTGGGGATTGGGCTATTGTTTGGGGAGAGGGATGTGTCTGTTGTGGGTGGAAATGTGGATTTTTGTATTTGATAAAAACAAAAGGGGGATAATTTATTTTACTTGATTAATGTGTCAAATGTGTATTTTTCTGTTTTAGTTTGCACTGCTGTCTTCTAGTGTACCCTGTTTTTTTTTTTATCTGCAAAAAAGTGTGTCATTTGCTTATTCCCTTGCTCCATCACCCTCTCCAACTATATTGACCATTAGGCAATGAATGCCATTTCCTCTTTTGCCTACAAAAACCTAGATACACATATACAACATCTTCTTCAGTAGAAGTTAGTTACTAACTAACAAATTTAACTTTAATCCATAGTTATTCTCATACCTGAATAGATAAAGCGAGGGAATCTTGTTACTGCAGGGTTTTTCCCAAGGTGGCATATTAAGGGGGTGGTAGGTAGTAATAGTAGCAGGCTACCGCGCTAACAGGAAACACAGAAAGTGCCACTCCCTCTTATGCGAACTCCAACTACAGGATTAGTCAAAGGGTTATCCATCACTGACACCTAGATTGAAATAAGCAGAGCCTCAGTGGGTCATGTTATATCATACCTTTAGGAAGACTGAGCTCAGACTACCACAATGACAGTATTTGACACACAACTAAGAAGACCTGTTATGATAATAAAAACTAGTAATATCAAATTCTTCTGAGTAATGGTGGGGAGCAAGTATTTAAAAACTGAACTTCGGAAATGAAATCATGAAGTCAGAAGAAGTGGGTTTGGAGTCAAGAGTGGTTGAACAAAGTGAAGCGTTTTCGCAACAAACAACACAAGATATGAATGATGATGCTGATGGGGCCGGTGTGGAATATTACTCAGGTAATAGAAGGTCATGCAGTGAGTTGGTGTCGCTTTCACCACCTTCGTCCCAACAAATGTGTGATCCATTTATTTTGTTCAATTAACTGATACCTCAGTAAAATACACTGCCCGGGGGAAGAGGGTTGGGGGCTTGATGAATGGAAGGGAAAGGGAATTTGGGGAAAGCAGTGACAAAGACAAACACCACAAAAAGAAACCACAACAATATTCATCAGGCGCTCAGCAGTACACCCTAATCAGTCTGTTGTGGAAGGAAACAATGACATGATAAGTATGACACAGTTCAGTTAAATGCATTGCAGCCTTTCTGCCCCAGAGACACCTAAGATAGTATACCTCTAAAAGTTATGTCTTCTAGGTTTGAAAAATACAAATTATGGAGGATTGAAGGTAACCCACCAGGTTCTAAAAATTATGATTGTTAAAAGAAAAATAATACGGCACTCCCAAATTGGGCAGTGCGTCTCCATTCTTCTTGGAATGTCAGTCACTCATGAATGCCTGTCTGAACCTGTCCAGTAGGTAAGCTGGAAACTTGAGCTTTCACCACGTTCTTTTCATTCAGGAGATTTAGGCCTGTGTATTGAAAGAAACAGTACTGTAATATAGAGTCAAGGAGAAGGACTAAAGTAAGCAAGGTAAACTTCATGAGGAGTAAAGAGTGTGCCAAGAAGACTCAGCGGCAGAGCAAGAACATAAGGGGAGTTTCAAGTTTGAGACAGCAGTGTAGCAAAAACATACTCAGCAGCATTTTCCAAAAACACACCTGTCTCCAGGCCACAGAACTGAGTGAGTACTAGGCCTCAGAGCCTTCGTCAGCATCATGGTTTCTCTTTAAAGTCAGTAACATTCTCCTTCTGGCAGTTGAGGTAGTCCAGCCCTGATTCCTTCTATTCTCTTCCTCAAGAATTTGAGGAATCCTGTCCCAGTCCCAAACAGAGTGAGGTAGACATGTGTAGTTGTGTGCACTGCTGTTGAAGAACAAATAGAGAAACAGAACTGGAGTATTTTGTGTAGATTTGTGTTTGATAACTAAATTGACTGGTCTGGTCTGAAGAATCAGAAAAAAAGACACGGACCCTGCAGGTAAATTTCACTAAGTTTGAAAGGCCAATCACTTTCAGGAAAAAATGATCACCCATCAGCCCCTAAACAATGAAAATCATCAGAATCAAGTTTACAAATGTGTTGAACTGAACTCCCTCCCTCACTGTTAGCCACCACATACATCATCAATCATCACTCTGAGTCACTCAATATATCATCACTCATTGGTGCAATATTTAGTAGTTTCCTTTCCCAATCCAAGCATAGTGGTTGATCAAAATATTATCTTCTCCATTGGTAACAAGTAGCAGCGCATTGGAATTTGGCAGCGGCACTGGCAGTCTTTTAATTAATGATCCTCTGGGGCATCCCTGCTAGGTCATGTAATAGAAAAGGATAGGCAATGGCATGTGAGGGAGGCAGGTATCGTTTCCAATGTCCTGAAGAGAATGTGGAGGCTTCTTCACTACACACAGGTCCAACTCCAATCTGGCAATATAATATGTGACAAATAAATGGTGGGGCAGCATAAATCCCACACAAACATAATGTTCCATTAGCAATAAAAGAAATTGAAAGAAAGAAAGAAAAAAGTTAAACGAGAAATAATTAAAAAGTTCTATGGTGGCACACAATCAATCAATCAATCAAGTATAGATAAAGATATTAAAAAGTGTGACTTATCATTCAGAGGGTTTCAAGGTGCCAAGAGGAAGGATGAGGATCAGTCAAAGAGCCAGGTCTTGAGGTCCTTCCTGAACTGGATGAGCGATGGGTATTGCCTGAGGTGGGGAGGCAGCGTGTTCCAGGTCTGCCCAGCGAGGTAGGAGAAGGATCTTCCTCCAGCCAACTTCTTAAAGATCCTAGGGGTAGAAGCAGGGGCCAGCTGGGTGGAGTAGAGGTGTCTGGTGGGAGTGTAGAAGGAGAGGCGGTGGTTGAAGGAGGCAGGTCCGATGTTGTGTAGGGTCTTGTATGCATGTATGAGGAGCTTGAAGGTGATTCTTTTGTTGACCAGTGCAGTGATGTGGTTGTGGTGGGGGATGTCTAGCCGTGGCATTCAGGGTATTCTAGAGTCTTGTTTGGAGTTTCTTGGTGATGCCGGCAAAAAGTGTGTTGCCGAAGTCAAGCTTGCTGCTGACGATTGTTCTTTTTGCCTCAGTGGGGATCCATTTGAAGATCTTTTAGAGCAGGCTAAGCGTGTGGAAGCCCAATGATGAGATGATGACTTGGCAGGCCACTGAAAGAAGTAGTCGAGGATGATGCCAAGGTTCCGTGCGTGACCTCACCACAACAGGGTAGAGGCCTTGTAAGCCCACTAAGCCTAGTCCATAAAGCCAAATCAATGTGAAGTTGCATATACAGGGGAAAGATATATCTGCTATTGTAACATCAGTGAAAACCTTTATTGATCACTGGAAAAAAAGCCTGTTTCTTCCTGCAATTTATTTCTTGTCTCATACTGTCTTATCCTTTACCATAAAAACATACATTGAATTTTGCATATAAAATAAAACACACAGTATATATCAACAAATGTAGACACACAAATACCTACAAAATGATTATGACATACAAAACAAGTAGAAAGAAAAATTGGTGATATAACCACCGTACTTCAATCTTCCTGTGTTATATATACATGAAGTGATTGTAAGTCCAGTTTTATCAAACACAGTCCATGTAAGGAGATAGTAGAAACGGCAGATGGGGAATATTCTTTATCCGTGCTTATTCCATGCTGTTCAATCCCTTTTCATATATGTACCATTCATAAGTCCAACAATACTTGTCAATGTATATGTCAAGTGTTTCAGCCCTTTATGCTTATGGGCCTCATCAGGACATTGGAAGATAGAGGTATCTATTAAAAACCAATAAATTGTCACACTTATATATCTCTATGAAGATATGTCAAATACTGAAGTACCACCAAGGCCATATAAAGCCTAGTTCAGCACCCATCAATTAAAGCAGAGTCCAAAGACAGAGTGCACATAGAGCAACCTAATGTGACTGAGGACGTTAGCACCATGACCTCCAAGAACATCCTTCAAATCATGTGTATGTGTTATCAATGCCAGAATGGCATATTGCGGTAGCATGCATTGGAAAGCACCTCCAAAGTGTGCATACCGGTGTGTCGAGACAACCTGTTAACTTACATGTTATCTGTCATCGAAAGGATACATACTGTAACTTGTGTGTAATTCTGGGACTTGCCTGTACCAGAGGTGAAAGGCGTTAGCACTCGTGCATGGTTGGTGGGTGGTGGTGGGGCCCCAGAGCTATGGGCCACCAGGAGTTGTCCCAGGCAGAGGGGGTGGAGCCCAGGATGAGGACCTTAGTCTTGTCAGAGTCGAGCTTGAGACAGTTGTCTTTCATCCAGGTGGTGACTGCCTTCATTCCATAGTCGAAGTTGTTCTTGGCTGTTGATGGTTCATCGGTGAGGGAGAGAATCAGCTGGTTGTCGTCGGCATAGGAGACGATGTTGAGACGATGGTGTCTGACGATGTTAGTGAGAGGGGTCATGTAGATATCGATGATGGTGGGGCTCAGGGAGGAGCCCTGTGGCACACAGCAGCTGGTCTCTGTCAGTTTCGAGGTGAATGGTGGAAACCTGACTCCCTGGGTTCAGCCGGTGAGGAAGGAGTGGATTCACTCAAGGGCTTCCCAGCAGTTCCTGGCATCTTGTAGTCTAGTGCAAAGGGTGGTGTGGTAGACAGTGTTGAAGGAGGTGGAGAGGTCCAGGAGGATGAGGGTTGCTGTTTCACCGTGGTCAAGGAGGGTGCGGATGTCATCCGTTGCTGCGGGCAGTGGGGTTTCGGTACTATGGTTGCTCCTGAATCTGGATTGAGAGGGAACCAGGATGTGGTTAGACTCAATGAATTTGGTGAGCTGGGTCTTGATGGCCTTCTCCATAACTTTGGCTGGGTAGGGGAGCAGTGAGATGGTTCTGTAGTTTTTCAGGTTTGTCGTTCAGCGGAGGGCTTCTTCAATAGAGGATTGATCTCTGCATGATTCCAGTCTTCAAGGCAAGGTGGCAGACTCAGTGGAGCAGTTAATGGTGCAGCATAGTTTGGGGGTGATGGTGGAACCGGGTTGGTTTGAAGATTTGGTAGGGGCAAGGGTCTAAGGGCACCCTGGAGTAGATTGATTTCATGATCTTGAGGGTGTCTTCCGAGGTGAGGGGGATCCAGTGGTGGAGGGTTGGCAGGTGGGAGGAGGCTATGGGTGTAGTGGCAATGGGCAGAGTGGTTAGGTCTTGGGTTGTGAATCTATCATAGATGTCCTGGATCTTGAAGTGAAAGAAAGTGGCGAGGGTGTAGCAGAGGTTTTGGGAGGCTGGCATGTCTGTGGTGTAAAGGTGCTGGCATACTCAGCCCCAGAAGTAGAGTTCATCCTCAAACTCTGGTGGTTCACTCATAAGTTGGTCAGCAAACAGAATTGATTCTGACTAATCATCCCCTTCCTCTGGTGTTTCAGCAACAGTGTGATCAGGTGGTATAAAATGCTGGTTTATTTTGATCCTGGGTAATCTCGCCCTGTTTTGAGGTGAGAGACTGGTCATTCTCACTGCAACAAGTGCACCAGTTGCACTGAACACACATTCAGCAGATATACTGGCTACAGGACAAGCCAGATACTTTATTGAAAGCCTACTGAGATCTGACCATTGGCGCATCTTTCCATACCAATACACCAATGGGTTTTGATCCACATGCACCTCTTTTGGGTCATCCAGAAACATACTCTTAAGTGTCAGTGGTGCTGTCTCTTGCTCGACCTCTTCTGCCTTTGCCTCTGCACTGGACTTAAGACCTGCCACTTGAAACCAAGACAATGCAGAGGTTGGGTCTGATTCTTCTGATGCTGTTACTGGTGTTCTTATTGATAGTGTTGGCTTCCCTCTCTGGAAGTTGAAGGTAGCACCCCAGAACCGCGGAGTGGAACTCGAAGTTCCAGCCATTCTGCCAGTTCTCCAGCTTGCTCAACAATCCACCTCTTGTATTTTGAAAACTTGTCCTTCAGAAAAAGGAATGAAAGAGGAAATAATGTTTTTGTAGTGTGAATCAAATAGACTGGCACATATGCACTCTTTGGATAAGATGATGTCATTTTGTAGCCTTGCATTACAAGTCGAGCAATACCTTAGGCTAGTAACCAAGACATGGATTTCTGGGATTTTGTTCCTACCCCAGAATGTAAACCTTCCAGACACCTTCTTTGGCTGCTCCTGTAGCAGGTGCATTAACAGGATAGCTTGGTTCATCGTATTGTCCTCCATGCTAACTTCCTGAGTGAAATCCTCAAAAGGGAGCAAAATCTGTGTCAGGCATTTGACTAGGCCTCATTTTCCACATCCATGGTCATAGCTTCTTAATTGCAGTCCCTCCTCTTAGAATGACAAGGCCATTGATCTGTCTGTACTGCTCAAATAGATGTTGCAACATATAATAGGTTGAGTTCCAATGTGTTGGTACCTCCTGTATCAGGGCTTTAATTGGTACTCTGTTACCATGTTGAATAATCTGCAACTGTTTCCGAGCTCTAAAAGAATGGCTGAAATAAGTACAGATTTGCCTGGAGGTGCACATTATAATGCTGACTATGTCTTTTTTTTTAGAATGTCTTGTTCAACCAGTTCAATGCAGTGAGCCAAACACAGGACCCTGAAATAGCCACCGTCTGCCAAGGATTTGACTATGTTACTGCCAATGTCCGTGGCAACAAATCCAATTTGGAGAACTCTAGGTCACAGCCATTCAGACACCTTGCTATTAAATTCATCCAAGCTGTTTGCGGCTGTGTGTGATTTCTCCATGACGAACATGGCTACTGTTGCATGCCCCCAAACCCTCCTAAAAATTACTTCAGGGCCAAGACCTTTGAATGCCTTTTGCTTTACCCCTACAAAAGAGATCCAGTGAGCAGTGATGCACAAGTAATCAGTAGCCTGACAACTGGTCCACATGTTTGTTGTCAGGTGGGTAGTATGAACAACACTTTGCTGCAAAGCTTGCCCAACCTATTGCAGCACATTGTGATGCAGTTTTGGAACAGCAACTCTGGCGAAATAGGTCCAATTTGGAACATTCCATTTTGGGCAGATGGCTGCCACAAACTCTAAGAATCCCACTCCTTCCACAAAACAAAAAGGGAGGAGATCCAGCGCTAACATTTTTTGTCAGCTTCCGGTTGTACAAATAAGCCAATGGGTGGTTGTGGTCGTAGGGCCCCTCCTGCCTAAACATGCCCATAATTGTATCCAGGATTTTTTTCTTTTGTGGGGCCACTGACACTTTTGGGATGTAGGTGGTATAGACTCAATGTGTGTCGTGGTGCAGTCACTGCATCGCCAGGTGTGTCTCCATCTGACTCTGAGTCTTTTTGTGCCATTGTGAGGTCGCTGAGGCAGGTGATTCTGGAACACTGCTGGGGACAGGGCTGCTTTGTAAGGCTGTCACCTTCTTCTTCCTCACCTTCCACTGTGATTTGACCAGTTGTAGCTGATGTTTCCTGGCCCTCCTCACCCTCACCACTGCAACCAAGTTCAACCATTTTTTAAGGTGCTTCTCCCACCAGGTTGCATATGAACCAAGCTTACCTTGATGAACACTCTATTGGCAAATGGAGCATATCACAATGTTATTTTCCTGTTTGCTAATCATAACAAAGTCCCAAAATAGGGAAGAGTACTTTCTTAGTGGGCCTCTGCCAATCCCTGAAGAAGAACTGGAGGTAGGTGGGTGTGTAGATTGCCTCTCCGCAGTGCATACTTCTACTGAGGTATAGGCTGGTGAAGGTCTCTGCTGGGGCCTTACAAATATGGGAGTTGGTGGTGCTGCCTGTGACACATACCTCAGATCAGGTTGGATAGTAATGTCGGACTCCTTTGTGCCAGCTAACACAATGACTGATTCATCATTATCATCCCCTTCCATGTTTCTAAGGCTTTCTGGAACTTTTCTTTTCCTTGCCCCTGCTGGTGTCTCCCAGACTCTGTAATGGTCAACTCCATGACCTAATCATCATCATCATCATAAGAAGTGGTGCTTGAAGAAGATGGTGAAGTAGTACCCTTCCTCTTTCTTGCTGGAGATCTATGAGCCATTGATTTTAAAAGAGGACATTCTATCTCGGCAGGAGCTTGACCTCCTGTTCTGCTAAGACTTTGGGAAGATCTACTATTGCTGCCTGCGGCTGCTTTCCACTTTGCTGAAAAAATTTAGCACTACTTTGTGAAAGGGACAAATCCAATTCAATGTCACTGCTCGTCGGCATCACCGTGATTGTAGTGGCTGCCTCTCTGACAGACATGGTCTTGGGCTTAGGTTAGGGTGTTGATGCAGGGGTGCTGCTACCAGATTCCTCCCCGGAGGCCAATGTGGCAGGCACACGTCTCCCAAAAAAAGATTGTGGTTGGCTCACCACTAGAGGCAAGCTTCTTCTTCTCACTGACTTCTTTCTTGGTAGCAACCTTCTTTGGGCCATCGTAAGCTCTAAGTTGGCAGTGGCACCAAGATGCACAAACGGAAGAGTTTGGAGGACCAAAGTAACTGTAAGGCCTTCTCTATGGAAGTTCTGAGGGGAATGTGAGGTCTCTTCTACTGTGCATCTAAAAGGAAAACATGTAGTTAGGTAAGCATGGTATTGTTGCAGGTTGAAATAGTACAGACAAATGCAATCTCAGTGTGATTGGTTACTTATGTAATAAATACCAGTTTAAACAAACATCATAAAGTCAAACCACACCACCATTCCATAAAATCTGATTTCAAATCAGGCAGCACAACATGCAGATATAGCTCTTTGCTTTTTCTCCATCTGTTGTAATGGAACACCCTGGGGTTGTCAGAGAGAGGTTCAAAGGTAAATAGAATAACCCTTAAAACAATCTATGGTGGCAAGGTGGTCCAGGGGAAATGGAATAATCATTAAAAAATGAATTATGATGCTGATTTGTCCCCACTGCTCGAAAGCCAGGGTGTCCAGGAGGAAATGGAGCTATTATACACCTAAAGAAACCAAATGCTGCAGTGCGGCTGTGCACCTTTGGTGGATGGATGGATGGAGAAATGGATGTGGATTGATGGATGGACGAAGGCAAAATACAGAATTAACTAAAATGAAGTAAACATTTTTTTAAAGTTTTTAAAAAACGAATTAGAAAAACTAAAATGAGAATTAAATTAAAAAGACATTAAAAAAATAAAATTTACATGAAAAAATAAAATTAAATAAAAACTTAAATAAAAGAAGAAATAAAACATTTTGTTAAAAATAATAGAATAAAAAATGAAAATAAAATATTAAAACAGAAAATAAAATGTTTAAATTAAAATATAAACTTAAAATAAACAAATGATCAATACTTAACTATGTTGTATGTAAGCCTATGGCAAAGACACACTGGCTAGATGCACAAAATGGATGCCAGGCACAAGGTAAAACAACAACGACCGAGGAGGCATGGTGTTAGAAGATTACTCATTAAATCAAACTTCCACAGGAGCAGATGCCTTTTCCCCAACTCCCTCCAACAGATTTGTGCTCAGACTTTAACTGATTATCTGAACCCTGCATCTGCTAGGGGGAAAGGGGAATGGGAATAGAAAAAGAGAGACCGCCTCCAGATTCAGTTCCAGCCTGTGGTTCCCACTTAAAGATAGGATATTCAGTGTGTGTCTCTGAAAACCTGCACCTTTCCTCTTATTGGGATTTCTGTAAAGGAAGGACCTGCAGTTGAGTGATGAGAGCTTAGATAAGTACATTCCTACTGCACATTCAACTGTTCAGCCAATCACATTCACCCAGTTGTATTGTTCTCCTAACCTAGATCTTTTGAGAGACTAGCCTCTCTTCAAGAGAACAATGTTAATGTAATATCTTCTTTTCTCCAGGAGTCAGAGGTTTCCAAGGCTCTCTGGAGAACTGTTCAAAAGTTCACAAATATACAAACCACTAATGTCTTTGACAGGAAGTGAAAACTCCTTCTCAAGGTTCAGTCTTCTCAATCACAGTCTGTAAGAATTAGTCTGAACACTGAAGTTTGTTTCTAAGACTGACAAGTCTGCAAAGCAAATAGTTCTTGAATATATATGTACATATATATACTGGCAAGTCTGGAAATCACATAAAAGGATTCCTTACTGCAGTTGCTTGAAGTTCTGCTAAGCCAAAATGAATTCTCCTCAGAAAGCTGATAGCCAGTTGTTGGAACAAGGAAAAAAAACAGCTTTTTCAAAAGGGAAAAAGTAGCAGGTGTGCATACCATAACAAGAAAAAGAAACAATTACTCCAAACTGGAAGAATTCTCTATGAAACGAAGCACCTCAGGAACACTGCTCATTCTCCTCAGGGTGAAAGTTGCAGGGTTCCCAGAGAGAAACATCTGGAGGGAAGTTTCAGCATGAGACTAAGGTTGAAACACTAGAGCACTTACCTCACAAGGATTTGCGGCCACCATTTTGAGTGGCAGGTAAACCTGAAGAAGCTAGTTCTAAGAACAGCCTCCACAAGAGCCACCGGGACTGAGGACCCCACTGCAACCAATGTGGGTACAAGGAAAAGGGGAATCGTTTTTGCTGAGGGAAGAACTTAACAATGCTGGCAATAGTTCTCCTGACACATGGCAAACAAAGCACACCTGGAAGCCTACGGAAAAGGGACACTGGCTGGATGGACAAAATGGCCATCAGCAACATGGTCAAACAACTACAATAAGGAGCAAGGAGGCATAGGGAACAAAGAAAGAACACATGCAAGCCTATGGCAGAGGAACACTGGCGTCATGCAACAAAATGTCTACCAGTCACATGGTAAAACAAGAAGAAGAAGCAAGGAGGCACAGCAAACAAAGAACACATGCAAGCCTATGGAAAAGGGGCACTGGCTGGATGAACAAAATGGCCACCAGCCACATGGTAAAACAACAAGGAGCAAGGAGGCATGGGGAACAAAGAAAGAACACATGGAAGCCTATGGCAAAGGAACACCGGCTGCATGCACAAAATGGCCACCAGCCATATGGTCAAACAACAACAAAGAGCAAGGCAGCATGGGGAAAAAACACATGCAAGTTAATGGCAAAGGAACACTGGCTGCATGCACAAAATGTCTGCCAGCCACATGGTAAAACAACAACAGCAAGGAGCAAGGAGAACAAAGAAGAACACATACAAGCCTATGGCAAAGATACACTGGCTGGATGCAGAAAATGGCTGCCAGCCACATGGTCAAACAACAATGGTCCCTGGCCACAAGGCATGGGGAACAAACACACACACACACAAACACACACACACTATCCATAAGGTGGCATAGTGGAAACACTGACAAAAACACTAACATTAATGCAGCAATGCAAAACACAAAAATTAACACAAAACACAGCAGTGGACACATCATCCTATGCCATCAATATGACCACACAACATATACATTTTTGCACAAAAAAAATGAAATGCAAAAAATAGCCAACAATTTACATTTAATCCAATGCCACAGAGTAAAATAATATTGCAAATGTTACAAACATGTAGAAAAGAACAAGGACTGAGCTGTGCAACAAATTGCCTTTATAAAAGATGAAAAATCAACCAGGTCACACACCACTATATTTATTTTAAATTAAATAAAATTACAAAGAAATATTGGTGATGTCCAAGCAAACAAACACCACGATTATTCAATAGTTTTGGAACTTACTTGTGATTTCACAAAAACAAAGTCCTTAAATCCAAAGGTATATCTGGGAGATGAAAAGAGAGATCCTTTGACCTCAAAATACAAGTAAAAAGTGACCAGGAGATGAACAAAGCACTTGGAGGAGGCTGCTGGACAGGAACGGAAAGTTGAAATCTCTGGGGCACTTCCTTTCTGTTTGACAAAAAAGCCTTCTCAATCTAGAAAACAACTTAAAGGGTCCATTGGAGAAGAAAATCAGCTCAAAAATCTCTATTTGACTAGATTGTATCTGGAGTAGAAAATCTACTCCAGCTGCTTTCGTGCTCACGAATGGGACTGTTTTGGCTGCGGCTGGAAGCAGCAGGAGTAAACACAAAGGGGGTCATTCCGACCCCGGCGGGCGGCAGGCGGCGCCCGCCGGGCGGAAACCTCCCAAAGACCGCACCACGGTCAAATGACCGCGGGGGTCATTACAACTTTCCCGCTGGGCCGGCGGGCGATCTCCAAAAGATCGCCCGCCGGCCCAGCGGGAAAGCCCCTGCAAAGAGGAAGCCGGCTCCGAATGGAGCCGGCGGATTTGCAGGGGTGCGACGGGTGCAGTGGCACCCGTCGCGATTTTCAGTGTCTGTGTCTGAACACTCATTAATACTTTTTATTAAAACACCTGCGCTAGTGCTAGCAGTACCTCACCAAAACCCAACTGGTAAAGTGGTTTGTGGCAGCCTTGCCTGGACTCTGAAAACCTCTCAGGGAAATCATGATGGATACAAGTCTTACCCTTTTCCCTCCAAATACATGTCTCTTACACGTGCATGGGCAAGAAAAGGGATGCAGGACAGTTTTCAAAACAATTATTTAAAAGACAGCAATCTATTATAAAATGCATGAGCTTCAATTATTAGAATAATGAGGAGTAACAACATTAGGATTGTGAAGATCAGAGATATGAATATGAACAACCCCAACATACATGTAATAACATGAATACACAAATCCTGCCTAAAGGCCTGATCTCTAACCCCTAAGAGAGAATGGCGATGTAAGCCAAATCTGTCCATACAGTGTCCACAAGAAGGACACCCCACCCTTGTTACCTCAGTACAAGGTAGGCCAACAGTCTCCATATCAGGATTCATGGACACACAAAGGCTGAGGTCTACCAAAAACCAGCACGCAGCAAAGATGGAAATTCTGTCTGGAACACCTCTAAAGCCCTTTGACCAACAAGATGTTTTTTATAGGGGATAGGTTTTTGTTCATGCACAGAAGCCTGATGCGGGTATGTACCTAAGCCCTGACTGTTTGCGCAGTCTTGGGGCCGGCAACACAAAATATTATTCTGTGTTCCTTGCATTCCATTCTTGTGATTCTGAGGAAAGGAACATGATGTCATCCATAACACTGATAATGGCCCCTTTGCAGAATACCAGCCGATATTGGAATGAAAACAATACCATTAAAAGTTTTAAGAAAATGAAATGAATAAAAGCCACAGAGCATAATAACTGGGTAAAAGGGCACAGGCCGAATGCCGAGATTAAACTAGGATCCAAGCGACTAACTAAAATGGACCCACAACAATATTTTGGTTAGCGTTTCTGCACATTTTGTCAATAGTTGAAGAATCCGGTAATGTTAAGTTGAGAAATCGTTCAGAGTTGATCACAGTGCTAGATGTGAAAGAGCAGTCTTCGCAGTCATGGTTAAGTTCGTAACTGACCCCAAATAAATCAACGTTTACTTCTTCTTGTTCTAAGACTTCAAGGAAGACCCTAATAAATTCTTGTGCATCTTATTGAGTGTTGAGAGCAATACATTCAGATTCCTGAAGCAGAATTTATTACATTCCCATTGGGTACTTATCCATTAAACATTGCAACTAATTATATAGTGCAGAACCCTTTCTCTTGTTTTAATTTGGTTCTCTTTGATTCACTACATGTAGTAAAGGGAACAGTACATAGAGAACAACATTTGTGTAGCAGTTGACACCTGAACTGTTTTCCAAGTGGTAACCTACAATTTCAAAGTCATTTTCAAATGTTCTCTTCTTAGCATTGTCTGTGTTCTCCTTCTGTGCTTTCTTTTCTTGGTGGTCTGTAAACTGTTTTGTAATCTTTGGACAGATTATCCCTTTCTCATAAACGGGGTACTGGCCTAAATGTGGAGCGTAGAGACTTCTTAACCAATTGTACTCTCTTACACAGCTTGCATCAGCACTAACTTTCTTCTCATCAAAGTCAATGAAAAACAAACAACATTTACAACAATGCTACACATGACATTCCTTCTTTGAATACAGAACATCCAACATGAACTAAAGCACAATTAAATGTTTTCCTTCAAAAAGTACATCATAGGTTGTTCATAAAATCTGCTGCATCCTTAAGTGTATGAACCAAAGCATTATGTTCGACCCCATGCTGAATTCATCAATGATTGAAGCTTCATTGTTTTCACTGCGCTTGATGTATCATGACAAGCTTCTCCAGATAATTTATGATATTCCAATTTACTGTCATGTTCAACAGGTAGCATGAACAGTCAATGTAGAGTAATTCCTTTAATGTTATGTGCAGCTAATCCTGTTGGTGCTGTTACTACAAATGGCAAATTAGAATCTGTAGCCTTCCGTAGATAACAGGTGAGAACTTTCATTAGAAAGCTTTTGTCAATAGCAGCTTGTCCACTGATGTATAGTAGTATCGGTTTATATGAAGAACAATCACATTGTGTCTTCTCGTGGTGAAATCCATGTTGTATTCTATCTTTAACTTAATTGTAAATTTCTCTCTGTTCATTATTCAGCTGTCCCACTAACTGTTCAAAATCTACAGTTTCCTCTCCTGCCTGTTGCATTGTAATCTCCACCCCATGCATTTTGAATTACTGATTCTCTAAGAGGATCTTGACATCCTGGGGCAGAACATTGGCTGCTTCGTGAACTCTCCTTGGCTATCTCAGCAGAGATGGTTTCTTCCTGTTGAAACTCATCTTTCAAAATCTGCAAGTACATTGGAAACACAAAACACTGAATACTGTCTTTTGCAGCGTTGAATGATTCTTCATAACAGACATAGGTGGTCATTCCAACCCTGGCGGTCCATGACCGCCGGGTTGGAGGACCGTGGGAGCACCGCCGACAGGCCGGCGGTGCTCCAATGGGCATTCCGACTGCGGCGGTAAAGCCGCGGTCGGACCGGCAACACTGGCGGTCTCCCGCCAGTGTACCGCCGCCCATTGGAATCCTCCAAGGCGGCGCAGCTAGCTGCGCCGCCGAGGGGATTCCGACCCCCCCTACCGCCATCAAGTTCCCGGCGGTCCGCCCGCCGGGAACTGGATGGCGGTAGGGGGGGTCGCGGGGCCCCTGGGGGCCCCTGCAGTGCCCATGCCACTGGCATGGGCACTGCAGGGGCCCCCGTAAGAGGGCCCCTAAATGTATTTCACTGTCTGCTGGGCAGACAGTGAAATACGCGACGGGTGCAACTGCACCCGTCGCACAGCTTCCACTCCGCCGGCTCGATTCCGAGCCGGCTTCATCGTGGAAGCCTCTTTCCCGCTGGGCTGGCGGGCGGCCTGAAGGCGGCCGCCCGCCAGCCCAGCGGGAATGTCAGAATTACCGCCGCGGTCTTTCGACCGCGGAACGGTAACCTGATGGCAGGACTTTGGCGGGCGGCCTCCGCCGCCCGCCAAGGTCAGAATGAGGGCCATAGTCTCCAAGTAAATTTGGTTTGGTAAGTCATGCCTAAACAGGTGTAAAAGTGCCAAGTACAAAAACTTTCTTCTCTCTTTGATTTGGCTTGGAAGCTTTCTGTGGTTAATTCAATTTCCTTTGTTGTGTCTCACCAAGCAACTTCCACATCCAATGACTGCAAATCTTCCTTTTTCCTCTTTTGAGTTGCATTAGTTCTATATGTATAATGCTGAAGTACTTCTTAGAGACACGTGTTTACAAGATAAAGACTCATTCTTGTGTAGTATGTATCCACACTATTAGTCTTTAGAATGTCTTTACTCTCTGGATCAAATTCTGGAAGGTACCTCATTTCTGGGAAATACTTTAATATTCTATTAAGAGTGCTTGCAAGAGCTAGGCTTACCCACACAATTCCTCTAGACTTGGAGAACAAACTTGCCAAGCTCAACCTATCTGCACATTTTCAAACTGAAATTGTACAATTTCTTGGTAAGAGTCATTTCTGTAGAAATCTCCTCCCACACATCTTTCATCTCTGTCTTCTCTGACAAAGCAGTAGCAATGGAGTTATCTGCAGCAAATTGTACATCCATGTTTGCATTTCACATGTTCAGAATAAATGGGTTGTAGTCACATATATTTTGATGCTTGTGTTCTTTTGAGGTTGTATATATTTTTGATGATTTTCATGTTATGGCGTGTCTCACTGCTGACAAAAGCTGTTCACTCTTCCCTCTGAGATGACAGGTCTTGGGAATCCATAACAACAACTTGTGTCAAATTTTACTTTTAAACTATATTTTCGATCACAGTATTTACTACACAAATTATTTTGAAATCATAGAACTTGTTGTCTCATTCTCTTGTCAGCAGTTTATTTTGGAATGGCACATGATACATACTGTTATATGAAAGACAAGACAGAGTCATCAGTGTCTGTTCCAAACTTTTGGGCATCTTTTACTCACAACAGAATGTGAATATATGAAGCACCTCTAGCTTGATACTCTTTGCTTCAAAGGAAATCAGTCACTTTGCCAAGAGAAGGATTTGATTTGTTGCATATGAAGGCCATCATTTCCTGAAATCTGTGGGTAAAATATTTGCAAACATTTGCTGAATCCAATGATCAGAGTTCTCTTGGAGTCTTCAAATTGATGTCTTTTATGTTTGAATTTGCTTCTCATAAGAAATCAAGAAGGTTATCCCAATGCATATGCAACACAACTGAGCATCAGAAACCAGGTAGGTGTTCCTAGGTCTCTCAACATGCATTTTAGTTCACCTTCATGACGATACATGTTGGTATCACGTTGAGATACCATCAAAATAATCAAGTTGTATTCAAGATTTTCATTTTTTCAATGATTTGTTTCAGCAAATTCCCTTGCCAACAGATTCCTCATATTCACCACTGCTTTTTGAGAATGTGATTTACTGTATATAAGATAAGCAAGACAAGTCGCTCTCAAAGAGCAGATAAAATATATAGGGAATATACTGGTGAAATTTAGGGTCCTCTGAGTAAAGTCTAGTTGATCTGTACTCTGCTGCTGGTAATTGTATAGGCCATTCATCATATCTACCACCTACTTAAGTAGGAAACAGATGTGTAAAACAGCAAGCTTCTAAGCTTAAGTGTGTCATCCTCCACGTGTTCAGTATTTGAAGATCTTTTACATATTTATAGTAAATATTATGTTGAACCAGATATAGGTGGTCATTACAACATTGGCGGTAAAAGCCGCTTACCGCCGTGCAGAAGACCGCCAACACAATGCCCCGGCCGCGGAAATCCGCCACAACTATTATGACCCACATTTCGGAATCCGGCAAAAGTCAGACACCCACACAAGTCCGCCACACCAAAGGTCAGTGATAAACTGGCGAAAACAAAACCTCCACAGTCACGCCAACAGAAATACGCCCACACTATCACGACACACGAATCCATGCGGCGGTCTTTCAACCGCCGTATTCCATTGGCGGTACACACCGCTGCGCTCAAAATACACGCACTCTTACAAAACACAACAACATTGGACAATTCAAAATACACACAGCTGATACACATACACACACCACTCCCACACACCCAATACAATATAAAACACAAACCCACATCACCCATAAACCCCCACGACAAAAAATTCCGAAAGAAGGCCAGAGAGAGACACCACCAGCAAGAACAACAGCATCCACAGGCACACAACACCATCACCCACACAACTTCCACGCACCTCACACAACACACCACTACATATCACCACACTTATCACCACACACTCCACCCCACACATCACCTACACCACCCCATGGCACGGCAAAGACACCCCAGGTTCTCGGAGGAGGAGCTGAGGGTCATGGTGGAGGAAATCGTCCGGGTGGAGCCACAGCTATTTGGAGCACAGGTGCAGCACACCTCAATTGCAAGGAAGATGGAGCTATGGCGAAGAATAGTGGAGAGGGTCAACGCAGTGGGACAGCACCCAAGAAATCGGAAGGACATCAGGAAGAGGTGGACGACCTACGGGGGAAGGTGCGTTCCGTGGTCTCAAGACACCACCTGGTGGTTCAGCGGACTGGCGGCGGACCCCCACCTCCTCCCACACAACTAACAACATGGGAGGAGCAGGTCTTGGTGATTCTGCATCCTGAGGGTCTCGCAGGAGAAGCAGGAGGAATGGACTCTGGTAAGTCAAAGCTTTACTATTACATCCCCCACCCTACCTGCATGCTATCACATACCCCACCCTCACCCCCAGCACCCCAACTCCTCACATATGTCCCAACATCACAAACCACCCATCCCAAAACCAAGCCCTGCATGCAACAACAAAGCATGGACACCCATCACCAAAGCATGCCCACTGCATATACCCATACAACCCCCTAAACCATCATCACACAAGCTCCCACACAGGAATGCTAACACTGGGGTACACGGTCACCCACCCATTGCACACCATTACACACACAAATTTATTAAACATCCTTTTATACCCCTGCAGGACCCCTACCCAACGTCACCGGACAGGAGGGTCCACACATGTCCACACCACCAACAGAAGAGGCCCACAGTGATGACAGCACCTCTGTCCAACTGGATCTAGACGACCAGCCCGGACCATCGGGGACCTCTGGACAGTCGGTTCCCCTGACACAGTCACAGGCCACCACAGACCTTCCCCCCTCTGGAAACACCAGCACAGCACCCACCCAGCGGGCCCATACCTTAGTCCCCAGGACACGTCAATCAGCAGTGTGTCTACCACTACAGGGAACCCAGGATAACCCACCACCCCAACAACAGGGACCTGGGGGTAGTGGTAGTGGGCACGGAGGCCCAAGAACACAGGGGAACTGGGAGGGCTGCTGTGCGACAGGGGGTGGACAGGCCAAGGGAACCCACTCTCCACGAGGCCCTCTCCTCCATCATGGGAGCCTACCACCACTCCCAGGAGACGATAGCAACGGTACTGGCCAAGTTTCAGGAGACCCAGCGCATGCAGGAGGAACAGTATATGGGCTTCAGGGCGGAACTCAGAACCATCAGCTCCACCCTGGGCACCATCGTAGGGGTGCTGAAGGAACTACTCAGCACCAGGAGGGACACTGTGGCACTACAAGGGGCCACTGACACTAGCATGGGCGATGAACTGGCCACCACCTCCGCCGGCGCTAGTGGACAGGATGCCACAGGACCAGCACCCCACCCCCTGCAGAGGGAGAACCACCCCGCAAACGGTCCCTGAGATCCAGGACAAAGACAGAGCACGATGCCAAGACCCCCGCCAAGAAATGAGACCACCCTGATTGTCCTCCTACTGTCCCACCTTGTCACTCTGTCCATAATTAAACTGCCCCAGCTCCACTCCCTATGCCCATATGGGCAATCCACCTGTGAGACTAATAGACTGGACTCTGCCATGGACACTGCTCCGCCATCACCCCTCACCATTTTACTACCCCCTCCAATATTGAGCATTTAAATAAACACACCTAAAGCACAAAACGATCTGGAGTCTGTCTGTGATTTTGAAATAGTGTATTAGCAATTACAGTGCTAAAATGTTTTTAAAATAGTAATGTCAACATACCTATGTCACACAGCTCTAGTCCATGAGGAATCTAAGCAGATGTCACACAGTGGGACCCACATCTGTGAAATCATAAGGGAAAGTGACAACTCAGTGACCATACACTGGGTGAAAACGACAGACAGGAGAGAGGTAGTAGTGTTAAAGTACATGTAGTAGGCAGGTTTGTATTCCTACCTGTGTCTCACTGGAAATATTGGAGGATCACTGAGTCCCTGTTGTACATGTCTTCTTCCTCTGCTTCCTCCTCATCACTGTCCACAGGCTCCACAGCTGCCACAACACCGCCATCTGGACCATCCTCCTGCAGAAAAGGCACCTGTCGTCGCAAAGCCAAGTTGTGAAGCATACAGCAGGCCACGATGATCTGGCGCACCTTCTTTGGTGAGTAGAATAGGGATCCACCTGTCATATGGAGGCACCAGAACCTGGCCTTCTGCAGGCCGAAGGTCCGCTCGATCACCCTCCTAGTTCACCCATGGGCCTCATCGTAGCGTTCCTCTGCCCTTGTCCTGGGATTCCTCACTGGGGTCAGCAGCCATGACAGGTTGGGGTAACCAGAGTCACCTGCAAATGGCGAGGGACAACTGTTAGACATACACTAACCTGTAGGGATAACCCCAGACCCAGACAACCATTCCCAATGACTTGCTTCCAGGTGCTCACCTAATAGCCACACACGGTGCCTCTGGAGTTGACCCATCACATAAGGGATGCTGCTATTCCACAGGATGTAGGCGTCATGCACTGAGCCAGGGAACATGGTATTCACATGGGAGATGTACTGGTCTGCCAAACATACCATCTGTACATCCATAGAATTATAACTCTTCTGGTTTCTGTACACCTGTTCACTCCTGTGGTGGGGGGGGGCAAAGCCACATGGGTCCTATCATTGGCATCTATGATGTTGGGGATATGTCCCAGGGCATAGAAGTCACCTTTCACTGTAGGCAAATCCTCCACCTGAGGAAAACCGATGTAGCTCCGCATGTGTTTCAGAAGGGCAGACAACACTCTGGACAATACGTTGGAAAACATAGGCTGGGACATCCCTGATGCCATGGCCAGAGTTGTTTGAAATGAGCCACTTGCAAAGAAATGGAGCACTGACAGTACCTGCACTTGAGGGGGTATTCTTGTGGGATGGCGGATTGCTGACATCAGGTCTGGCTCCAACTGGGTACACAGTTCCTGGATTGTGGCACGGTCAAGCCTGTAGGTGATAATCAAATGTTGCTCCTCCATTGTCGACAGGTCCACCAACGGTCGATACACCGGAGGATGCCGCCATCTCCTCACATGTCCCAGCGGACCGTGCCTATGAAGGACAACAGCGAGCACAGAGTCAACCAACTCAGAGGTACGTACCCACAGTTTACACAGAACACCATCCATACACAAAAGGTGGCCTGTGTGTGTTGAGTGTAGGCCTAGGTCTGTGTGACGCAGTTGAAAATGAAGCCATGTGGGCCCCTGAAATGGCAGCTGTCTGACCTCTAAAGTGGGACAATGGGATGTGAGGTAACTGCGCTGGCGTTGTACACCGTCGCGGTAGGCGGTCGAAGACTGCGGCGCAATGCTGCATTGGTTAACATTGGACCCTACGGGTCCCAGGAGCCAATGACGATCTACGCTGGCGGTGACTAGACGCACCTCCGCGGACGTGACCGCCATTTTCTATCTGTTCAATCACTCGATACCTGATCTTCGACAGGAGAGGACCTACACTGCAAGTGCTGCTGTGACCTCGGTCTGGAAGAGACAATGGCTCGTGCGTCTGGGGAAAGGGCCCCTGCCTTCACATCGGAGGAGTTGGAGAAACTCGTGGACGGGGTCCTCCCCCAGTACCAGCTACTCTACGGTCCTCCAGACAAACAGGCAAGTACACAGGGAGCATGGTGTATGGGCTATGCCTGTGTGGAGAAGGCTGGATGTAAGAAGGAAGGGGGCAGAGTGCTGCGTGCATGAAAGACAGTGAATGCATGTGCTACATGACAAGGGTAGGGATGGGGGGCCAATCACTTTGACGGTGCAGTTGGTAATGACTTCTCTTTTTCCCCTGTATATTTTATGTAGGTCAGCGCCCACCAGAAGAAAGATATTTGGCGTGCCATCGCCAAGGACGTCCGGACCCTGGGGGTCTACCACAGACGGAGCACCCACCGCCAGAAAAGATGGAGCAAGAAGACGGTTGAGGCTCAGCTGGGGATGGCCTCCCAACGTGGGAGGGGTGCCCGTCGCACCATGACCCCCCTGATGTTCAGGATCCTGACGGTGGCCTACCCGTAGTTGGATGGGCGCTTGAGGGCATCACAGCAGACACAAGGGGGTGAGTACACTCTCATTCTGCTGACTTTGCGGGCAGTGGAGGTGTCTGGGTGGGGGACGAGGGCTGTGGGTTTCCCTAGGCCAGGGCGAGTTCCGTAGGCAAGACCCCTCCGTAAGGCAGGCCATGTGGAACCCCACCCCACCTCTGTAGAGTGCCAAGTACACCTAGTCATGGCCCTGTGTCATCTATGTGTGTAGATGTCGTCCATAGCCTTGTAGGCCATTTCCCAGGAATTGAAAAGTGGAGCCCAAGAGCGCGGCGTAGTGCAGGGGGCTTCTGTGTCTGTCGTGTCCGCCAACGGTAGCGGTAATCCATGCACTCAACATGTCTTTCTTCTGTTTCCCCCCCTTTTTGTGGTCTCCCTATTCTTGTGTGCATTAGCATCATCAGGCGGAGGAGCAGTGGCACCGGAGCACAAGGGAGCTGCATCCCACATGGCCATGGTGGGCGACACTACGGAGTCTGAATTCACCAGTGGGACTGAGGGCGAGTGGAACTCCACTGCGGGGACAGTAGCTGAGACCAGCGACACGGACTCGTCTTCTGATGGGAGCTCCCTTGTGGTGGTGGCAACATCTGTGCCCCCCCCCCATCTACAGGTACAGCCGCCACACCCCTACCAGCACCGCCCTCCCAACAGCCCCTCAGGTTTTGCCCCGTGCCCGCTCACCCAGGAGGGTGGGCGTATCACCTTCGCCCCAGGCACCTCAGGCCCTGCCCCAGTCAGCCATGCTGCCCTCAGTGAGGAGGCCATTGACCTCCTCAGGTCCCTCACTGTTGGGCAGTCTACCATTTTGAATGCCATCCAGGGTGTAGAAAGGCAGTTGCAACAAACAAATGCATTTCTGGAGGGCATTCATTCATTCTGGTCAGGCGGCCCTTCAGCGAGCTTTTCAGACTCTGGCCTCAGCACTGATGGCAGCCATTGTCCCCGTCTCTAGCCTCCCCCCTCCAACTTCCTCCACCCCGACCCAATATCCTGTACCTCTGCCTATCCCAAGCACACCATCAGACCAGAATGCACACACCTCAATACACAAGGGAAGCTCAGGCAAACATAAGCACCACACTTCCCACAGGCACTCACGCAAGCAACACACACATGCAGACACACCAACATCCACTGCCTCCACTGTGTCCCCCTCCTCGTTGTCTCCCTCCTCCCTCCCAGACTCGTCTACACTCACACCTGTATGCACTACCTCTACAGCCACTACGTCCCTCACCAGCACACCCCGCTCACGTGCAGTCACCACACCCACTACCATTCACACGTCCCCTGTGTCCTCTCCCAGTGTGTCTGTGACGCCCCCTCCCAAGATACACAAACGCAGGCACACACCCACCAAACAGCCATCCACATCACAACAGCCTCCAGTGCCTGCACCTTCACCCAAAGTCACCAAATGTACACCTCCTACTACCACCACCTCTTCCTCCACTCCCAAACCCCTGCCAGCTACCTGTCCCAGTGTGTCCAAAAAACTTTTCCTGTCCACCCTTGACCTTTTTCCCCACACCTCCCCCACCCCGTCCATCTCATAGGTCCCGAAGTAGCACCTCAGCCACAACATCTCCTGGACCAGTGGTGCCTGTGGTCACCGGTATGTGGAGTGCACCGGCCACCAGGACAGCCAGTGTGGCACGGAGCCACAGCACAGACAGTCCCCCACCTGTGAAGCATCAGAAGTTGGCCAGTGCCTGGCGGGAGAGGGGGAAGACTCCAGACACCAAAGTCACTCCCAGGGGTCCCGTTGGGAGTGTGGAGTTAGCTGTGACACCTTCCTAGGTGGGGAAGGGCCACAAGAAACCCGGCAAGTCTGGGAAGAGCAGCACGGCGGAGAAGACCGCTATCATCCCCGCTGCCCAGGAGGCCACTGCAAGCCCCAGCCCTGCTGCCCAGGAGGCCACCGCCAGCCCCAGCCCAGCTGCCCAGGAGGCCACCACCAGCCCCAGCCCAGCTGCCCAGGAGGCCACCGCCAGCCCCAGCCCAGCTGCCCAGGAGGACACCGCCAGCCCCAGCCCAGCTGCCCTGGAGGCCACCGCCAGCCCCAGCCCAGCGGCCCAGGAGGCCACCGCCAGCACCAGTCCAGCTGGGCCATGAAGGACCGCCAGCACAAGCCCCGCTGGGCCATGAAGGACCACCAGCATAAGCCCCGCTGGGCCATGAAGGACCGCCAGCACAAGCCCCACTGGGCCATGAAGGACCGCCAGCAAAAGGCCCGCTGGGCCATGAATGACCGCCAGCACAAGCCCCGCTGGGCCATGAAGGACCGCCAGCAGCTGAGACCCTGCAATGTAGACCGCCATCTGAAGCACCGCTGAACAGGGCACCGCCATCTGAAGCACCGCTGAACAGGGCACCGCCCTCTAAAGCACCGCTGAACAGGGCACCGCCATCTCAAGCACTGCTGAACAGGACACCGCCATCTCAACCACCGCTGCACAGGGCACCACCATCTCAAGCACCGCTGCACAGGGCACCACCATCTCAAGCACCTCTAGCCCATGAGCGGCAGGGGCACTGACGCAACTGGGTCCGTCATGGGGTGAGAGATGCACTCTGGGCTCCAGTCCCCTCCCAGAACCAGTGGAGAGATCCATCCACTACCTCTGTTCTTAAAAGGATGAAGCACTCTGGGCACCAGTCCCCCTCCAGAACCAGTGGAGAGATCCATCCACTACCTCTGTCCTTCACAGGATGAAGCACTCTGGGCACCAGTCCCTCTCCAGAACCAGTGGAGACTGTCATCCACTACCTCTGTCCTTAACAGGATGAAGCACTCTGGGCACCAGTCCCCCACCAAAACCAGTGGAGACTGTCATCCACTTGAGAGACTGTGGCTTTGCACTCCCCAGGATTGAACAGTGGGCAAGCCACCCACTGTAGAGACTTGAGAGGCTGTGGCTTTGCACTCCCCAGCACATGGCAGTGGGCAAGCCACCCACTGTAGAGACTTGAGAAACTGTGGCTTTGCACTCCCCAGGATATGGCAGTGGGCAAGCCACCCACTGTAGAGACTTGTGAGACTGTGGCTTTGCACTTCCCAGGATATGGCAGTGGGCAAGCCACTCACTGTAGAGACTTGAGAAACTGTGGCTTTGCACTCCCCAGGATTGAACAGTGGGCAAGCCACCCACTGTAGAGACTTGAGAGACTGTGGCTTTGCACTTCCCAGGATTGAACAGTGGGCAAGCCACCCACTGTAGAGACTTGAGAGACTGTGGCTTAGCACTCCCCAGGATGTAACAGTGGGCATGTGGCCCCCTCGTGGATTTGGCGTTGTGCACTCAAGCGGCTGAGGTGCCCCCCCTTTAACTCCTCTGAGGTGCCGGTTTTCTTGCTCTCTGATGCCCCTGCAGTGTTCTCTCCCTCATGGTCTGGGATCTTGTGTGGGCCTCGCCCATACCGTGTGGTCCCAGTGTTCCACAGACTTTCTTTGTGCAGTACCTGGACTACTATGCCTGGTACTTATTTTGTACATTGTGTATATATATATTTCTGTCTACTTGTTTTAATATATTCCGATGGTTACACTCATTTTCTTTGGTCTTTGCATTCCTCCGGGGTGGTTTGGGGGCTGTAACTGTGATGTATTGATATGCATTAGTATGTATGTTATGGTGGGTGAGGGTGGGGGTGTTGCGTGTGTGTGTCCCTGTTTTTTGGCTCCCCCCTCCCCTGTGTCGTAGGTGCTGTACTCACCGTGGTCTTTGCCGCCGGCGTTCGTGCTCCTGGTAGAGGAGCAGGAAGACTATCGCAGGGAGAATTTGGAGTTCCGGTTCCATGGTGTCCTCGTTCCTGGTTGAGTGTGTAGAGGGGAGCGTTTTCCCTTTGAAATTTCTGTTTCCCCGGAAAAGGTGGCGGATTGGCCTGTCATAATAGTGTGAGCGGTACATTGTCTCCCGCCTGTCTGTGGGAGGTGACCGCCGCGCTGTTTGTTTGTACCGCCGTGGCGGTCTGAGTGTTAAAGTGGATGTCTTTATTGGCGGTTTCCGCCACGGTCATAATTGCAATTTTTTTTTTATTGCAATTTTTTTACCGCTGGCCTGTTGGCGGCCTTACCGCTGCTTTAACACCGTCCGCCAGGGTTGTAATGACCACCATAATGTTTTATTTTTATTTTACTAACATCTACTAACTCTTACAATATCTTTTTGTTCTTGGTAGAGAAACCATTTACTAGAATTAAAAGACCGTCTTCCAATTCTGGCTGCACCCCTACATTTTCAATAATCTGTTTGAAATCTAACGGCAAGTATACAGCTCTAACTTTAAGACCTTTCTGGACTCAGTTGGAGGTAATTTTACAGTCCTTGGCTCCATATGGACTCTAGCTTGAAATGGATGTACACATTGAATAAGTATAGATCCATAAACGTTCAAATCGTGAAGCTCCTGTGGAATTTAAACTAGTTCTAATTTGTTATGCACTGCATAGGTGGCATTTTATTGTCCTCTAATGTATTATAACAATACTTACATATAGTTTAACGTGTGAAACATTCAAAACGTTGCTTTACAAATAAATAAACTGCAAATTCTTGCCACTTATCTCTATTCTCTTCGTCAGTTTTTGAAGACATACTAACATAACATGTTTGACTTTTATGGTGAGTGCTTCAACAACATATAAAACACAGTCTGGTTTCTCTGAACAGACTGTTTTAAACTTTCTAATCTCTTCATGAAAGTATCAATAGTAATGCCTGTCTCTTGTTCTGATACACCTGCAGAGATCAGTTCTATACTGCTCTTCAGGACCAAAGAAACAAAACTATACATCATCACAAACCTTTTTGACCTCTAAAATTGTACCATACAAAAGAGTTCTATTCCATAGTGCTAAACATAGTGCAGATAGTGCAGGAGTCACATGGTAAAGCCTTCTCACTAAAGTTAGCATTTGAGACTGGTCTACTGCTAACATTCTAAAATGATGAAAGGTTCTTTGGCACACTTTCTTTGACAGATGTTCTAGTGAATGTTTCTGTAGGTTTGTATATTTCCTTATTTTGCATGGATCTAATCCTTGCAAAATTGAAATATTCTGCTTAAGATGTTTGCATGGAAAGATATGTGGAAAGGTTCTCAATTACCTATTTCTCCATCTCCAGCGAAATTAAGTACTCGAAGAAATTAAGCATTGAGCCTGGTTTCCAAGTAGCTGACCTAACTTTCAGATCTGCTAATGGATGTCAAAAGAAAATCATCTTGTTTAAAGTCTATATACATGACTGATGGATGGCTTCAATTAATAAGTTGATTGATATTGTAGCAGGATTCAGCAGTGAGTTTGTGATTTCAGGCAATTTTAACATGTGACTGATGAGAACACTTCCTGTGAGCAAGGTTACAGAGGCCCAAGATAGCCTGTGGTTCAAGCGCATTCCGGATGGTGCAAATCTGAAATGAACGGGTGGGTTTTGCAGAGCAACCAGGAATATCTTGGCCTTAGGGCATTAAATGACCACTTTGGCCCCGGATAAGCCTCTGGGAATCTCCTTTTTAACAGGACCTCTTTAATTGACTAAATCTTTGTTAGCCTTTCCTTTTGCACAATATGTCCGCCTTTGGCTTTGCTGAAATACTGGACAGTAACCATTTACCACAGGAGATCATTATGGATATCAGTGTGGATTACTTTGAATGGGCAACAGATTTAGGGGGTCATTCTGACCCCGGCCGGCGGCGGTAGCCGCCGACCTGGCTGGGCCCGCCAGAATACCGCTGCGCAGTCAAAAGACCGCCGCGGGTATTCTGGGTTTCCCGCTGGGCTGGCGGGCGACCGCCAGAAGGCCGCCCGCCAGCCCATCGGGAAACACCCTTCCATGAGGATGCCGGCTCCAAATGGAGCCGGAGGAGTGGAAGGGGTGCGACGGGTGCAGTTGCACCCGTCGCGATTTTCAGTGTCTGCATGGCAGACACTGAAAATCTTTGTGGGGCCCTGTTACGGGGGCCCCTGCAGTGCCCATGCCATTGGCATGGGCACTGCAGGGGCCCCCAGGGGCCCCACGACACCCCATACCGCCATTCTCTTCCTGGCGGCAAAAACCGCCAGGAACAGGATGGCGGTATGGGGCTCGGAATCCCATGGAGGATTCCCCAGGGCAGCAGGAAACCGGCGGTACACCGCCAGTTTTCCGTTTCTGACCGCGGCTGTACCGCCGCGGTCAGAATGCCCATGGGAGCACCGCCAGCCTGTTGGCAGTGCTCTTGCGGTCGTTGGCCCTGGCGGATTTTACCGACAGGGTCAGAATGACCCCCTTAGCGTTTAATGAGCATACAATTGATCTAAAGTGCATTAGGTGCACCACAGCATCCCTTGCGTCCTTGGCATCAAAGGCCAAACGTTTCCTTGCCTCCTCTCACTCACCTGCTGGCAATCTCTTGTTGCATTGAGTAAGGTACACAGAAGGTTTTATAATGCACCATGCCAAGCAGGATCAATCAAGGATCAAGCAGATTTCAAACAGTGCAGCTTTTGCTATAGGAGAGGCAAGTAACTACAATATAATAAGGGCCAAAAAAAGGGTGAACTATGAAGAGCTTTAAAGAGTTTGCCGATGGATCCAAGAACCCTTTATCTACTGAAGGAGGCTAGAAGAAATGTGAAAACTGTGAAAAAGAACCACAGAGAAGCAAGTTGAAACTCATTTTGGGCCAGATTCATAGATCAAATAATACTGCAAAATTCTGGTGGACAATTATTAGCTTGGGGAGAGATACCCCAGCCATGGCCTCCTCTAACATCTCAGAGTCAACTTAGTATAATTTCTTTTATGATCATTTCAATTCAGAATCACAAAAAGTAAAATTCCTCATTGATGGGAACAGCACGGGGACTGGCAAATTATCAACACCCAAGCACAATTGTGAAAATCAAGCGGCTACATGGTGTTCCTTTTTGTCCCGGGCAAGTTCAAAAGCAAAGAGCAAAAGGGTGCATGGTGGGGGTTCCAGGCCCTGGTTCCAGGCCCTGGCAGCATACCCTCAGCTATTTATTAAGAGGACCCTTCCTTCTTATCCAGGCATCTGGCACCGCTGTCTACTACTATTCAGCAAGTGAACCTTATTCTGCCCTTGTGGTGTGGCTCAATATTAGCCCCCAATTGACCAAGAGCTACCTTTCCACCAAATTTGGTGTAATTCTGTCCAGCAGTTCGGGCTGTAGTTGTGTCTAAAATCCCTATGGGAATTATAATGAGAATCGCACGTTTTTTGACAACCCCCCTTTTATTCGGTCCCCCGCTTGACAAATCACCCTCAAACTGCACACGTACAACAAGATTCACTGGAATATTATTTTTTGGGAAACTTTTGCAGAGATTCAACGAATGGTGCCAAAGATATAGGTACATCAGAAAACACTTTTTTCTATGGAAACATGATCCTTACTATAAGTACTTATTGGCGACCACCAGTAGATAATGTATATCTGTTGGTGTGTGTGTATATATATATATATATTTTTTTTTTGGACCAATCAGTACATAGAATATCATCATAAGAATGCAATAAAAATCATCAAGCATATCAATAAAGTGCAAGAAACATATGTGCAAGCGAAAAAATTCAAGTAACAAAGTACAATAATTGCATTTAGCGACAATGCTAAAAAATGATTAACATACCTAAAACAAGGCAAAATACAGCTAACCATAAGATAATACAATCATTATAACAAATCACAGTCATTACTGGTGTCCATTCATGAAAATGCAGAAATGCAGAATCAACATCCTTGTGACTGCCGAGAGAACATTAAATTATAGCTTATTTAAATATCAACAATCTTTAGTGCTTATCTCATAAATACGATTGTTCTACACGCGTCTTATCTCTTAGTCTCCAGGCTTCGTGCAAATATTTGGCCACAGCAAACACATGTTTAAAGTCTTCATATTTAAGTACAGCAGACGATTCATAAGGACAATGGGTTCACAAAGATCTTGTGGCTTAGCCTTCAGGTTTTGTGTAAATATTTAGCCACCGAATACACATATCCATTAGTGATATCTGTAGTTAAAATCCTAAAGACATTTATAAAATTCTTCACTTCAAGTTGTTTACCAACGGGGGCCAACCAAAATTTCCTAATACCCGCATATGTGGGACAAAATAACATAAAATGTGTTACTCTTTCCAGTGTGGATGTACAACATGGGTATTTTGGGTATATTCTTGACTGCGTGCTCCAAATACGTCTATGCTTGTTCACAGGTAGAATTTCATATTGAAATTTCAGATATAGGGTTTTTGCCTCAGGGGACTCTATTTTATCAAGGTATACTTCAAATTGGGGTAAAGGGGCATTTACATCAAGAAATATTTCTGTTTAGCTACTCAAAGACGACTCAGATAACAGTTGTTGCTAACAAAGGCCCAAATTCTGCTGTTCAGATGTGCCACTGCTGTATAGCTATTTTAGCCATGTTTTTATACACCTTATATTAGCAATTAGGCATGCCATTTGTGCACTTTAGCCCAGTTACATTTTGTTAAGCTTCATTTCATTATTTTTAGCAAAGGCCACATTTGCCGTGATGTTTTATTTTATTTTCTAGTTGTTCTTTCACAGAGGAAAGCATTGTGCTTCTAGTAAGACATTCTTTTCACTTTGTGCTTTCCTCAAAGCTGCAGCCAGAAAGAATTGCCAGTAAAGTTGTACGCTGTTTCTCCAACATTCACAGAAACATACACATCCTTACGTGGCAACATTTTCTCAGAACATCAGCTGTTTTATTATAAAAACACTTCTTTGTCCGTACACATTAGAACGAGATTCCAGCCAGACAATCACAACCACGTGCTGCTTGCCTGTGCAACAGCTGCTTGCTGAGACTACTGAATCTCTGGCCTTCATGGGGATGGTGTCTTTCTATACAACAGGTTTCCTTGCTCAGGTATGGGGGTTGATATCTTCCCAGGACGGAAACCTGAAGGGGCTTATCTCAATGTGCTCTACCATAGCTTAGGTAGGAACCACATACATACATGACAGTATAGTGGGACTTTTTCTGTGTTTCACTCTTCTTCTCACAATTTTGCTTACAGCAGGTTTTATCATCCTAATTATTGCAATTCTTGCCATTTTATCTGAGATGCAGTTAATTCAATTAACCTTATTGAACTATTCTCTGCCTCTGTTTGTCTTTGCATATGCAATACTAAAGTAACTGAGAGAAAAGGATGAGATCTGTTTGACCACGACTTAGAGATACCTCTATCTTATCAAGACCATAATACCTGGCTTGATGGCACCCTACCACATTCAATATTACATGTTAGGTTAGGGCCTCTGACCAATGATGGTCCTACCTAGCCTTTATTGGCCACATACACCGCATCCTGATGCAACAACCTTGGCGGTAGATGAGGTTTGCCGCTTATATACTGAGCTTACGGCAAAATACAGCCTGTAAGTATAGTTTGTAATGCAGACATTAAATACTAACACAGCATGCGCTGCCCCAGCACAACCACATGCAGTTACGCCAGGCATTAACCCTGCAACTGCACATTCGATCATGGGTAAGGTGCCCGCCAAACAGGAGGACATTCTGTTTTGGTTTGCTCCAAAAATATATGCACTTAAAGCAGTTTTGCCCCATACAGAACCTCAAGATAAACATTGATTTCTCACTACGTGCTTGGCATTTGGGATGGTTTCCACAGTGGATAACTGCAATATGTGGGGCATGGTATTTGCCACGCTCTATACTACCACACACGGTAGTACACTGACACTTGCCAATCTCCCGGAAGTGTTAAAACAAATTTAAGATGAGTGTGGAGTTGCCCCTGCCTTTGACTTTGGAATGCAATTAATGAGCAACTTTGCCACGATATCTTCAAATATATTAAGTAATCTTAAAGTGGAAGCAGTTGCACTAGCAGTGCGTATGCAGCTCTGAGAAGTTCCTGCACAGGATCATGAATGCCAGCTGCCAAAGATTGTCACTGAGACCTACTTCAGTATTGGTAAGAGATAGTCTGGGGGCCAGACCTATGAAACCACAATTCCAGGGTAAATCTAATAAGGATTCTACCAAGTAAGCACATGAGGGTTCTAAAAAACGCTGTGATAAACAAAAGCAAACATCTAAAAAAGAGAGAGGAGAATCTCCGCATTTGGAGAACCTTCAAAATTGCTATAATCTTAGAAATAGAGATAATATACAAACACCTAACAGATATCAATATACTGATACTCGCCAATCTCCTTCCTTTCAGGACTCACTGGAAAAATGCAATCAGAGAGGTGGGCGGTCCGAGCAGCACACTGAGTATGTGAAACCGAGAAAAAACTCACATCGTTAGTCTGAAGTTTCTATTAAGAAAGAAGACAAATGTCTCCAATAAAAACCCCAATTCAAAGAGAAAAAAAGTGGCAGTGATTGCTGTACAACATGCCTTTCAGGAAGAGAGCTTTACTGAAGAAAGGAAATTGAGCACTGGCACTTCTAGAGAGTGCGTTAGAGGTCACAATAGCTCAGCAGAATCTTCAAGAGCATCTGAAGGTGAAAGCAACTGATGACTTCCTACAAGTTGAGACTGCAGACATGCATGTCTCCACAACGGATAGGTTGTATAAAGTAAAATTACAATTAGGAGACATTGAGCACACAATTGACGCCATCTCTTGGGACTGCGTCATTACCATTTATGATGTTATGCTGGCTAAAAACGATTTGCCACCAGAATTTGACCGTAATCTCCAATATGAGAAAGAAGTAATTGAACCCTCTTCTCGCCCCTTGTTCCCAGAGAACTTAGGGAAGCTTACTCCATTGATTGGGCTAAGGCGCATGCATCCAATTTATATAGCAACCACGTAGGGTAGGATAAAGATTCCCCCTATCATATAATACCAATCAGGTCCTAACCCAAACCTCACCCTCAATCCATTGTTACCCGTAGCGAAACCGGACCATTCATATAGCATAGTCTTAGACTACAGACATTTAAATAGTCACACACGCACATTTGCCATACAAAATGCACACAGCCAAGCACTTATAAAAATATAGGCCCTCATTATAACCCTGGCGGTCCAAGACCGCCAGGGCTGTTTTGGCTGAAGCACCGCGAACAGGCTGGCGGTGCTTCAAAGGGGATTACGACCGCGGCGGTAGCGCCGCGGTCGCACCACTGGGGCCGGCGGTTTCCCACCACATTTGCCCCGGCAGTGATAATCCGCCAGGACAGTGCTGCTTGCAGCGCTGCCCAGGGGATTACGAGTCCCCCTACAGCCAGCCTTTTCCTGGCGGTTTGGTACGGGGAGTCGCAGGGCCCCCTGACAGGGCCCGTGCAGATTTTCACTGTCTGCATACCAGACAGTGAAAAGAGCGACGGGTGCAACTGCACCCGTCTCATGGCCGCAACACCGCCGGCTCCCATGGTGCGGCCCACATCCCTGCCGGCCCAGCGGGGATGTCATTATGGGCACCGCAGGAGTGCGGCACCATTGGCGGCCGCATGGCAGTTACAACTTGGTGGGCGGCAATGTTGTAATGACCCCCATAGAGTGCAAAAAATACAAAACAACATTGGATATTTCCAACCGGTTTTTCTGCCAAAGCATAGAGCCTGAAAGTAGGCACGTAACAAGTTTCAGCACTTTTGGCTTCCAAAAAAGGTTCTGACGTCTCCCACAAGGGTACAGGAACAGCCAAGGATTGGGTTTGTTATGGTCTTTTTCTTACCAATACATGCTCATTACCTTTCTGATCACTCTAAAGTTGAACTGGTGGATGAGGTCCTAAAACCACACTTTTTCTCCCACAAGGTCCGCTCAGACTTACCCCTAGTGAACATTTCAGCCATACCAATTCCTGATGGGATTGCTTGGGATAAAGTACCTTTTGATATATATGGCCTGACAGAGGTCATTCAAATTCCATATGTATTTAAACTTTCCACAAACACCCAGAGTTGTTTTTGATGATTGGGATGTTACAACAGTTGATTCTATGGTGTCTGAATTAGAATATTTAACTGTATTTGAAAGTCAAAATGTTTACCAATCAAGAGAAAATTAGGGAGATATGTTTTGTTATAATAATTATTATGGATATTATTTCATTCACAGAACAAGTACCCCAAAGACTATTTTTAATTATACACAATGCGAACACTGTCCAACGCTGCCAGTGGGGAGATCTAAAATATATTCTGAAAAGTTTGCATATTTATCTGGGCATAATGTTAAAAATGCAGAGTCATATTATTTTAAATTGCCAGTGATAGAAAGTCAACATATTTTATTAACTTATACAAAATTTGTTTATTCTGATTCCTTTGTATCCCAGTTGGCTACAGAAGGCTGTGAATATTGGCTGAAGTTGATTGACTTAAAAAGTGTGTGAGGAACTAAGGCTCTCGTTACGACCCTGGCGGTGAGTGATAATGTGGCGGTAATACCGCCAACAGGCTGGGGGTAAGCACCGCCAAATTATGACCATAGCAGTGAGAACTCCCTTAGACAGCCAATGTTCCACACCAACCGCCACAGCAGAAAAAACAGTCACCACGGCGGTAGCCACCTATAGCCAGGCAGGAGACAAAGTACTGCCCACCAAATTATGACACTGCAAGCCACCACCTTTTCCGGGGCGGTACCAACACCATCTAAAGCCTGGCGGGAACAGAGCTCAAAAGTGAAAGGACTCACCATCGGAGACACAGGGAAGAACCACGCTGCCATGGAACCTGAACTGCAAGTCTTCCCGATGATCTTCTACGTCATGCTCCACCTGGAACACCAATGCCGATGAAGATGATGACGGTGAGTACAGCCGCCTAGCACACAAGGGAGGGTGGGAAGAAAACGAGAGTGATACACACGCACAACACACACCATACACAACACACCATACACACAACCAGCTGCACACGTAAACCAATGGCAGAGGACACACGGCATATTAAAACACAAACCATAATGCTGGAGTAACGACAATTTGTTAGCATAGCAAAATCACACAAACCAAATATATACAAATGTCAATAAAAGGGCCAATGCCCAGTCAAAAGTCATGACGGCACACAAGGCCACAGGGCACAATCCAAGGCCCAACCTGTTTCCTGACACAGCCGAGAGAACACTGCAGGGACATCATTTTGCTAGTGGGAAGGCACCTCAGGGGAATAGGGGGGGCACCTCAGCCGAATACGGGAACGTCCCCACTGGTTCTGGATGGGGCAACATGCCCATTGCTTTGTCCTGGGGAGTGCAAGGCCACAGTCTCTCAAGTGGGTGACTTGCCCATTGGTTCTGGAGGGGGCCAACTTGCACCGCAGCCCCTGGAGTGTGGCCTACATTGCGTCCGCTGGCAATGATGGTTGCACTGTTGTGATGGTTGGAGGAGCCTCCTGGGCAGCCCCTCCACTGTCCGATGGCTCAATCAATCAATCAAGAAATTTGTATAGCGCGCTACTCACCCGGAGGGTCTCAAGGCGCTGGGGGAGGGGGGACCGCTACTGCTCGAACAGCCAGGTTTTGAGTTGCTTCCTGAAGGAGAGGTGGTCTTGGGTCAGGCGGAGGTGGATGGGGAGGGAGTTCCAAGTCTTGGCTGCCAGGTAGGAAAAGGATCTTCCTCCCATGGTGGCTTTTCTAATGCGTGGCACGGCGGCAAGGGAGTGGCTGGTCTATCGTAGCTGGCGGGTGGGAGTGTGGAAGGTCAGGCGGTTGTTGAGGTACCTGGGGCCCAGGTCGTGGAGGGCCTTGTGTGCGTGGGTGAGGAGACGGAACGTGATTCTCTTGCTGACGGGGAGCCAGTGCAAGTCTCTCAGGTGTCCGGAGATGTGGCTGTGACGGGGGATGTCAAGGATGAGGCGTGCGGAGGCATTCTGGATGCGTTGGAGTCTTTTCTGTAGTTTGGCCGTGGTTCCGGTGTAGAGGGTGTTACCGTAGTCCAGTCGGCTGGTGACGAATGCCTGGGTGACCGTCTTCCTGGTTTCGGTGGGGATCCATCGGAAGATCTTTCAGAGCATGCGTAGGATGTTGAAGCATGAAGATGAGACGGCGTTGACTTGTCTGGTCATCGAGAGGGAGGAGTCCAGGATGAAGCCCAGGTTGTGTGCGTGGTCCGTTGGTTTGGGTGCGCTGCCCAGGGCAGGGGGCCACCAGGAGTCGTCCCAGGCAGAGGGTGATGATCCAAGGATGAGGACTTCCGTCTTGTCTGAGTTCAGTTTCAGGCGGCTGTTCATCATCCACTCGGCTACGTCTTTCATCCCTTCGTGCAGGTTGGTTCTGGCGGTGGCTGGGTCGTTGGTGAGGGAGAGGATCAGCTGGGTGTCATCGGCGTAGGAGATGATGTTGAGGTTGTGTTGGCGTGCGATGGCTGCGAGGGGGCTCATGTAGACGTTGAAGAGGGTGGGGCTGAGTGATGATCCTTGTGGTACGCCACAGCTGACTTCGGTGGCCTCGGATCTGAACGGGGGGAGGCGGACTCTCTGGGTTCTTCCGGTGAGGAACGAGATGATCCACTCTAGTGCCTTCTCTTGGATTCCGATGTTGCTGAGGCGCTGCACTAGGGTGCGGTGGCAGACAGTGTCGAATGCTGCGGAGAGGTCCAGGAGGATGAGGGCCGCTGTCTCCCCGTTGTCGAGCGGGGCTCGGATGTCGTCGGTGGCTGCGATGAGGGCGGTCTCAGTGCTGTCGTTGGCTCAGAAGCCGGACTGCGAGTGGTCGAGGGATCCATTAGTCTCGAGGAAGGCGGCTAGCTGTCTGTTGACGGTCTTCTCTATGACTTTGGCAGGAAACGGGAGGAGCGAGATGGGGCGGTAGTTCTTGAGGTCGGTGGGGTCTGCTGATGGTTTCTTCAGGAGGGCGCTGAGTTCGGCATGTTTCCAGCTCTCCGGGAAGGTGGCGGTGTTGAAGGGGCAGTTGATGATGTCCCGGAGATGGGGTGCGATGACTGAGTCGGCTTTGTTGAAGACGTGGTGGGGGCATGGGTCGGTTGGAGAACCGGAATGGATGGTGTTCATCATCTGGATGGTGTCTTCGGTGCTGACCGGGGTCCAGGCGCGGAGGGTGGTGTTGGGGGGCGTCGGTTTGGTGGTTGGGTGCGTGGTCTGTGCGCCGAAGCTGTTGTGTATGTCGGCGATCTTGCGGTGAAAGAACGAGGCGAGTGAGTCGCAGAGGTCTTGTGAGGGAGTGATGTCATTGTTTCCGCCGCTGGGGTTGGAGAGCTCTTTGATGATGCTGAAGAGTTCCTTGCTATTGTGTGCGTTGTTGTCTATTCGTTCTTTGAATGCTTTCTTCTTGGTGGTGTGGATCAGCTGGTGGTGTTTGCGGGAGGCGTGCTTGAGGGCGGTCATGTTGTCTGTGGTCGGGTTTTTTTGCCAGGCTTTCTCGAGGGTGCAGCAGTTCTTCTTGGAGTTCTTGAGGTCGTTGTTGAACCAGGAGGCTTTCTTGCTGTTGGGCCTGGTGGGATGGGTTTTCAGAGGTGCGAGGTTGTCAGCGCAGTTGGTGATCCACTGTGTGAGGTTGTTGGCTGCTTGGTTGGGGTCCGCTGAGCTGGCGGGAGGGTTCTGGCTCAGTGATGTGGAGAGCTGGTCGATGGTGATCTTGTTCCAGCTCCTGCGGGGAGCCTGTTGTGGGTGGTGGTGAGTCGTGGTTCTTCTGAAGCTGAAGTGGACGCAACTGTGGTCTGTCCAGTGGAGTCCGGTGGAGTGGCTGAAGGAGATGTACTTGCTGGAGGAGAAGACTGGGTCAAGCGTGTGTCCGGCGTAGTGGGTGGGGGTGTTCACCAGTTGCTTGAGTCCGAGGTTGGCGAGGTTGTCCAGCAGGGTGGTGGTGTTGTTGTCGTTGTTGTTCTCCAGGTGGAAGTTGAGGTCCCCTAGGAGGATGTAGTCAGCGGAGGGGAGGGCGTGTGGGCTGATGAAGTCTGCGATGTCTTCGCTGAATTGTGTGCGGGGTCCTGGGGGTCTGTAGATGAGGGTGCCTCTGAGTGTGGTCTTTGGGTCGGTGTGTATCTGGAAGTGGAGATGTTCGGCGGCTGTGAGGGTGTTGTCGGAGTTGGTCGTGATGGCTGCATTGTGGTGGTGGTTGGAGGAGCCTTCTGGGCAGCCCCTGCACGGTCCCATAGCTGCATTGTAGTCGTGGTTGGAGGAGCCTCCTGGGCAGTCCCTGCACTCCCTGATAGCTGCACTTCCACAGCTGGTGGTAGGGGCCCCATGACAGCTGGTGGTGGTGGCGGTGTTAGCCTGACAGCTTCTGCTGGCGTAGAGTGCCTGTCTCCTCCTGCCCATGGGTCGTGGATCCCTTACCTTTCCTGGCAGGGGTGGATGGGCTCTTCTCCTCTCTGCCTGGTGGTACAGGCTCCTTCCCCTTCTTCATAGGTGGTGCAGGCCCCTTCACACTCTTCCCTGGTGAAGCAGGACTCTTCACACTCTTCCCTGGTGATGCAGGCCCCTTACCCCTCTTCTCTGGTGGTGCTAGCTCCTTCCCCTTCTGTGTTGTAGGTCTGGTATCCTTACCACCAAAAGTAGGTGTGACTACCACTGTCCCCGTGGACTGTTTAGCTGAGGTGCTGGGCTGTGTCTTCGGTACCCTGCCCATGCGTGCAGGACAGGTGGCAGGAGTAGTGAAGAGGTCAATTTGGGAAAGGAAACGTTTTTTAGAGACGTTGGGGCGAGAGGACGGAGGAGTAATTGGAGTGGAGGATGAGGGAGTGGTTGTTGGAGGTGTATGTCTGCTGGACTTGGGTGCAGGTGGATGGGCTGTATGCTGATGTGAGGAGGATGGCTGTTGGGTGTGTGAATGCTTGCGTTTGTGTCCCTTAGGAGGGGGGACAGACACAGTGGGAGGGGACACAGGGGATGCGTGCATGGTTGTTGTGGAGGTGTCTGCCAGTGAGGTATGTGATCTGCTTGGTGTGGTGATGCTGATAGAGAATGTAGATGTAGTGCATGCAGGTGTGAGTGTGGACGTGACTGGGAGGGAGGTGGAGGAGGAGGGGGAGATAGTGGAGGCTGTGGATGTTGTCATGTCTGCAACTGTATGGTGTTTATGTGAGTGCCTGTGGGATGAAGTGTGGTTCTTGTGTTTGTCTGTGCCACTCTTGTGTGTTGCCTTGTGTGCATGTTCGTCTGTATACGTGCCTGGGATGGGTTAGGGTTGAGGGGAGTGAGACTGGGAAGTGGTATTTGGAGGGGTATGGTAGAAACAGGGACAATGGCTGCCATCAGAGGGGAGGCCAGAGAATGAATCGATCTCTGTTGGGCTGCCAATCCACTGTGAATGCCCTCCAGGAATGCATTGCATTGCTGCATCTGGGATGCCAGCCCCTGGATGGCATTCACAATGGTTGAATGACCTACAGAGATGGATCTCAGGAGGTCAATAGCCTCCTCACTCAGGGCAGCGGGGCTCACTGGGGCAGGGCCTGAGGTACCTGGGGTGAAGGAAATGCCCACCCTCCTGGGTGAGCGAGCACGGGCAACTTGCTGAGTGGTTACTGGGAGGGCGGTGCTGGTAGGGGGGCGGCAGCTGTACCTGCAGCTGGGGTGGTCACAGAGGTTTCGGCCACCACCAGGGAGCTTCCATCGGAGGAGGTATTAGAGTCTGTGTTGTCTCCCCCAGTTTCCGCCATGGTGCCCCCCTCACCCTCCGTTCCACTGGTTCCCTCAACATCGGTGGACTCTGCCTCCAGGGTCATGTGGGATGTAGCTCCCTCTGTCACCGGTGCCCCTGCTCCTCCGCCAGATGATGCTAATGCACATGAGGACAGTATGACAAAACAAGAAAGGGGGGAGAGAGACAAAGGATAAACTGGTTCAATGACTGCACCAACACCACCGTTGGCGTACACAGCACTCTCACACACAGGGAACAGGCCTACGCAATATGCAGTGCACTACCACTGACATGGCTAGTCACCAAGTCATGATGAGGAGCACCCACCGCCAACTGCAGCATACCTGGGACACACGATGCCCTGCCTGATAGTGACTACTAACAAGCTAGGTTACCTGTATTTGCCATGCAACCATTACCCTTCAGAGGACCCACGCTGCAATGTCTGGCCTGGCCTTAGGGGCACCCACTAACACACTACCACAACCCGAATACCACCCCACCAACCAAAATATGTATTGATACTCACTGTACTCACCCCCTTGTGGCTGCTGTGATTCCCTCAAGCGCCCATCCAGCTCAGGGTACGCCACTGCCAGCATGCAGGCTATCAGGGGGGTCAGGGTCTAATGGGCACCCCTTCTTCATTGGGAGGCCATCCCCAGCTGGGCCTCCACGGTCTTCATGCCCAGCGTCTCAGGTCCTCCCATTTCCGACAGTGAGTGCTCCACCTGCCATAGACCCCTAGGGTCCACACCTCCTTGCCGATGGCATGCCATAATCCCTTCTTTTAATGAGCACAGACCTACAGAGGTAATACAGACAGGAGAACTCCATTAAACAAACAGTCCAGCCTGTCACACACATGGCCCACCATACCTGTTTCCATCACCATTGGCACACACATTGCCCAGTGCACAACATGTACACCACCAACAGATAATCCTCCCCTTACATAATGCCTTCACACACATCTCCATGCATCCATGCCACATGCATTGTGGCCAAAGTGTACTCACCTGTTGATCTGGAAGCCCATACAGCAGTCCGTACTGGGGTAGTTCCCCATCCACCAGTCGCTCCAGCTCCTCCGAAGTGAAGGCTGGGGAACTTTCCCCAGTCATACAGGCCATGGTAGGTTCCAGACACAGGTCACAGCAGCCCATGCACTGTAGGTCTTCTCCGCTGAAGGTCAGGAAACAAGTGAGGAATGATTTAGAAAATTGCAGTCTCATCCACGGGGGTGTACACCATCACCACCGGCTTAGATCCCCATTGGCCACTATACTCCATAGGGCCCAATATTGTCCAATGAGGAATTGCATGGAGGTGCACGACCACCTACCTCAATGGCGCCCAACGTCAGCAGAATTACCTCACTTCCACTGTGCCTCCACACAGGACAGGCGGTCGCCATTTCAGGGGGTGGGGGGTAAACAGGCCTATCGATAATTGCTGCGCCCCAGGATAAATAAGCACATACTTAGAAATTTACACTGTCCCAATACGTAATTGCACGATGTGGACTGCTGTTGTGGTTTAGGTGTTCAAATTGTGACAGCCTTCTCACTCTTGTGTCCATTAGATACCTACCACTATGGATGAATAGAAGGTGGAAACATACCCCTGTGTACAGACCCCCGGTAAGACTTAGCTACACTGAAGAACAGGCACATTATACTCACCTATAGACTGGACAGGGCCACAATAACAGAGCTGTGTGCCCAGTTGGAGCCTGATCTGATATCAGCTATCCGTCATCCCACTGGGATCACCCTCTTGTGCATGTTCTGTCAGTGCTCCATTTCCTTGCACCTGGTTCTTTCCAAGTGACAGTGGGCTTGGCAGCAGGAATGTCACAGCCAATGTTCTTAATCGTGCTGGCAAGAGCCTTGTCCACCCTGGTAAAACACATGTGCAGCTACATTGCTTTCCCCCAGATGGAATATTTGGCCACAGTGAAGGCCGGATTCTATGCAATAGGACATAGGCCCAATATTATTGGTTCAATTAACTGTACACATATTGCGTTTGCCCCCCCGCCAGAATTAACAGGTGCATGATGCCTTTGTCCTGAGGAATAGCAGCATCCCAAATGTGATGACCCAACTACAGAGGCACAGGGTGTGGCTTATAGGTGAGTACTGGTCCCCACCCAGTGTATGTTAGTGTATACCTCTGACATTAACCTAATAGGATAGTGTGTGGCTAAATGTTGTCCCACAATACCTGCAGGTGACTCTGGATACCCAAACCTATTGTGGCTGCTGACACCTGTGAGGAATGCCAGGAGAAGGGCTGAAGAACATTATAATGAGGCACATGGATGAACCAGAAGGATAATTGAGAGGACCTTTGGCCTCCTGAAGGCCAGGGTCATGTGCCTCCATCTGACAGTTGGATCCCTGTGCTACTTAGCCGAGAATGTCTGTCAGATAGTAGTGGCATGCTACATGTTGCACAGTCTGGCCCTCAGAGGCAATGTACCTTTTCTGGAGGAGTAGGAGACTGGAGATGCCCTTGTGGCAGCAGTGGACCCTGAGGACAGTGAGGATGAGAATGCAGAGGATGAGGATCTGGACAACAGGACATCAGTTATCTGTCGGTACTTCCAATGACACACAAGTGAGACAGTGCAACTTCACATTTCTATGATTATTGGTGTATTCTGTGTGGCTGTGGCATGATGGCATTACCTACTTTTTACCTCGACTTACTGTCACCTATGGATTATCATTTTACAGATATTGGCAATATGACAACAATGTCCTGATGTGATCACTATAGCCAGCTACAGGTCATTCTTTCTATGCTCTCACTATGTACAGTTCATTTGCAATGGATGTAGCTGTTTCCATCAATAAAAATGTTCAATACATGAAATACTAGTAGTCGAGTTTTCCAAGGGTTTTTATTGTAGTGCTAAGAAATTGAGGGGAAGGTACAATGGAATGGGGTGATGATGGAGGAAAATCCAGGGTATTGTTCCAGTCTGTTTGTAGCACAGGTTCAGTGTCCAAGGGGCCATAGGAAGGGGAGCAATGGCAGTTCAAGGTGGACAAGGTGGACAATCAGGAGAGTCTAATTTCCGGGCAGTGGTCTTGGCAAGTGTTTTTGGCTTCTGTCTGGGTTGCAGGGAACGTTTACGTGATGGTTAACCTTCTGCAGGGGAGGGGTGCCAGTTGCCTGTGGGTCATGTGGAGGGGCATCCTGCCCACTAGTGGCAGCGGAAGTGGACGGCTGGTCAATGGACTGGCTAGTGGTAGGGGCCCGCTGGTGTGCTGTTGTCTCCCTCATGATGTTGGCCATGTCTGCCAGCACCCCTTCTACGGAGATCAGGGTGGTGTTAATGGCCTGCAAGACCACCCTGATCCCCTGATACTGTCCCTCCTGCAGCCGCCTGTTCTCTTGCACGTTGTCTAAGATCTGGCCCATCGTGTCCTGGAAATGTTGGTAGGTTCCCAGGATCTCAGAGAGTGCCTCCTGGAGAGTCGGTTCCCTGGTCCTGTCCTCCCCCTGGCGCACAGCAGTCCTCCCAGTTCCCTTGTTGGCTTGTTCCCCTGTTCCCTGAACGGTGTGCCCACTGCCACTGACCCCAGGTCCCTGATTGTCTTGGGGGTGAGGTGTGGCCTGGGGTCCATGTACAGGTGGGCACACTGCTGATTGACGTGTCCTGGGGACAGAGGTTTGGGTATGCTGCATGGATGCTGTGGTGTTGGTCCCTGATGGGGGAGGCTCCGTGGTGGTCTGTGACTGGCCTTGGGTAACTGGCTGTGCAGTGGTCCCTGATGGGCCAGGTAGGTCCTCCAGATCCAAAGGTCCAGAGTTACTGTCATCACAGGGTGCCCATCTTCTGTTGGGGGACTGGGTAGTGGTGGTACCTCCTCTCAATTGACATTGGCTGGGGTACCTGTGGGGATGTAAGTGATGTATTATGCTTCAAGTGTATGACATTTGTACATCCCTAGCATCCCCTCTATGGTTGGTGTTGCCCTGCCAGCTTTTGCGTGTGTAAGGTGACGTATTGTGGGATTGTTAGTTTCCCTATGCTGTGCATGCTTAAGTGATGGGTGTACATGCAAAGCTGGGAGGGGTGTCTATGCATTACTGTGGCATGCAGGGCTTGGCATTGGGGTTAGTGAGATGTGTAGGTGCAGTGTGTGGGTTGGAGTAGAGTGATGGGAGTGAGGGTGTGGGTGTGAGATGACATTCAGGTTTTGGGGGGGTGATGATTAGTAAACGTTGACTTACCAGTGTCCAGTCCTCCGGCTACTCCAGCGAGTCCCTCAGGATGCACTAATGTCTGTACTTGTTTCTCCCATGCTGTAAGCTGTAGGGGAGGATGTGGGGGTCCACTGCCAGTCCTCTGTGTGGCGAGCTGGTGCCTTGCTGCTATGGAGTGTACCTTCCCCCGCAGGTCGATCCACCTCTTCCTGATGTCGTCCCTTTTTCTTGTGTGCTGTCCCACGGCATTCTCCCTCTCCACAATTCTACGCCATAGCTCCATCTTCCTGGCAATGGATATCTGCTGTACCTATGCTCAAACAGCTGTGGCTCTACCCTGTCAATTTCCTCCACCATGACCCTTAACTCCTCCTCCATGAAACGGGGGTGACTTTGTGGTGCCATGGGTGTTGTGTGATGTGTGTTGGGTAATATGGTGGGGTGTGTGATGTGGTGTGCGTGAGGGGTTTATGGGTGTAAGTGGTGTGTGTGTCTAGTTGTCTCTGTGCTCTTCTTCTCAGTCTCCTGGTGGCAATTGGTATTGGCAAAGGATTGTGGGTAATGTGTGTGTGTGTTTTATAGTGCTGTGGGTGTTTGGGTGTGGTGTGTGTATAGTTGTCAGGTGTGTAAGTCAGTCAGTCAAAATTCCTTTATTCAGCAGAATGCCATAAAAGTACAAAATCATGACACATAAGCTTAAAAAGCAGAAATGTAAAATGATAATAACAGAACATTATTCATGTGACCGATATGCAAAGCTGAATGTAATAGCTAAAATCAGCTTATCCATGATTGTACCGAAAAGAAACCAGAATGCTATATAAAAAAGACCATGAATGAACTACAGATAAAATTACAAAAATAGCGTAAATAAGCGATGCAAAAACAAGGTTAAACTCTTGTACTATTCCAGCTTAAATTTATCTACGACTCATTCCACCAGTTTGTATAGTTTCCTAATGCAATAACGGATCTGATAAAATTTAAGACAGAATAACAGGTTTGTAAGATGCCAGTTTTTGAACAGAAAACAGTGCATCCGTGTGAGAAGTAACTCGTAATTTGCGTAAAAGGGGAAATATAAAAACATGTCTAGGAGCAGAGTAAAGTGAGCAAAATAAAAACAAGTGAGAGGTATTTTGCTTAGAAGAGGCATCACAAGGACAATTAGGTAACACTTTTTGCCAGATGGATTGCTTTGGGAAAGCCACTCTGAAATGTATCAAATTTAGGCCCTCATTATGAACACGGTGGTAAACACTGCAGCACCGGCGGCAGCGGTAAAACCACCAATAGACATGTGGTCCGGACCACCAAATAATGAACCACCTGAAACACAGGCATCCTGAAAACCACTCACTGCCAGCAGAGGAGTGCCGAAAACCACTGCAGAGCCCGCCCACAGGCCGACGGAAAGCCCCTACCCGCCCATCAAATAACGAAGCACTAGATCGCCGTCAGTTCCGGGGCGGGAACCACCGCCACGCAAAGCCAGACGGAAATAAACCAAATATAAGGAAACACTCACCGGAGGCTCACACAACACACCGAAGCAGACATGGATAGAGAGTTGCAGATCATGCCAGCCCTGCTCCTTGCCATATACCTCCATGACTGAGACCGCCGACAAAGAAGACGACGGTAAGTGCTGCAACCTACTAACAAGGGAAGAAAGGGCACAGTTACATACCCACCCACTCCACCTACCCTGCAATGCTCCCACAACCCTTCACAGCAGCACAAGCCATACACACCACAGCAAGAGGTACTTACCCAACACAAGGCAAATCCAACCTGTCCAAAGTACATACATGTGCCCCACACCCACAAACAATGAAACAAGAGAGCACGGATCCAGAGTGTGCCTCCAACAACACAGGCCACACATTGACCTTTATTATGCTCACTGAGCAACCGAAGTGTATATAAGACCAATGGCCAGTCTTTTATAAAACAAGTCCGAGGGGGCACAATGGCCCCAACCTGACTCCCACAATGCTGCGGTACTCCACCTCATAGGTGCAACAATGGGGCATCCAGGCACCTCAGGGAACAGGGGCAGGGGGTGGTGGGGGTAGGGATTTAAGATGGGGTTGGGGCTTAGATTTTCGGTAGAAAGGTGGAGGGGGTTTGGGTTTGGCCTTGGAAGGTGGGGGAGTGTGCTTGGACCGGGTGGAGGCAGATGGAACAGGTTCAGCACGGGGCTTCTTCCTCTCTTGGGAAGGGGCACGGGAATGTGAAGGGTGGACAGGGACGGGCTGTGACGTGAAAGGAGTGGACAGGGCAAGAAGGTGTGCACGTTTAGGGATGAGACGGGGTGGGCCAGTGGCTTGGAAGAGGTCAGCACAGGAGAGGAAAAGTTTCTTTGGTGCAATTGGGTTGGACTAGGAGGAGGGCGTGGGAGTGGAGGTAGAGGGAGTGGTCGTAAGTGGTGTAGGTGTGCGTGATGTGGGTGCAGGTGACTGGACAGTATGCTGAGGTATGGTGGATGTGTCTAGGTGGGTGTTTTGGTGTGTTTGAGTGTCTTGGGAGGAGGAGGGGTGGACACAGTGGGACAAGACAGGCTGCCAGTGTGAATGTATGTTGTCTGGGTGTCTGCAAGTCTGGTGAGTGTGCTGCATGTGTCAACTAAAGTAGTTGTGGTGAGTGCAGGTGTGGTGTCGGGGTTCATGTATGGACGTGTGCTATTGTGGTGACTGCAGGAATAGGCTCAGCAACAGGGAATGAAGGTGCAGTGCCTAGGGGTGTGCATGTAGAGAGGACAGACAGGGAGGTGGAAGAGGTGGGTACACTGAGGGAAGTGGATGTTGTTGTGTGTGCATGTGTATGTTGGCTGTGTGTATTCTTGTGGTGGGAGGTGTGGTGCTTGTGTTTTGATGTGTGCTTCTTGTGTGTTGAGATGTGTGCCTGCGTTTCAGAATGTGTGCTGTGGATGGGTGAAGGGAGTGGGGTGCTAGAAGGAGTAGAGGGGGTTGGAGGGGTGCCGGAATGACCAGGGACACTGGCTGCCATCCAAGAGGAGGCCAGGGCCTGAACAGATCTCTGTAGGCCAGATACAGCACCGTAAATGCCATCCAGATAGGCATTGGTCTGCTGCATCTCTGATGCTAGCCCCTGGATGGCATTGACAATGGTTTGCTCTACAGAGATGGTTCTCAGGAGGTCAATTGCCTCCTCCGTGAGGACAACTGACTGGGGCAGGGGAAGAGGTGTCTGGGACAAAGGACATGCCCACCCTTATGGGTGAGCGGGCACAGGCAACTTGGTGGGGAGTAAATGGGAGGGCGGTGATGGTATGGGGGTGGCGGAAGATGACACAGTAGGTGTGGGCCCACTATGGTCCGCCACTGCCAGGGAGCTCCCATCGGAGGAGGTATCGGAGTCACTACCACCAGTGGTAGTTGCCTCCCCTATGGTACTCCCCTCGCCCTCCAACTGTTAGGGTTTGTGCACAGCAAAGAGCATGTCCCCTCTCACTGCACTAGTGGGTTCTGTAATAGCTCCCTTTTAAACTTACTATTGAAAGCCTTTCTTGTTATCTCACCTTCTCCCCCCCCCCCCAGGCTTCTGTGTATGTTGTTTAATGTGCTGTTTTGTTTACACATTGGGCCTTGCTTTTACCAAGGCTTCTTTAAAACACTCCTCTCTAGGCCATGTGTTAATTTAACTCATTTGCATAATAACTGAAACTCTGCACACCTTTCAAGAACATGTGCAGCATGTGGGGACCACACCCAGCCCTGTCTATAAAAGGCAGCCCCCGAGCCTCACCCAGTGCTTGTGCTCGTCTACCTCCCGCTTGCCTGAGGACAGATCCCTCGGCGCTGGCACTCCTGCTCTCTACAGACTTTCATTGGCTTCAATGGGCGCAGCTGCTGGCTCTTCCTTCTTCCGGTTTCCGGTTCCTCCTTGCCTTAGCCTCTCTCCTACAAGCAACCTGCAAAAGAGAAAGAAGACAAGGTTAGACTGATCAGTATCTCTTGCCAGCAACAAGTAAGTGCAAAACCTTTATTACCTGAAAGAACTTTGACAACAATTTCTGGATTCGTGTATATACAATTTGAAACAAGATACCTTCCACGAACATTGTGATTCAAACTCTTTGTTACAAGAATACTTTACGGAACTTTGTGAAGCAAACATTTTTTTTTTTTTTATGGAACTTTTAAGAAAAGAACCGTGGAAACCATTAACAGCAAGGCAAACAGTAAATCAAGGACTTGCACAAATTACATTCTGTATTTTGACGTAAAAGTACAGTATTTGTTTTATAAAAGATTCTGGAAATATGGGAAAAGTGAGTCTGCTATTGGGAATTTAGGCTTTAGTTATATTAAGATGAATGTTTGATATTGGTAATTCTGATAACGGTATTTGTTTAATGTTTTAGAAGCTTTAGAGTAATAGAAAGCACATCCCAGAGCAGTAACACATTCCAAACCTGGAAACTAGAGACCAGGATCCAAGAGGTACTTTTAGAAGAAAATTTCTAATAAATAAAGGGATAGTCAGGAACCCAGTTAGGAATAGGTTGTACTTATCTGTTCTTTGTTTATGTTTCATTAGGCACCAGTTTCTACAAAAGTCAGAGAGGGCCGCAGATTTGTGCAGCACTTCAACAGTGGAAACGCAAGAACGGTGTTGTCTCTTTATTTTATTTTATCCACTTCCCCCCTTCCCTTGAGCTTCTGTTCTTAGTGCACTGTTTTAAAAACTAGTGTGCTGGAACAAGCAGTTTCAGGGTGGGGTCGGATTGTCTTCAACCTCCATCAGAACTGAACAAGGACTCAGGTGAGCTGGGCTTTGACAGAAGCACAAGCCTTAAAAAAACAAAAAAAAAAATTCAGTTCTGGTGGACGATGAATATCGGGGAAGAAATAGAGGGCATTGACGTCACAGATATGGCGCAGGCCCTAAATGAGGACTTGGCTCATAATGAATCAGTGTCTGGCATCTTGCAACATATATAAGAGGAAATAGAGAGATTAAAGATGGAGAATACCTCTTTAAAACAGGATTTAAGCAGGTATAAATTTAGGGTATCTCAGTGGAACACAGCTTTTATGCCTTTGTTTAAAACCTCCTCAGAGACCGGGGCGCCATCAAAACATACAACTTTGTCTCCCCCAGTTGAGGTCACTGTTAATGTTCCTAATGCTGTGCCCTTAGCAGCAGCTGAACGTTTTCATGGAGATAGTAACAAATTCCATGTTTTTATCAATCAATGTCAATTACACTTCGTTTGTAAGCCACAACAGTTCCCTACTGATGCTACGAAAGTGGCATTCGTCTTGTCTTATTTGGGTGGCACAGCAGCCAATTGGTCAATTCCTTTCGTGGAGAGAGATGATCCCATCCTCCATAATTGGAATCAATTTAAACGTACCATGACCAGCCTTTTTGCAAAACACACTTTCATGCAGGCAAGTGATAATGAGCTTTTAAATCTTAAACAAGGTAACAAGGATTTATTGACCTATCTCACTAGTTTTAATCGTTTACTCACCGAGACACAGTGGCCAGAAGAAAAGCGTGTCTCCCTTTTCTATAAAGGTTTGAGAGACGAGTTAAAAGACGCGCTGGCTCATATCGTTGATTTGCCAGAAGACTATTCGGACTTTGTAGATTTAGTTGTGAAATTAGAACATAGCATAGGAGAAAGAAAGGGAGATAAATACAAACTGGAATCACGGTTAACTTTTATTAGACACAAGAAGAAAGACCCAGATAATAAACTCCCTGAACCTGAGCCTAAGCAAATAGGGACACTCAGAGGTCCACTCACATCAGAGAAAAAAGAAAGAAGGAGAAAACTTCAATTATGTTTATATTGTGGAAGGGCAGGTCACTTTGCCAGAGAATGTCCAGTAAAGCCTAAAAATCCACGAAACAGTGCTGTTTCCTCCACCTCCTCAACTGAATCGGGAAACGATTAAGCTCGACAAGGGGAGAGGTTACTTGTTCGAGAAAACATCTTAATCAAACCTCTAATGCTGCAGCCTTCATGGTACCGCACATACCTAGACATTTCATAAATCAGGTCGTTTTAATAGTTACTACCCAAGTGAGGCATTCTCTCCCTGTCCTACTGGACTCAGGCGCGACAGGAAATTTTGTGGATAATAAGTTAGCTGAAAACTTAGGACTTCCTATGTGCCTAAAGACTTGTCCAGAAGCAGTATGTGCAGTGGATGGGTCAGAATTGACCTCTGGATTAATCACAAAACAAACAAGTCCACTTGTTATGGTCTGTCAGAACGGGCACACAGAGGTGATTAGCTTTGATCTGATAGATACTCCTAATTTTGGTTTGATTCTCGGGGTACCCTGGTTAACAACTCATAACCCAAAAATTGATTGGGTGAATAGAACTGTTACTTTGGATTCCTCTTTCTGTAGAACCAATTGCTATCAAGAAGCAGGTACAGAACAGAGCACAGTATTACACTGTGCAAGTGTTACACAAGATGAACCAAGTCTCCCTCCTGAATATTCTGACTTTAAAGACGTCTTTGATCCAGTAAAGGCTAGTGTGCTGCCCCCACATAGGTCTTATGACTGTCGTATAGATCTTATCCCAGGGGCCCCTTTACCTAATAACAGAGTATATGCTTTGACTGACGAAGAAACCAAATACTTAAGAACCTATCTAGATGACCTACTACAGTCTGGGTTCATCCGTCATTCCACATCTCCGGTGTCATCTCCACTCTTTTTTATCCCGAAGCCGGTGTATCGATTATAGAGGACTAAATAAGGCTACAATAAAGAATAAATATCCTCTTCCTCTAATACCTGTGTTGTTGGATCAATTAAGACATTCTACTGTATACACTAAACTAGATCTGCGGGGAGCTTACCACCTGGTCCGAGTAAAAGAGGGGGATGAGTGGAAGACAGCTTTGAAGACAAAGTTTGGTTTATTTGAGTACACAGTAATGCCCCTGCGGCCTTTCAGTTCTTTATAAATGAGGTCCTACACAAATTCCTGGACGTTTGTGTCATAGTATACATAGACGACATCCTCATTTACTCTAAGAACTCAGAAGAACATACCCAACATGTTCGTGCAGTATTATCAAAGTTAAAAGAAAATCATCTTTTTGCTAAGTTAGAAAAGTGTACTTTTAATGTCAGCAAGGTGGACTTTTTAGGATACTGCCTGTCACCTCAAGGAATAACTATGGATGTAAAGAAAATCAGTGCTATTGCTGATTGGCCAGAACCATCCTCTGTAAAAGATATTCAGAAATTTCTGGGTTTCGCCAATTTTTATAGGAGGTTTATTGCACATTTTGCAGACATTGCGGCCCCAATAACTACCTTGTTGCGGAAAGGGCAACGATTTCTTTGGACTGATGAGGCGGCACACGCCTTTCAACTCCTAAAACAAAAGTTCACTTCAGCCTCAATTCTAAAACATCCTGATCCTGACTTGCCTTTTTTTGTTGAAGCGGATGCTTCACAAGTAGCTTTAGGAGGAGTTCTCTCTCAACGAGATGCAGTAGATGGCCAGTTACATCCTATAGCCTTCTATTCCAAAAAGTTATTACCAGCTGAACAAAATTACACTGTGGCTGAAAGGGAACTACTAGCTATCAAAGTAGCCTTTTCAGAATGGAGGCACCATTTAATGGGAGCCAAGTACCCAGTTACAATCTTTTCTGACCATAGGAACCTACAGTTTTTTGGATCACTTAAAGCACTAACAACACGTCACATGCGCTGGTTAAATTTTTTTAGCACATTTGACTTTGTAATAACCTATAGACCAGGTGCACAACAAATTCAATCTGATGTGTTATCTAGATACGGACATACTTCAGACATGAAACAAGATAAAATAGGAGAACCCATTATTCCTCCCCAAAAGTTTTTGGCACCAGTACAACAGAAGGATTTCATCACAGATCTATATAATGCACACATGCAAATAGCACCTCAGGATTGGTTAAAGGATTCCCATAACACAATACAACTAGGTTTATTGTATCACGACAACATGCTGTTAGTGCCCACCTCTGAATTACAAACACAGGTGATAATTTGGCATCACGCCTCATCGTTGGCAGGTCATCCTGGTTGGGTAAAAACCCTGGAAAATGTGCAAAAACACTTTTGGTGGGACACTATAAGAAAGGACATTAAGCAATTTGTCACTACCTGTCCAATTTGTGCAAGACATAAATCTTCTCATAAGGCCCCTGACGGCTTGTTAATACCAATGCCAACACCCAAACAACCTTGGCACACTGTGAGCGTAGACTTTATTGTAGGTTTACCACCTGTAAAATCTTTCACAACATTGTTGGTTATAGTGGATTTTTTATCTAAAATGGCACATTTTGTACCATTACGGAAATTACCCACGGCGGCAGAATTTGCCAATATTTTTATAAGGGAAATTGTGTGTTTACATGGTTTGCCAAGCAAAGTGGTGTCAGACCGAGGGAGCCAGTTCAACTCTAAATTTTGGAAAAAATTATGTAAAAAACTGAAAATAGATGTGGCATTATCCACTGCTTTCCACCCAGAGACAGATGGACAGACTGAACCAAACCTTACTTCAAACGCTACGTTGTTTATTGGCTGATTATTCTAGTGAATGGTTGGAAGCTCTCCCTGTAGCGGAGTTTGTTTATAATAATACTGAGCATTCAGCTCTACTTTGCTCACCATTCTATTTCTTACAGGGGTATCATCCAAGAGCTATACCCATTTTGTTAGAAGATTCTCTGTTACCTACAGTAACGGATAGACTAACGAGGTTAGGTGACATACAAGACAAAGCCAGGAAACATTTATTAAAGTACAAGGAAAGCATGAAAAGACAAGCAGACAAACACAGATCTGAGGCCCCAATGTATAAAATCGGTGACAAGGTATGGCTCTCCACAAAGAACCTAAACATAGAGGGATCCCGAAAGCTGCAACCACGTTTCATTGGACCCTTTAGTATAACTGCCATAGTAAACCCGGTAACAGTAAAATTAGATTTACCAAAAGAATATCCAGTACATACTACATTCCATGTGTCCTTGCTTAAGCCGTACAATCCAAAAACCCGACCTGAACCACCACCTCCACCCATACCAATTAAGGGAAATCTAGAATATGAAGTGAAAAGCATAAAAGACTCAAAAAGAATTAGTGGACGTCTGTTTTATTAAGTAGAATGGAAAGGATATGATGAATCTGAGAATTCATGGGAACCAGCATCATATGTACATGCCCCACAGCTGATTAGACGGTTTTATTTAAAAAATCCAGGAAAACCCCGTCCTGTAGGAGGGCCTTTGAGGGGGGGCAACTGTTAGGGTTTGTGCACAGCAAAGAGCATGTCCCCTCTCACTGCACTAGTGGGTTCTGTAATAGCTCCCTTTTAAACTTACTATTGAAAGCCTTTCTTGTTATCTCACCTTCACCCCCCCCCCCCCCAGGCTTCTATGTATGTTGTTTAATGTGCTGTTTTGTTTACACATTGGGCCTTGCTTTTACCAAGGCTTCTTTAAAACACTCCTCTCTAGGCCATGTGTTAATTTAACTCATTTGCATAATAACTGAAACTCTGCACACCTTTCAAGAACATGTGCAGCATGTGGGGACCACACCCAGCCCTGTCTATAAAAGGCAGCCCCCGAGCCTCACCCAGTGCTTGTGCTCGTCTACCTCCCGCTTACCTGAGGACAGATCCCTCGGCGCTGGCACTCCTGCTCTCTACAGACTTTCATTGGCTTCAATGGGCGCAGCTGCTGGCTCTTCCTTCTTCCGGTTTCCGGTTCCTCCTTGCCTTAGCCTCTCTCCTACAAGCAACCTGCAAAAGAGAAAGAAGACAAGGTTAGACTGATCAGTATCTCTTGCCAGCAACAAGTAAGTGCAAAACTTTTATTACCTGAAAGAACTTTGACAACAATTTCTGGATTCGTGTATAGACAATTTGAAACAAGATACCTTCCACGAACATTGTGATTCAAACTCTTTGTTACAAGAATACTTTGCAGAACTTTGTGAAGCAAACATTTTTTTTTATTTTTTATGGAACTTTTAAGAATCGAACCGTGGAAACCATTAACAGCAAGGCAAACAGTAAATCAAGGACTTGCACAAATTACATTCTGTATTTTGACGTAAAAGTACAGTATTTGTTTTATAAAAGATTCTGGAAATATGGGAAAAGTGAGTCTGCTATTTGGAATTTAGGCTTTAGTTATATTAAGATGAATGTTTGATATTGGTAATTCTGATAACGGTATTTGTTTAATGTTTTAGAAGCTTTAGAGTAATAGAAAGCACATCCCAGAGCAGTAACACATTCCAAACCTGGAAACTAGAGACCAGGATCCAAGAGGTACTTTTAGAAGAAAATTTCTAATAAATAAAGGGATAGTCAGGAACCCAGTTAGGAATAGGTTGTACTTATCTGTTCTTTGTTTATGTTTCATTAGGCACCAGTTTCTACAAAAGTCAGAGAGGGCCGCAGATTTGTGCAGCACTTCAACAGTGGAAACGCAAGAACGGTGTTGTCTCTTTATTTTATTTTATCCACTTCCCCCCTTCCCTTGAGCTTCTGTTCTTAGTGCACTGTTTTAAAAACTAGTGTGCTTGAACAAGCAGTTTCAGGGTGGGGTCGGATTGTCTTCAACCTCCATCAGAACTGAACAAGGACTCAGGTGAGCTGGGCTTTGACACCAACCCACTGGTCCCCTTGGCATCAGACGACTCTGCCTCCGAGGATCCGTGGGCCGCTGCATCCCCACTCGCCGGTGCCTCAGCTCCCTCGCTGGATGATGCTGATGTACACAGACAACACAAGAGAACAGTGGTGGGAAGACAAAACAGGAGAGATACTTGTAAATAGCTGAATGGAGGTACAATAGTGGTTCACACATACACCCACCCAGAAGATCCTCCAACAGGCAGCACCTTCCGCTATACCCATGGCTATGCCCCTGACTAGTGCCCAGAACCCTGCTCTACAGCCATTCCCAAAATAATTTAAGGACCTGACGTGTAGTAGACCTGACCAAAACACCCCTACTCTCCACGGGGGCCATAATGTAGATGGACATCAGTCATAGTCCCTGCAACTAGGCAACATAAATCCAAATGCACACATACACATGCATCAAGGGTCAAAAATATGGTATGTGTACACACACCCTTGTGACTGCTGTGCAGCCTTCAAGTGCCCATTGAGCTCTTGGTACGCCACCGCCAGGATGCGTTGCATAAGGGGGGGTCAGTGCCCGATGGGCACCCCTTCCCCGTTGGGAGGACTTCCCCAGCTGGGCCTCGTAGATCTTTTGCACCCAGCGCCGCAGGTCCTCCCACCTATTCCTGCAGTGGGTGCTCTGCCGGTTGTAGACTCCCAGGGTCCGCACCTCCTTGGCAATGGCATGCCAAAGTCCCCTCTTCTGGTGGGCGCTTACCTAAAAGGGACACACAGAAATGTAACACAGAGGTCAGGCACTGGCCAATCATATACAGCTGGCTATACGTCTACTATGCGACGGACAGTACAAACTGACTAACAGCACATACACACGCAGCATTTTAGGAACCCTGGCCCATCCAGTGTCGGAGATGCATACATGTATGCAGCCAACACCAACCATTACACACATCCATGGCCTCCAATCCTCCTACTCACATGTACCTCTGGCTGTCCATAGAGCTTGGCGTACAGGGGCAGGAACCCGTCCACGAGCCTCTCCAATTCCTCTTGGGTGAAGGCCGGGGCCCTTCCCCTGCAACACGTGCCACTTCAATGACCAGAGGCAGGACATAACAGTACACTCAGTGGAGTACCTGCTTGCACGAGATCAGGGAGTCAAGTGAAGTTGGGGTGACGAGTTTGCGTACTCACCGCGGCGGTGTGCACCGTCACCGCCGGCGGCAATCATGATACGCTAGGATTCCCCATTGACATCCATGTTAACTAATGAATTTGCACACAGTGGTAAATACCGTCTTATGCTGTTACGTCAACCGCTAGTGGTATGAGGTCACTTCCACAATGACAGTTCAGGATTTCATGGGGCAGACATTTTGGCTTTTTGTAAAACTCCCATCTGCACAATACAGGCCCTATTGTTCCCCAAACACCCATAGGCATATGACAATTAACATTACCTCACCTGACCAGCCCTGATCTATCATTGTGGTCAAGTTGCTGTTATGTCACACACACTATGCATTAGTGTTGACGACAATCATGCTAGCAGTGCTGAATGACTAGCAATGTGTGCCGATGTATGTGTGTTCCTCACACGTGTTTTCTACTCCTCCTAGGCACAGACCCTTGTGGCGAGGAAGGGCCCCATCAGTGTACAGACCACTTGTGGATTTGCGTACCATGGTGGAGCGTCACATCATTATAAATTACAGACTCACTCGTGCAACTATTCTTGAAATTTGTGCATTACTGGATCCTGCACTGACTCCGGCAAATCGCAATCAGCATGCCATCCCTAATGAGGTGCAGATGCTCTCTGCACTCCATTTCCTGGCCACAAGCTCATTTCAAGTGACAGTGGGCATGGGTGCAGGTTTTTCACAGCCAGTGTTTAGCATTATACTATCAAGATTCCTGAAGGCATTTGTACGACACCTGCAGTCTTATGTGAGGTTGCCCCAAAGTGCTGACCTCCCTGCCATCAAGTTGGATTTCTATGCCTTTGCCAACATACTCCATGTGATAGGTGCTATTGATGGCACCCACATAGCTATCATCCCCCCAAGAGTCAGTGAACAGGTTTACAGAAACAAGAAGAACTTTCATTCCATGAACATTCAATTGGTGTGTACTGCAGACCAGTACATCACACATGTGAATGCCATGTTCCTTGGTTCAGTCCATGATTCATTTGTGCTGAGGAACAGTAGTGTGCCACACAAGATGGAACAACTACAAGAGGACAGAGGGTGGATCATAGGTAGGTGTTTCTGTCACTTATTACCACTTAGCAGATAGCCAGGCTGTCTGCCTCTGAGGCTTGTCATTTAAAGTTGTGTTGTGCACCTTTTTCTAGGTGATTCTGGCTATCCCAACTTGCGTTGGCTCCTGACACTAGTGAGGAATCCTGGAACAGATGCAGAGAGGAATTATAATGAGGCCCATGGACGTACTAGGAGGGTGATAGAGTGCACAATACGTCTCCTGAAGGCTAGATTTTGTTGTCTACATATCTCTGGTGGTTCTCTGGCCTGTGGGCCTGAAAAGGTGTGTAGAATAGTGGTGGCCTGCTGCATGCTGCACAATGTGGCTGTGAGAAATTCTATTCCCCTCTTGGAGGAGGAGGGTGCTGTATATCCAGACCAGCTTCCTCAGAGAGGGGATGAGAGTGATGGTGATGATGAGGAAGGGGAAGATGTATATTCCAGGACCCAACGGACAATTGGATGAGATTGGTGTCTGTGCATCATACTGTCAGTGTGCCTTGTCATCTAGGGGGGGTGTTGGGTCTATACTAATTGCCACTGTGACCAGGTCTGCATAGGACAGATTACAATTTAGGGGGTCATTACAACATTGGTGGTAAAAGCCGCTTACCGCCGTGCAGAAGACCACCAACACACCGCCGCTGCCGTGGAATTCCGCCACGGTCATTATGACCCACAGCTAGGAATCCACCAAAATTTAGACACCCACACAAGTCCACCACACCAAAGGTCAGTGATAAACTGGTGAAAACAAAACCTCCAACGTCACGCCAACAGGAATACGCCCACACTATCACGACCCACGAATCCACGTGGCGGTCTTTCAACCGCGGTATTCCATTTGCGGTACACACCGCTGCGCCCAGAATACACACACCTTTTAAAAACACATCCACATTGGACAATTCGAAATACACACACCTGATACACATACACACACCACTCCCACACACCCAATACAATATAAAACACACACCCATATCACCCACAAACCCCTACTATCAAAAATACCAAAAGAAGGCCAGAGAGAGACACCACAATCTACAAACAAGCATTCACAGGCACTCTACACCATCACCCACATAATATCCACACACCTCACACAACACACCACTAAATATCACACATCACCCACACCACCCCATGGCAAAGCAAAGACACCCCAGGTTTTCTGAGGAGGAGCGCAGGGTCATGGTGGAGGAAATCATCCTGGTAGAGCCACAGCTATTCGGAGCACAGGTGCAGCACACCTCCATAGCTAGGAAGATGGAGCTATGGTGGAGAATAGTGGACAGGGTCAACGCAGTGGGACAGCACCCAAGAAATAGGGATGACATCAGGAAGAGGTGGAACGACCTACGGGGGAAGGTGCGTTCCGTGGTTTCAAGACACCACATTGCTGTACAGAGGACTGGTGGGAAACCCCCACCTCCTCCCCCACAACTAAAAACATGGGAGGAGCAAGTCTTGGCGATTCTGCATCCTGAGGGCCTCACAGGAGTAGCTGGAGGATTGGACTCCGGTAAGTCAAATCTTTACTATTACATCCCCCACCCTACCTGCATGCCATCCCATACCCCCACCCTCGCCCTCACCCCCATCACTCCACTCCTCACAAATGTCCCAATATCACAAATCACCCATCCCAACACCAAGCCCTGCATGCAACAACAAAGCATGGACACCAATCACCAAAGCATGGCCACTGCACATACCCATACACTCCCCTAAACTATCATCACACAAGGTCCCACACAGGAATGCAAGCACTGGGGTACACGGTCATCCACCCATTGCACACCATGGCACCCACAGATGCAATAATCATGCTTTTACACCCCTGCAGGACCCCTACCCAACGTCACCCGACAGGAGGGTCCAGACATGTCCACACCACCAACAGAAGAGGCCCACAGTGATGACAGCAGCTCTGTCCAACTGGATCTAGACGACCAGCCCGGCCCACCTGGGACCTCGGGACAGTCAGTTCCCCTGACACAGTCACAGGCCACCACAGAGCTTCCCCCCTCTGGAAACACCAGCACAGTACCCACCCAGCGGGCCCATACCTCTGTCCCCAGGACACGTCAATCAGCAGTGTGTGCTCCACTACAGGGAACCCAGGCTAAACCACCACCCCAACAACAACAGGGACACACTCTTCAGGGGACAGAGGCCCAGGGAAACAGGGGAACTGGGAGGGCTGCTGTGCGACAGGGGGAGGACAGGCCCAGGGAACCTACTCTCCACAAGGTTCTCTCCAACATATGGGAGCCTACCACCATTCCCAGGATGGCAACGGTACTGGCCAAGTTTCAGGAGACCCAGCGGCTGCAGGAGGAACAGTATTCCACCCTGGGCACCATTGTAGGGGTGCTGAAGGAAGTCCTCAACACCAGTAGGGACACTGTGGCACAACAAGGGGCCCCTGACACTAGCCTGGACGATGAACTGCCCACCACCTTCGCCGGCGCTAGTGGACAGGAGGCACCGCCACAGGACCACCACACCAGCACCCCACCCCCTGCAGATGGAGAACCACCTCGCAAACGGTCCCTGAGATCCAGGACAACGACAGAGATCGATGCCAAGACCCCCGCCAAGAAATGAGACCACCCTGATTGTTATCCTTTTGTCCCACCTAGTCACCCTGTCCATCCTCAAACTGCCCCAGTTCCACTTCCTATGCCCCTTTGGACAATGCACCTGTGAGACTAATAGCTTGGACTCTGCCATGGACATTCCTCCACCATCACCCCTCAACATTTTACAACCCCCTCCAATATTGAGCGCTTAAATAAACACCCTTAAAGCACAAAACAATCTGGAGTCTGTCTGTGATTTCGAATTAGTGTATTAGGAATTACAGTGACAAAATGCTCTTTCAAATGTAATGTCAACATACCTAAGTCACACAGCTTTAGTCCATGAGGAAACAAAGCAGATGTCACACAGTGGGACCAACATCTTTGAAATCGAAAGGGAAAGTGACAACTCAGTGACCATACAATGGGTGAAAAGGACAGACAGTAGAGAGGTAGTAGTGTTAAAGTACATGTAACAGGCAGGCTTGTCTTCTTACCTGTGTCTCACTGGAAGTATTGCAGGATCATCGAGTTCCTGTTGTCGATGTCCTCTTCTTCTGCTTCCTCGTCTTCACTGTCCACAGGCTCCATAGCTGCCACAACACCTCCATCTGGACCATCCTCCTGCAGCAAAGGCACCTGTCATCACTAAGCCAAGTTGTGAAGCATACAGCAGGCCACGATGATCTGGTGAGTAGAATAGGGAACCACCTGTCATATGTAGGCACCGGAACCTGGCCTTCAGGAGGCAGAAGGTCCTCTCTATAATCCTCCTAGTTTGCCCATGGGCCTCATTGTAGCGTTCCTCTGCCCTTGTCCTGGGATTCCTCACTGGGGTCAGTAGCCATGACAGGTTGGGGTAACCAGAGTCACCTGCAAATGGCGAGGGACAAATGTTAGACACAGACTAACTCTTAGCGACATCCCCAGACCCAGACAACTATTCACACTGTATAGGGTCCATGTCCTCACTTAATAGCCACACACGGTGCCTCTGGAGTTGCCCCATCACATAAGGGATGCTGCTATTCCGCAGGATGTAAGCATCATGCACTGAGCCAGGGAATTTGGCATTAACATGGGAGATGTACTGGTCTGCCAAACACACCATCTGCACATTCATCGAATGGTAACTCTTACGGTTTCTGTACACCTGTTCACTCCTGCGGGGGGGCAAGGCCACATGTGTCCCATCAGTGGCACCTATGATGTTGGGGATATGTCCCAGGGCATAGAAATCACCTTTCACTGTAGGCAAATCCTCCACCTCAGGGAAAACGATGTAGCTCCGCATGTGTTTCAGCAGGGCAGACAACACGTTGGAAAACATAGGTTGGGACATCCCTGATGCTATGGCCAATGTTCTTTGCAATCACCAACTTGCTAGGAAATGGAGTACTGACAGCACCTGCACTTGAGGGAGGATTCTTGTGGGATGGCGGAGAGCTGACATAAGGTCTGGCTCCAACTGGGCACACAGTTCCAGGATTGTGGCATGATCAAGCCTGTAGGTGATTATCACATGTCTTTCCCCCATTGTTGACAGGTCCACCAGCGGTCTGTACACCGGAGGATGCCACCATCTCCTCACATGCCCCAGCGGACAATGCCTATGAAGGAGAACAGCGAGTACAGAGTCAACCAACTCTGCGGTACGTAAACACAGCTTACTCCGAAAACTATTCATAAAACAAAATTTCCCTGTATGAGTGCAGCGCAATTCTGCATTGGTTAACATTGGACCCTATGGGTCCGAGGAGCCAATGACGATGGAAGCCGGCGGTGACGGTACGCACTGCCGCGGACGTGACCGCCATTTTCTATCTGTTCAATCACTTGATACCTGATCTTCGAAAGGAGAGGACCTACACTGCAAGTGCTGCTGTGACCTCAGTCTGGAAGAGACAATGGCTTGTGCGTCTGGGGAAAGGGCCCCTGCCCTCAGCACGGAGGAGTTGGAGAAACTCGTGGATGGGGTCTTCCCCCAGTACAAGCTACTCTACAATCCTCCAGACAAACAGGCAAGTACACTGGGAGCAATGCCCGTGTGGAGTGGTGTGGATGAAAGATAGGGTGGGGTAGAGTGAGGCGTGCATGAAACAACGGTGAGTGCATGTGCCACATGGCAAGGGTGGGGATGCGGGCTAATGACTATGATGGTGCAGTTAGTAATAACTTCTCTTTTTCCCCTGTACAATTCCTGTAGGTCAGCGCCCACCAGAAGAAGGATATTTGGCGTGCCATCGCCAAGGACGTCCGGACCCTGGGGTCTACCACAGACGGAGCATCCAGTGCCGTAAAAGATGGGAGGACATTCGCTGATGGAGCAAGAAGACGGCAGAGGCCCAGCTGGGGATGGCCTCCCAACGTGGGAGGGTTGCCCGTTGCACCATGACCCCCCTGATGTTCAGGATCCTGGCGGTGGCGTACCCGGAGATGGATGGGCGCTTGAGGGCATCACAGCAGCAACAAGGGGGTGAGTACACTCTCATTCAGCTGATTCACCACGTATTGTAGGTGTCTGGGTGGGGGAGGTGGGCTGTGGGTTCCCCTAGGCCAGGGCGAGTTTGCTAGTTAAGTCCCCTTTTTCAGGCAGACCCTGTGGCACCCCACCCCACCTGGGTACAGTGCCAACTACACCTAGTCAGGCTCCTGTGACATCCATGTGTGCAGAAATTGGCCATAGCTTTGTAAGCCATGTCCCAGTAGACCCCAAGTGCGCGGCATAGTGCAGGGGGATTCTGTGTCTATCGTGTCCGACAATGGTAGCGGTATTGCATGCACTCAACATGTCTTTCTTCTGTCTTTCCCACCCCTTTTTGTGGTCTTCCTGTACTTGTGTGCATTAGCATCATCAGGCGGAGGAGCAGTGGCACTGGAGCAGGAGGGAGCTGCATCCCACATGGCCCTGGAGGGCAAGACTACGGACTCCGAATTCACAAGTGGGATGGAGGGCGAGGGGAGCTCCACGGCGGGGACAGAAGCTGACACCAGCGAGATGGACTCCTCCTCTGATGGGAGCTCTCTTGCGGTGGTGGGCCCATCTGTGCCCCCCGCATCTACAGGTATAGCCGCCACCCTCCCCTCCAGCACCGCTCTCCCAGCAGCCCCTCAGCCTTTGCCCCGTGCCCGCTCACCCAGGAGGGTGGGCATCACCTTCCCCAGGCACCTCAGCCCCTGCCCCTGTCACCCCTGCTGCCCTCAGTGAGGAGGCCATTGACCTCCTCAGGTCCCTCACTGTTGGGCAGTCTACCATTTTGAATGCCATCCAGGGTGTAGAGAGGCAGTTGCAACAAACCAATGTATTCCTGGAGGGCATTCATTCTGGTCAGGCAGCCCTTCAGCGAGCTTTTCAGACTCTGGCCTCAGCACTGATGGCAGCCATTGTCCCTGTCTCTATCCCCCCCCCCAACTTCCTCCACCCAGACCCACACCCCTGTACCCCAGCCTATCCCAAGCACACCATCAGACCAGCATGCACACACCTCAACACACAAAGGAAGCTCTGGCAAACATAAGCACCACACATCCCATAGGCACTCACGCAAGCATCAGACACATGCAGACATACCAGCATCCACAGCCTCCACTGTGTCCCACTCCTCCTCGTCTCCCTCATCCCTCCCTGTCTCGTCTCCACTCACACCTGCACTACATCTTCAGCCACTACGTCTATCACCAGCACACCCACCACCACACCCCGCTCACGTGCAGGCACCACCCCCACTACCATTCACACATCCCCTGTGTCCTCTCCCAGTGTGTCTGTGAGGCCACCTCCCAAGGTACACAAATGCAGCCAAACACCCACCCAACAGCCATCCACCTCACGACAGCCTCCAGCCCATGCACCTTCACCCAAAGTCACCAAACATACACCTCCTACGAACACTACCTCTTCCTCCACTCCCAAACCCCCTCCATCTACCCGTCCCAGTGTTCCTAAGAAACCTTTCCTGTCCACCCTTGACCTCTTTCCCTCACCTCCCCCACCCCGTCAGTCTCTTAGGGCCCGACTCCCCAGGTCCCAACCTAGCACCTCAACCACAACATCGGCGGGACCAGTGGTGCCAGTAGTCACCAGATTATGGAGTGCACCTGGCAGCAGGGCAGGCAGTGTGGCAAGGAGCCACAGCACGGACAGTCCCCCACCTGTCAAGCATCAAAAGTTGGCCAGTGCCCGGCGGGAGAGGGGGAAGACACCAGCCACCAAAGCCGCTCACAGGGGTACAGTTGGGATTGTGGAGTTAGCTGCGACACCTTCCAAGGTGGGGAAGGGGCACAAGGAAACTGGAAAAGTCTGGGAAGATCAGCACGGCAGAGAAGACCGCCATCAGCCCTGCTGCCCAGGAGGCGACCGTCAGCAGCCCCACTGCCCCATACAGGACCGCCATCAACAGCCCGTTGCCCAGGAGGCGACCGCCAGCAGCCACACTGCCCCAGACAGGACCACCAGCAGCAGCCCCGTTGCCCAGGAGGCGACCGCCAGCAGCCCCATTGCCAAAGACAGGACCACCAGCAGCAGCCCCGTTGCCCAGGAGCCGACCGCCAGCAGCCCCACTGCCACAGACAGGACCGCCAGCAGCTGAACCACTGGCAAAGACACCGTCGCCACAAGCACCGCTGGCAAAGACACCACCGTCGCAAGCACTGCTGCCAAGGACACCGCCGCCACAAGCACCGCTGCCAAAGACGCCGCCTCCACAAGCACCGCTGCCAAAGACACCGCCGCCACAAGCACCGCTGCCAAGGACACCGCCGCCACTAGCACTGCAGGCCCATGAGCGCCAAAAGCTCTGACGCTACTGAGGCCGCCACGAGCGGGATGAAGCACTCTGGGCACAAAGCCCCCTCCAGAACCAGTGGAGAGATACATCCACTACCTCTGTCCTTGGCAGGATGAAGCACTCTGGGCACAGGGCCCCCTCCAGAACCAGTGGAGAGATACATCCACTACCTCTGTCCTTGGCAGGATGAAGCACTCTGGGCACAAGGCTCCCTCCAGAACCAGTGGAGAGATACATCCACTACCTCCGTCCTTGGCAGGATGAAGCACTCTGGGCACAAGGCCCCCTCCAGAACCAGTGGAGAAAGACATCCACTACCTCCGTCCTTGGCAGGATGAAGCACTCTGGGCACAAGGCCTCTTCCAGACCCAGTGGAGAAAGACATCCACTACCTCCGTCCTTGGCAGGATGAAGCACTCTGGGCACAAGGCCCCCTCCAGAACCAGTGGAGAGATACATCCACTACCTCTGTCCTTGGCAGGATGAAGCACTCTGGGCACAAGGCTCCCTCCAGAACCAGTGGAGAGATACATCCACTACCTCCGTCCTTGGCAGGATGAAGCACTCTGGGCACAAGGCCCCCTCCAGAACCAGTGGAGAAAGACATCCACTACCTCCGTCCTTGGCAGGATGAAGCACTCTGGGCACAAGGCCTCTTCCAGACCCAGTGGAGAAAGACATCCACTACCTCCGTCCTTGGCAGGATGAAGCACTCTGGGCACAAGGCCCCCTCCAGAACCAGTGGAGAGATACATCCACTACCTCTGTCCTTGGCAGGATGAAGCACTCTGGGCACAAGGCCCCCCCAGAACCAGTGGAGAGATACATCCACTACCTCTGTCATTGGCAGGATGAAGCACTCTGGGCACAAGGCCCCCTCCAGAACCAGTGGAGAGATACATCCACTACCTCTGTCCTTGGCAGGATGAAGCACTCTGGGCACAAGGCCCCCTCCAGAACCAGTGGAGATTGACATCCACTTGAGAGACTGTGGCTTTGCACTCCCCAGGATAATGCAGTGGGTAAACCACCCACTGTAGAGACTTGGGAGACTGTGGCTTTGCACTCCCCAGGATTAAGCAGTGGGCAAACCACCCACTATAGAGACTTGAGAGACTGTGGCTTTGCACTCCCCAGGATTGAACATTGGGCAACCCACCCACTGTGAAGACTTGAGAGACTGTGGCCTTGCACTCCCCAGGATATGGCAGTGGGCAAACCACCCACTGTAGAGACTTGAGAGACTGTGGCTTTGCACTCCCCAGGATTGAACAGTGGGCATGGGACCCCCTCGTTGTGTCGAAGTAAGCCTCAGCAAGGCCTACTAGTGCAAGGGGTTCGCCCTTCTCTGCACAAAGTCCTCAGACCATATAGGAAGAAGTTGGCACAGAAACTGAAATAAAAGACAAAGTTTATTAAACCTCATGAGGTGGTACCACAGTTCAAACAGCACCCTTCGGTAATGTTTGAAGTAGCACACTGAACTAAGAGAGCATGGTCCTTTTATACCCACGCAGGGGCTAAAAGAAGGTGGTACAATTATATAAGCAAGACTTACATACATATAAGGTCATATGGAAATGCACAGTCGACAGGTAGGAAGGGCTAACAGTTTTCAAGGACTAGTTGACACATTACTGTCAACTACTACCAACAGCTGCAGATCTTACTAGGCATGTGCGAAAGTGGGAGATGCTAAATATAACTTGTCACTAGACAGATTTTCAAGAGTAGTTAACAGAAAGGTAGGACAGAGCACATGGCAGAGAAAATGGCTGCCATGAATACAAAATGGATTCCGCGAAATGTTCACAATAGTTGCTAAATACAAGATGTCTTCTGCTAATGCTTAATCTAATTGCTATTAAATTACAACAGTGGATTTGGCGTCGTGCACTCAACCGGCTGAGGTGCCCACCCTTTTCCTTGCCCCTGAGGTGCCTGTTTTATTTCTATCTGATGCCCCTGTAGTGTTCTCTCCGTCTTGTTAGGGTTTCTTGTGTGGGCCTCACCCATGCCTTTTGGGCCCAGTGATCCACAGACTATGATGGTGAACTCCCTTGGACCTGTGTTCTTGGTGTATTTAATTGTATATAGTATAAATGTATATATTTGTAAATATTTTTGATGTATGTAATTGAATATACCACAATTTTTCGACTCATTTCCTTTTGTCCTTGCATTCTTCCAGGGGGGGTTGGAGGGTGTAACTGTGATGTATCATGATGTATTAGCGTGTGTGTTGTAGTGGGTGAGGGTGGGGTGGGGGTGTTGTGTGTGTGTGTCACTGGTTTTTCCCTCCCCCCTCCCCTGTGTCGTAGGTGCAGTACTCACCGTGGTCTTCGCCGCCGGCGTTCATGCTCCTGGTAGAGGAGCAGGAAGGTAAAGGCTGGAAAAATCTGAAGCTCTGGTTCCATGGCGTCCTGGTTTCTCGTGGGGTGTGTAGAGGTGAGCGTTTTCCTTCGAAGTCCTGTTTCCGCCGTGTTTTTGTTTGCGGTGAATCCGACCCGGAAAAGGTGGCAGATTGGTGGGTTGGTATTCTGTGGGCGGTACATTGTCATCTGCCTGTCTGTGGGCGGTGACCGCCGCTGTGTTTGTTTGTACCGCCGTGGCGGTAGGAGTGTTAAAGCGGCTGTCTATGTTGGCGGTTTCCGCCACGGTCGTAATGAAAAATGTTTTACCGCTGGCCTGTTGCCGTTCTTACCGCCTCTTTAACACCGACCGCCAGGGTTGTAATGACTACCTTAGTCTTTTATTTCAACACACATTTAGGCACAACAATATGTAAGGCGTGTGGCGCTTTTCATGCTACTCAGATACAAATAAAGGAGTTATCAACCAGTTGCATCCACACTTCACTTTGTTCAAACATAATGACAGGGGACATTGTAACAGGTGAAAATGTGTTTTATTTGGTGCAGGGATAAAATCGTGCAGATTACAGTGATGGGAGTGGGCAAATGGTGGTTATCCAAAATGGAACAGTGGTGGCAACATTGTTGGCAGTATTGGTAGGTCCATCCATGCTTACATGAGTTTGTATTATTTCTGACACTGTTTGGTGGTTGATTGAGTGGGACACTTGTTGGACAGTATTTTGCAGAGTCACTTCTTAGAGGGGGACTTGTTCTTGGCAGGCGTTCCTGTGCCATATCTTGGCCTGAGGGTCCGTTTGGGTGCCTATTGTTGTCCTCTAGGGGTTGAGATGGATGTTCCTTGTGTGTCCTCAGAGGGTAGTACATGTGAAGTTGCTGCTGATGCTCTTGTTGTCTGGTGTGTAACCTGTGCTGTAGTGGGGGCTTCCTGTTCTGTGTGGGCCTCAGGCTGTGTTTGGACAAGCTGCAGCAGTGCACCTGCTATGCTGGCCATTGTGGCATTGTGCAGTTTCCACTGCTCCATGGCCTCTTGGTGGTGTGCTTGAGGCATCCTCTGACTCCAGGGTAGATACTATCTGGGCCAATCTGTTCTGGGTATGGTGGTAGGCTTCCAGGACCTCCAAAATCACATCCTGGGCTGCAGCATCGATTCTGTGTCCTCCCCCCTGGGCCACTAATGCCCTCCCACTGGGCCTAGACCCCGTGCCTGTGTCCCCTGCACAGGTCTGGCAGTACCACTTGTACTGGGGCCATCGTCTTCCTGACTGTTGGTAGGGGGTGACTGTGGCCTCTGTACTTGTGTTCCACCAGTCTGTGGCCTGGATACACAGGTGTGGGCACGGTTGCCCTGGGCTGATGTTATGGGCTGGGTGGTAGGGGTGTCAGTGGTATCCTGGGTGGGGCTGCTGGATTGTGACAGTCCAGGACTGTGTGAGGGGCCAGCCTGATCGTCAGTGTCCAGGGTTCCATACCCAGTGTCATGTGAGGTGCCTCTGTCTCCCTGTGGGGCACTGCCACTCCTTGTCCTGTCCGTCAGGGTGGCATGGATGGTGGTGCCTGTTGGGGGAAATGGACATGTCTGTTACATTAGCATGGTCGGATGGGGTGCAGAGGCCTGGGCGGGTTTGTGCAGCTTACACATTTTGGGGTCATGCAGGATGCTTTGGTGAGGTTAGCATTGCTTTTAGCTTAGGATGTGGAGGTGCATTGTGGGTGATATAGGCCATTGCGTTTCCTTGCAGGGGTGGGTGGCTGTGCACAGGGGGAGGCATGCAGGGGGAGTGGATTCAGTGCTTGTGGGCTGTGTGGGGTAGTGGTCCTGGTGGATGATGGAGGGTTGGGTTGGTGCATGCATTACAGGTGTAATGGATATGGGGTAATTGTAGACCACTTACCCAAGTCCATTCCTCCAGTGAGTCCAGTGAGGCCTTCAAGGTGCAGGACGGCCAGTACCCTTTCCTCCTAGTCAGTGTAGTCGGGTGGTGTTGGTGGGGGTCCTCCCCCAGTCTTCTGGGCTGCAATGTGGGGCCTAGATGCCATGGCCCTGAAATGCCCCCGTAGGTCGTTCCATCTCTTGCGGATGTCGTTCCTGGTGCGTGGATGGTGTCCCACTGCACTGACCCTGTTGACTATTGTCTGCCATAGCTCCATCTTCCTGGCGATGTGTGTGTGCTGCACCTGTGCCCCGAATAGTTGTGGCTCGGTCTTCAGGATCACGTCCACCATGGTGCTTAGCTCCCTTTCTGTGAAGCGTGGGTGTTTGGGGGGTGCCATGGTGAGTGTTGAGACTGGTGTCTTGTGTGGATTTAGGTGAGGGTGCTCTTGTGTGGTTGGATGTAAGTATCGTAGATTGTGGCATTCGGTGTCTGCTTCTCGTGTTCTCTGTCTTCATTGGCCTACTTTCGTTGCAAAGGATTGTGGGATGTGTCTGTGAGTGTTTTATAGTGTTTTGGATCTGTGTCAGGTGTGTGGGTTCCTAACTTGTCCAATGTGTGCACTTCTTACTGTTGGGTCCACTTGCCACCCGTGGGGGTCTGCACCCCCAATGGCCGGTCGCCTTCCACTGACCGCCGCAGTGATTTGTGCATCATTATTTGGAGGGTGGGGTGTTGGTGTGCTCGGCGGTGGTGGGGTGCGACGTCCAGCATTTCCGCCAATTAGGTCCTGGCGGTGACTGGTGGAAGGGTGATTTTTGTCAGATTCAGATTTTTGTTTCTGTTCACGCCAATGGCGCTCTTCTGTTCGCCGTCGCCACGGAGGTCAACGGTGTTTACCGCCAGGTTCATAATGTGGGCCTTAGTCTAAATAAGACAAGGAGCGAGTAAGATGAGGAACACGGTAACCAGGTTAAATAAGGTTCCATTAAGCTTGTGCTTGAAATCTGGACACAGGGATCAAAGGTTTTTTAAAGTCAAAGCCCCATGGAATCTAAGATTCAAGGTGTACTCAAAATATTGTTTTTTAACCAGTACTTTTGCATTAGTGGGCAGGCACTCTGGGTTAGTAAACATATTCTTCATTCCTAAATTCAGAAAAGAGGTTTGCAAAAATGCAAGCCACTGAATTCTATTAGAATTGGCCAGTTGTATACAATCGGTCATGCAATCTTGTACCAAACTGGCCACCAGATGTGACCAGATTTTCAACCAGAACAAGAGTGGGGAAAAACACCGATTAGATCCTTAATATGCCATAATCCCAGTGCCTTATGACAGAAAATGTTTGCTACATTCTTGGGTACCATCAATTATCTATGCACAAATTTGTTCTCAACACGTTGGAGCGAGTCTGCTTTGGTCTGACCCCACAAACCCACCTCATATGTGGCTGCTGGTATGCATTTAGAATTATAGAGCATAACAATCTGATGAACTGGTCTATGGCCTAATTTACGGGTGAAGCGAAATATCGCTTCCAGGTTTCTCACCATTTGTTGGGTCTTGATAGTAAGGTGGGAATTCCATGACATAAAAGAGCTCACATGCAAACCTAAGTAACAAAAATCTTTTACTTTATTTATGATGTTCCCTTCCATAATGAATCGTTTAGATCTTGTATTTCGGGGGCCACAAGTCATAGCATACGACTTTGTAAAATTTACTCTCAAATCTAAAGCTTGCATAAAGATTTTAAAAAAAGTCCAACAAACTTTGCAGACGATTGGCTGTACGGGCGATTAAAACCACATCATCGGCATACTGAAGGACCAGAAGCTGTCTCAAACCCATCCTAAGGAAATCCTTCCCATTTTTTACTAAAAAACCATAGAGTCCGTTAGTATATAACAGAAACAAAAAAGGGGCTAAAATGCAACCCTGTCTGACTCCTCGTATTGATGGAAAGGGGGAAGACCTCTCTCTATGCCGGCCATACTGCACTGAAACCGTTAGGTCAGTATATAAACATTTTATTAGATCCAGCAAGTTCCAATCGATCCCCAGAGATTCCATAATTTGCCAGAGCTTCCCTCGATTCACCAAATCAAAAACACTTGATAGATCAATAAAGGCCAGGTGAATAGATTCTTTCCTAACAGTAATATATTTGCTAAGAATGAGGTGCAAATTTCATACTTGTTCAACTGTACCTAGACTAGGTCTAAAACTGTACTGGATTGGGGAGAGGATCTCTGCCTCCACCACCCATTCCTCTAACCATTTCAAAATCACACTCCCCAGTATCTTAGCAGTAGAATCTATAAGAGATATTGGCCTATAGCAAGTTGGATCTTGCCTGTTACCCTTTTCAAAAATGGGAATAATTATGGGCAGTTTCCAAGAAGAGGGAATGTTGCTTTTTACTACACTTCTTAATACATTTGTAACTAAAGGGCCCCAAAGATCCGGCATGGACATAAAGAGATCGACGGGGACACCATTCGGGGCAGGTGCTTTCCCTGGTCTTAGTCGATTAAATACTGTGTTTACCTCATGTAACTCAAAGGATAAGTCAATTATATTCAAATGAGATCCTGCAGGGCTCTGGTCACTACATTCATCCCCCTCAGGTGAGAAGTTGCTTCCACAATGAAAAACACTCATGAAATGGTTCACCCAAACCTCTTCTGGTATCAAGCAGTCATCTTCTTTATTGACATGTTCCATGAAGTAAGGGTGATTTACCACCCTCCAAAATTGTGCTGTGACCTTCAGTTCGGTAGCTGCTAAAAGCTCTTCCCATGCTCTAGTTCTGACTTCAGATTTCCTCTCTGCCAGAGCTGCCTTATATTGTCTCTGTGCCGTTCTAACTAGGTCACGGCAAAGGGGAATAGATCTGAGGGCTTTTTTTAATTCTTTATGGGCAGTAGTACAGGCGGAGTTAAACCATCGGCAGGCCGCAGGGCCCCGGGTAACCCTGTCACTCACTAATGCCTCAGAAACAGAATAACTTAATTGTTCAAATTCCGATACTAGGCAATCATGGGATGGCTGTTGCCTCAGACATAAATTAATGGTCTCCAATTTTTGTTTAGTTCTTTTCTGATTGAAAGTATTTGGATCTACCCTTTCCCGTTTCATGCTGAGACCGGCTTTTTTTTTTTTTAAACAGGTTTCTCTCTATTAATTGAAGCTGGTTTACTATTAAAAGCAAGGTTACTTCATAGGGGATTGTGGCACAATGTGGAATTGAAGCAGATATGCTAATTAAGAAAATTATTAATGATTTATACGTTGTTACCAATGTGAGAAATGCATAGAGAAATTAATCGTATAAAAATAATGTGCATGTTTGAAAAAATGTGCCCTCGGGGTATGATCACCATGTGTACTAAAACAACTTAAAATAAGAAAAATAATGAAAATATATGAGAAAAATGTAGTAATATGTCATAATGAGATGTATAACCTCTGTTTTGTGTTATTAAGTTAGCCAAACTGGAGGCCTAGTTCCAGTGGGCCTTGCACACTCAGAACATGGAGAAACCAGACGCCTTGCAAAGGACTGGAAATCAAGAGCTGTAGCCTTGACCCGTTCGAAGGTCAAGTTATTTAGCTAGAACATTCTGCAATGTACCAGAGGACAGGAGATGATGAAGACAATTTGATCAATTACGTGTAGAGCAGACTAATTGTACTTTCCCAGGACTTGACCAATAGAGGCACTGACTGGAGAGCCATATGCAACAATTTTGATACCTGAAGGACCGGATTATGAGGGCATCGCAAGAAGAACCAATCCTTTTTGTGTAATTTGAAGTTTATTAAAATTAGTAGATTCAGTAAACAAAAACTATAGGTTAAAGTCATATCTGCTGACCAACTGACCAATTAGCAATTAAGGGGAAGGACTGGGAGACCCTAATAAAAAGTAATGACAAGGGGTGAGGAATCTGAACTGCGGGGATGATTGATGATGGCGTCAGGAGACGCTGTCCAAGATGCTGATATCGGGCTCATACTCTGTGAGCCTGATCCGTAGCTGACTATCTGATGACCTGAAGACGAAGACTGACTTCTTGCTGATCCATCCTGGATAGGTAGCAATAATAATGTGACTGACAATTTTGTGCCTTTTCTTCTAGGTACCAACTGCACTGTTATGGAGATTCACACTTCGGTAGATGTTTCCAAATTAATGTTTTCGCTAAATTGTTTTCACATGAACACACCCATGCTAATGCTAATCTTGGTTGGGTAGGCTGTTTGGGGTGACGTTGACAGTGACAAATGATTAACAAACTTAATTGCTGAATTACATTATTAATGCTGATATTCACAGCTTATGGTGTTGCTTTGTCACATATGTTTTCTTTAAGAGATAATGGCCCTCATTACAACCCTGGCGGTAAATCCCGCTTTCTGCCGTGCGGAAGACCGCCAACACACCTCTGCGGCAGCGGAATTCCGCTACAGGTATTAAGACCCACAGCTCGGAATCCGCCACAATACAGACACCCACACAAGTCCACCACACCAATGGTCAGTGATAAACTGGCGATAACAAAACCGACACCGTCACGCCGACAGGAATATGCCCACATTATCACGACCCACGAATCAACGCAGCGGTCATTCAACCGCGTTAATCCATTGGCGGTTACACACCACCGAGCTCAAAATACACACACACTTGCAAAACACAACCACATTGGACAATTCGAAATACACACACCTGATACGCATACACACACCACACCCACACACCCAATCCAATATAAAGCACACACCCACATCACCCACAAACCCTTACTACCAACATTTTGAAAGAAGGCCAGAGAGAGAGACCACCTAAAACAACACCAGAATCCACAGACACACAATACTATCCCTCACACAACATCCACGCACCTCAAACAACACACACCAACACATCCCCTCACACATCACAACAGACATCACCTCAAACATCACCCACACCACATCATGGCACCTCAAAGACACCCCAGGTCCTCTGAGGAGGAGCTCAGGGTCCTGGTGGAGGAAATCGTCCAGGTAGAGCCACAGCTATTCAGATCACAGGTGCCGCAGACATCCATTGCAAGGAAGATGGAGCTATGGCGCAGAATTGTCGACAGGGTGAGTGCAGTGGGACAGCATCCAAGAACATGGGATGACATCAGGAAGAAGTGTAACGACCTACGGGGGAAGGTGTATTCTGTGATATCCAGACACCAGATTGCTGTACAGAGGACTGGTGGTGGACCCCCACCTCCTCCCCCAAAACTAACAACATAGGAAGAGCAAGTCTTGGCAATTATGCATCCTGAGGGCCTCACAGGAGTAGCAGGAGGACTGGACTCTGGTAAGTCAACTCTTTACTACTTTATCCCCCACACCCCACCTGCATGCCATCACATACCGCCAACCTTACCTTCACACCCATCATCCCAACAACCCACAGATACCCCACCAACACAACCCACACATCCCAAAACCAAGCCCTGCATGTAACACCAATGCATGGACACCCATCACCAAAGCATGTCCAGTACAGAGACTCACTCATGCCCCAAAATCAACAGTCACACAAGGACCAAACCAATAATGCAAGCACAGGAGTAAAGGGTAACTCACCCATTGCACAAGATGGCACACACAGATACAATAACTATGCATTTACACCCCAACAGGACCCATACCCAACGTCACCGGACAGGAGGTGCCAGATATATCCTGTGCCCCCATAGAAGAGACCCACAGTGATGACAGCAGCTCTGCACGCCTGGATCAAGATGACCAGCCCGGCCCATCAGGGTCCTCGGGACAGTCGGTTCCCCTGACACAGTCACAAACCACCACAGAGCCTCCCCCCTCAGGAAACACCAGCACAGCACCCACCCAGCGGGCCCATCCCTCTGTCCCCAGGACACGTCAATCAGCAGTGTGTCCACCACTACAGGGAACCCAAGCAAACCCACTAACACAGGATGATCAGGGACCTGGGTGCAGTGGCAGTGGGCACACGGTTCAGGGGACAGAGGCACAGGATAACAGGGAAGCTGGGAGGACTGCTGTGTGACAGGGGGGGGACAGGCCCAGGAAACCCACTTTCCACAAGGCACTCTCCAACATCATGGGAGCTTACCACCATTCCCAGGAGACCATGGGCACAGTACTGGCCAAGTTTCAGGAGACCCAGTGGCTGCAGGAGGAACACTACCTGGGGATCAGGGAGGACTTGAAGTCCATCAACACTGCCCTGGTCACCATTGCAGGGGTGCTGGCAGACCTTCTCAACACGAGGGGGACATAGTGGCACACCAACGGGCCCCTGACACTATCCTGGACGATGAACAGCCCTCCACCTCCGCCGGGGCTGGTGGACAGGAGGCACTGCCACAGGAACAACAGGCCACCAGCATCCCACCCCCTGCAGATGGAGAACCACCCCGCAAACGGTCCCTGAGATCCAGGAACAAGACAGAGAACATTACCAAGACCCCCACCAGGAAATATGACCCCCCTGAATGTTACCCTTCTGTCCCACTTTGTCACCCTCTGCATCCTTAAACTGCCATTGCTCCACTTCCTCTGCCCCTTTGGTCAATGCACCTCTGAAACAAATAGGCTGGACTCTACAATGGACATATCTCCACCATCACCCCAGGCCATTTTACAACCGCCTTCACTTATTTGCACAGGAATAAACACACTTCAATCACAAAACAATCAGTCAGTCTGTGCTTTCACACAAATATGTAATTGCAAAATCTATGAAAAATGTATGAAATATAGCAATGTCAATTTATTTGTTCACATACCAATGTAACACAGCTGTAGGCCATGAGTAAACATAGCAGAGGGCACAAAGTGGGTCCCAGATCTGTGAAATGGAAAGTCAAAGTGACAAGTCAGGGTCCATACACTGAGTGCAAAATGACAGACTTATGCTAGCTCATAGATAGTATGAGATGTGGGAAGCAGTGACATCTTCTTACCTGTGTCTCACTGGAAGTATTGCAAGATGATGTTGTTTCGGTTGTCGATATCCTCTTCTTCTGCCTCCTATTCTTCACTGTCCACAGGCTCCACAGCTGACACAAGACCACCATCTGGTCCATCCTCCTGCAGAAAAGGCACCTGACGTCGCAAAGCCAGGTTGTGCAGCATACAGCATGCGACGATGATCTGGCACTCCTTTTTCTGTGAGTAGTATGGGGAACCTCCTGTCAGATGGAGGCACCGGAATCTGGCCTTCAGGAGGCCGAAGGTGCGTTCTATTATTCTTCTAGTTCACCTATGTGCTTCATTGTAGCGTTCCTCTGCCCTTGTCCTGGGATTCCTCACTGGGGTCATTAGCCATGACAGGTTGGGGTAACCAGAGTCACCTGCAAATGTCGAGGGACAACTGTTAGACACACACTAACCCTTAGGGACAACCCCATACCCAGACACCGATGTCAACTATATTGGGACCTTGGCCTCACCAATTAGCCACACATGGGCCCGTATTTATACTTTTTGACGCTAAACTGCGCTAACGCAGTTTAGCGTCAAAAAGTTTAGTGCCGGCTAACGCCATTCTGAAGCGCCATGCGGGCGCTGTATTTATTGAATGGCGTTAGCCGGCGCTAGCAGACCGGCGCTGCTTGGTGTGCGTGGAAAAAAACCACGTACATCAGGCAGCGCCGGCGTTGGGAAAAATGGCGTTAGGGCGTCTTAAAATGGGGCAAGTCAGGTTGAGGCAAAAAAATCGCCTCCACCTGATTTGCGCCATTTTTAACGACGCCCAGACGCCATTTACATGACTCCTGTCTTAGTAAACACAGGAGTCATGCCCCCTTGCCCAATGGCCATGCCCAGGGGACTTATGTCCCCTGGGCATGGTCATTGGGCATTGTGGCATGTAGGGGGGCACAAATCAGGCCCCCCTATGCCCAACAAAAATATAAAAAAAAAAATATATATACTTACCTGAACTTACCTGAATGTCCCTGGGATGGGTCCCTCCATCCTTGGGTGTCCTCCTGGGGTGGGCAAGGGTGGCAGGGGGGGTCCCTGGGGGCATGGGAGGGCAGCTGTGGGCTCATTTTGAGCCCACAGGTCCCTTAACGCCTGCCCTGACCCAGGCGTTAAAAAGAGGCGCAAATGCGGGGTTTTTTGCCCCGCCCACTCCCGGGCGTGATTTTTGCCCGGGAGTATAAATATGACGCATTTGCGTCGCAGTCATTTTTTTAGACGGGAACGCCTACCTTGCATCTCATTAACGCAAGGAAGGCGTTCACGCAAAAAAATGACGCTCATTCCTCATACTTTGGCGCTAGACGCGTCTAACGCCAAAGTATAAATATGGCGTTAGTTTTGCGCCGAATTTGCGTCGAAAAAAACGACGCTAATTCGGCGCAAACGGAGTATAAATATGCCCCATGGTGCCTCAGGAGTTGCCCCATCACATAAGGGATGCTGCTATTTCTCAAAATGTAAGCATCATGCACAGAGCCAGGATACTTGGCATTCACATGGGAGATGTACTGGTCTGCCAAACACAACATCTGCACATTCATAGAATGGTAGCTTTTCCGGTTTCTGTACACCTGTTCATTCCTGCGGGTGGGACAAATGCCACATGTGTAACATCAATGGCACCAATGATGTTGGTGATATGTCCCAGGGCATAGAAGTCACCTTTCACTGTTGGCAAATCCTCCACCTGAGGGAAAACGATGTAGCTGCGCATGTGTTTCAGCAGTGCAGACAACACTCTGGACAACACGTCAGAGAACATTGGCTGGGACATCCCTAATGCCATGGCCACTGTTGTTTGAAAAGACCCACTGGCCAGGAAATGGAGTACAGACAGGACCTGCACTAGAGTGGATATCTCTGTGGGATGGCGGATAGCTGACATCAGGTCGGGCTCCAACTGGGCACACAGTTCCAGGATTGTTGCACTTTCAAGTCTGTATGTGATTCTGATTATGATGTGTCTCTCTTCCATTGTCGACAAGTCCACCAGGGGTCTGTACACCGGAGGATGCCGCCATCTCATCACCTGCTCCAGCAGACGTGCCCTTTGGAGGAGAACAGCGAGCAGACAGTCATCCAACACTGAGGTATCACAATGTGTTATTTGCAGAAACGTTATTAATCCGCAATGTGCCGGTATCTGTCTGTATTCCTGGCCTAGATAGGTGTGATGCAGTTTTTGTCCATCCCATGTGGCCCCCTGAAATGGTGGCTGCCTGACCTGTAAGGTGGGACAAGGGGATATGAGGTAACTGCGCTGGCGTTGTATACCCACGCGGTGGGCGGTCAAACACCGCAGCGCAATTCTGCATTGGTTAACATTGGGCTCCATGAGTCCCAGGAGCCAATTACGATGTACGCCAGTGGTGATGGTACGCACCGCCGCGGACGTGACCGCCATTTTCTGTCTGTTCACTCACTTGATACCTGACCTTCAACAGGAGAGGACCTACACTGCAAGTGCGGCTACAGTGTCTGAGGAAAGGGCCCCTGCCTTCACTTCGGAGGAGCTGGAGAAACTAGTGGATGGGGTCCTCCCCCCGTACACGCAACTGTGCGGTCCTCCAGATAAACAGGTGAGTACACTGTGAGCATGCTGCATGGGCAATGCCTGCTTTGAGTGGTGTGGATGGAAGATACATGGGCGGGGCTGAGGCCTGCATGTGTGGATGGTGAGTGTATGTGTGTCAGGGCATGGGTGGGAACTGGTGGGCAATTAGTATGACGGTCCGGACGGGTGAGTAATTTCCTTTCCCCCGGTACCAATCCTCTAGGTCAGCGCCCACCTGAAGAAGGGTATTTGGCATGCCATCACCAAGGACGTCCGGACCCTTGGGGTCTACCACAGATGGAGCACCGACTGCCATAAAAGATGGGAGGACCTGCGCCGCTGGAGCAAGAAGTCGGCAGAGGCCCAGCTGGGGATGGCCTCCCAATGTGGAAGGGGTGCCCGTCGCACCATGATCCCCCTGATGTCCCAGATCCTGGCGGTGGCCTATCTGGAGTTGGATGGCCGCTTGAGGGCATCACAGAAGCCACAAGGGGGTGAGTACACTTTCATTCAGCTGACTCTGCGCGCATTAAGAGGTGTCTGGGTGGGGGAGGTGGGCAATGGGTTCCCCTAGGCCAGGGCAAAATTGATAGGCAAGGTCCCTGGTGAGGTAGGCTATGTGGCAACCAAACCCCACTAGTGGTAAGAACCATCTACACCTAGTCAGGCTCCCGTGACATTTAGGTGTGCAGCAATTGGGCTTAGGCCTTGTACCCCATGTTCAGGTGAAATTTCTAGAAACTGTTAGTGCATGGCGTAGTGCTGAGGGCTGCTCCCTGTGTGTTGTGTCCACCAACGGCAGTGGTGTTGCATGCACTGAACATGTTTTTCTTCTGTCTCCCCCCCCCTTTTTGTGGTCTCCCTGTTCTTGTGTGCAATAGCATCATCAGGCGTAGGAGCATTGGCATCGGAGCAGGAGGGAGCTGCAACCCACTTGGCCCTGGAGGGTGAAGCAACGGAGTCTGAAGCCACAAGTGGGATGGAGGGCGAGGGGAGCTCCACGGCGGGGACAGGAGCAGGCACCAGTGACACTGACTCCTCCTCTGATGGGAGCTACCTTGCGGTGGCGGGCACCTCTGTGCCCACCGCATCAACAGGTACAGCCGCCACCCCCCATACCAGCACCGCCCTTCCAGCAGCCCCTCAGTGTGTGTCCCGTGCCCGCTCACCCAGGAGAGTGGGCATCTCCTTCGCACCAGGCACCTCAGGCCCTGCCCCAGTCAGCCCTGCTGCCCTCAGTGAGGAGGCTATTGGCCACCTGAGATCCCTCACTGTTGGGCAATCTGCCATTTTGAATGCCATCCAGGGTGTTGAGAGGCATTTGCAACAAACAAATGCATACCTCAAGGGCATTCATTCTGGGCAGGCGGCCCAACAGAGAGCATTTCAGGTTCTGGTCTCAGCACTGATGGCAGCCATTGTCCCTGTGTCCAGCCTCTCCCCTCCAACTTCCTCCACCCTGGCCCAATTCCCTGTAACTCAGCCTATCCCAATCACACTATCAGACCAGCATGCACACACATTAACACACAAGAGTGGACATGGCAAACATAAGCACCACACATCCCACAGGCACTCACACAAGCACCATCCCCATGCAGACACAGCAACATCCTCAGTCTCTACTGTGTCCCCCTCCTCCACGTCCTCCTCCTCCCTCCTTGTCACGTCTCCTCTCACACCTGCATGCACTACATCCTCAGCCACCACCTCCATCACCAGCACGCCCATCACCTCACACCGCTCACGTGCAATCACCACCCCACTACCATTCACACATCCCCTGTGTCCTCTCCCAGTGTGTCTGTGAGCCCTCCTCCCAAAGGACACAAATGCAGGCACACACCCACCCAACAGCCATCCACCTCACAACAGCCTCCGGCCCATGCACCTTCACCCAAATTCAGCAGACATACACCTCCTACAACCACTACTTCTTCCTCCACTCCCAAACCCCCTCCATCTTCCCATCCCAGTGTATCTAAAAACCTTTTGCTGGCAACCCCTGACCTCTTCCCTTCACCTCCCCCCTGTCCTTCCCCCAGGGCCAGGCTTTCCAGGTCCCAGCCCAGCACCTCAGCCACCAAATCCCCAGGCACAGTGGTGCCAGCAACTGCGGGCTCATCGAGTGCGCCACCCATCAGGGCTGCCAGTGTGCCATGTAGCGAGGGCATGGACATTCCGCCACCTGCCAAGGTGAAAAAGGTGCCCACATCCCAGAGGGAGAAGCTGAAACTACCAGCCACCAAGGGCTCAGCAAAAGAAAAAGGGGATGGTGGCAAGACAACTGCAGCACCATCAAAGGTGGGGAAGGGACAAAAGCAGAAGAGCAGGTCAGGAGAGGGCACGGTGGAACCGACTGAGGGACCAGTGTCACACCTTCTGTCCACAACCACACCAACCTGTACGGCCGTGAACACCGCTAGCTGCCCCGCCACCACAACCGCCACCTGAACGCCACCTTCACCGCCACCTTCACAGCCACCTGCACAGCCACTGGCATGTCTACAGCCTCAGCGACATTCCCCAGCCTCTTCCCCAGTGGGAAGCCGTCCGAGGCTGCAAGAGACGTCCTGTTGTGTCCCTCAGCAGGTGCTGACCCATGCATCACAGCCAGCACCGCCGCCAAAGACACTGCCGCAAGCACCGTCACCAGCCCCGCGACGTACTCGGACAGTGGCACCACCGCTGACATGGCTACCATCCCCAGTGGTCAGTCGTCCGAGGCTGGAGGAGGGTTCCTGGACCCTGGGCAGCTTCCATGAGGCATGTCTTCCATCACTGTTTGCACCTGCAGGTGGAAGGTGAAGCCGCAGCAGTGTGGGGTATGTCACTGCCTCCATGGCACATCATGCTACCTGTACCTGGGCAATCTCGTGGCACACACACCCAGGTGAGGGAATTGTACCGGCCACACTGCATGTGATGCACTATGGGTACCATTCCCCCTCCAGAACCAGTGGAGAGATACATCCACTTCCCCAGTCCTTGGCAGGATGAAGCACTCTGGGCACCAGGCTCCCTCCAGAACCAGTGGAGAGATACATCCACTACCTCAGTCCTTGGCAGGATGAAGCGCTCAGGGCACCAGGCCACCTCCAGAACCAGTGGAGAGATACATCCACTTCCCCAGTCCTTGGCAGGATGAAGCGCTCTGGGCACCAGGCCAACTCCAGAACCAGTGGAGAGATACATCCGCTACCTCAGTCCTTGGCAGGATTGGCCGGATGAAGCACTCTGGGCACAAGGCCCCCTCCAGAACCAGTGGAGAGATACATCCACTACCTCAGTCCTTGGCAGGATGAAGCACTCTGGGCACCAGGCCCCCTCCAGAACCAATGGAGAGATACATCCACTACCTCAGTCCTTGGCAGGATGAAGCACTCTGGGCACCAGGCCCCCTCCAGAACCAGTGGAGAGAAACACCCACTTCCCCAGTCCTTGGCAGGATGAAGCACTCTGGGAACCAGGCCCTCTCCAGAACCAGTGGAGAGATGCATCCACTTCCCCAGTCCTTGGCAGGATGAAGCACTCTGGGCACCAGGCCCCCTCCAGAACCAGTGGAGAATGACATCCACTTGAGAGACTGTGGCTTTCCACTCCCCTGGATAAAGCAGTGGGCAAGCCACCCACTGGAGAGACTTGAGAGACTGTGGCTTTCCACTCCCCAGGATAAAGCAGTGGGTAAACCACCCACTGGAGAGACTTGAGAGACTGTGGCTTTGCACTCCCCAGGATACAGCAATGGGCATGGAGCCCCTTCGTGCAGCAGTGGCGTTGTGCGTTCATCTGGCTGAGGTGCCCCCTCCCCCTGAGGTGCCTGTATATTTTCGGTCTGATGCTCCAGCAGTATTCTCTCCGTTTCCAGTCAGGTATCTAGTGTGGGCTTCGCCCATTCATTTTGGGACCAGTGGTCCACGGACAATGATTGCTACACTATCCAGACTTGTGTAGTTGGTGTACATATTTTTATATACTGAATTTTGATTTTTGACTATCAGATTTTTCATGATTACACTGGTTGCAATCCATGTCTTTGCTTTCTTCCAAAAGGTGGGGGGGTGTATATGTAATGTTGCTGCATGTATTTGTGTGTATGGTGTTGTGGGTGAGGGTGGGGGTGGGGGTATTGCGTGTTGCGTGTGTGTGTCACTCTCTTCCCCCCCTCCCCTGTGTTGTAGGTGCAGTACTCACTGTAGTCATCGACGGCATCTGTCTTGCTCCTGATAGAGCAGGAGGAAGAGCAGCATTGGTAACACCTGTAGTTCGGGCTCCATGGTGTCCTGGTTCCTCGTTGGATGTCGAGAGGTGAGTGTTTTCCCTTCTGTGCACTGTTTCCGCCGTGCTTTTTATAGCATTGGTTCCGCCCCGGAAAAGGTGGCGGATAGGCTTGTTTAAATACTGTGGGAGGTACTTTGTCTTCCGCCTGTCTGTTGGCGGTTACCGTCGCGGTGTTTGTTTCTACCGCCGTGGTGGTCTGAGTGTTAAAGTGGCTGTCTATGTTGGCGGTTTCCGCCATGGTCATAATTCCATTTTTTTTCCGCCGGCCTGTTGGCGGTATTACCGCCACTTTAACACCGACCGCCAGGATTGTAATGAGGGCCAATGTCTTTTAACTAATGAATTAATAAAGAGTTGGTCTGAATAAGGTTTTGAACTAACAGATGACTTAGAATTGTAAGCAATAGGGAATAAAACTTCTGAACCATTTTTCCTGAGTGGTGGTTATTTTTGATTAGTATGATTTAGTTTTGTGATTCCATAGAGTGTTTTCCTTAATTATTGATGTTAGTTATTGATTCAATAGTCACTGCATGACTAGCATACTCCATGTGATTCGAAAGGTTCATCGACCTATACATGTCCACTTGTAAGTTTACTTACTAAGGACCAGGCGCGCTAGCAGTTTTTGGTAGTAGCTTGATGGTTGGTTCCCTTGGGGAACTAGTTATGTGGCAATTAACAGGTTATGGTAGTAGTTTAAGTTAAGATTAAATTGTTCATATTTTATGAGGTTTGAATTTTGTTTTCCTGAAATGGCAATTGTAGCAAAGATGATGTCCCCTTAAGCCCAGAAATGACTTTCCCAGATCCTGGACCCTGTTAGTAAAGTTGGGTATGTTCTCAGCGTATTTTGAGATAGTGCGAAAGTGGTCGGTAGCACTTGCACAAGCTTAAGCAAACCGCAGTTGAATTGTGATGTATGTGAGGTAAGCAGGGAGTCTGGTACTCCACTTGAAGATTAGAAGGAGTGTGCCTACTCCGTATTATGAGAGTAGGAAAGTCATCGAACTTCACATGTATGTGGCGCTTTGTGCTAAAGAATTATCCACGTGGTTGTTGGTGATGGACGGACCCTGCGTGGTCTAAGACTCCGGAGTATATTGACAAGTGTAGGAGACACTTGGGTGTATGTTGTAATCTGTTTGGGTTAGTAGGTTGATCGGGCATGGTCAACAAGTCAGTGTGTGTGATCGATGAGTAAAAGAAATTTCGACTGAGATTTGGCGAGTTCTATGTGCACCAGAACAGACTCATTGATCAGTTGAGAGTAAAATTTGCGGGTCAAATTTTGCTTGCGAATGTGGGAGACTGAGAAAGAGGAATAGATATATGAGCCGAAAGAGCCATTAGTGAAAATCTGTAAGGTCTCTGAAGCGATAGTGTCCCTTCCTGTAGTAACCCAGCAGGATTGTTTTACTTATTGGTTTTTTGGTAAGTGCTCGCAAATAATTTGCATTAGTCGTGTGAGTTGAGTTGAGGAGGACGAGCCGCAAGACTTTGTCAGCTGCTGTGTGTGAGTGTGATGTCAGGTTGTGCTGCGCTGGGATAGGTCGGTTAGTGAGAAGAGTCGCAAGTGGATTGGCAGCCGTCCGTAAGAGGCAATTGGTTGAATAAAGCGGGTGAAGGGAATCTTGGGAGTAAAAGTCATTTCATTATTGAATTGAAGAAAAAACAATAGACAAAAATGAAGTTTTTTCAAGGCATTCAGAAGTGCGATGAAGGGTGATACTTATATTAAAGCGTCAGTGGGGGAGCTGACCCCACTGGAAAATTCTCCGGCTTACATTGTGATGGAAGAGCGAGGTGTAGCTCCATGTTTGTGGTTAGAGCAATGGTGCAAGCTACCTTAGCATTCCCAGAGCATGGGATATTTAATTTGAGAATTCTGGATGATTTACAAATGGCATTATATGAGATGAAGCCATTACCGAGACCAGCACAGTTTGAGGCTTTAGCAGTTTGGGAGCTAGTGGCCAGACAGCAACAAGAGATGAAGTTCAAAAGGAGAATGAAGCGAGTAGAGAAATCTTTAGCTGAAGCTAGATGGGATTGGGAGCAGAAGAAATGGAGAGTAGTGACACTACAGGATGTCAAATTGTTTCCTGCAATTATGGAGGAGGATGAGGCAGAGAAGGAGAATGGTACTAAGGAAAATGAAAGTGCAGGAAAAAAGAAAAAGAGGAAGTCTTATGTTGATGATGAAGATTCTGATATTGAGGATCTCATTACGCAGCTGATAAGAGATCGACCTCCACCTTTAATGACCTATTCAGGGGATCCTGGCACTAGTGCCTCTGCCACCACAGCTCCTCCAACACAAGCCCAGGGAGCTGAGGAAGCTGTACAGACAGAAGGCGGACAAATACCAGGGGTAGTACAGAGTACACCTAATGCAGGAACAACTGCTGTGGTTCAAGCGCAGATGCATCCACCTAAGGTACAGAGAATTTATCCAGATGTACCAGTTCTTGAGACAGTCTCGAACATAATGGTGCCGAGGGAGCAAGTGCTTCCAAAGCCAATATTAGTTCAGACAGAAGCGACCCCAATATTTTTGCCTTCAGCACAGGCGCAGGGTTTGCCGAAGTGTACACCACTGACAGGAACACAGTCAGATATTACACCAGTCATGAACCAGGCAATGGGGGTAACATTCCCGCAAGATGCGAGTGTTATGGCAGCCCCAGATGCAATGTCGCTACCAATTACTGTGTGTCCAGTGGTACCCTTATTTGCGCAGAAGAAATCAGACACAGGAGAACAAAATGAAATATCACAGAGTCTTGTGAGGAGGGGAGTGAGTGATCCTGTGCAGATGATGTAATCTGTAGGGCAGACTTTCAATGGATCGAGACCTTTAATGTATCTTAGTCCACTTGTAGCACTTCCAGATGCAGTGAATGGCCCGAATATGAGTCAGAGTTTGAAATTTTTGACACCGCAAGCTTCAGGTGCAGTGGTGCAACAGTTACCAGGGTCAAATGCGAGTAACATTTAATTACAGGGATTGTCAGCTCAGCAGTTGAGTGAATGGTTAGACAGTCTAAACACTCCTCAAAACGCATTGCAGGGTGAAGATCAAATAAATCATGTGAGGTTAAATATAGAAGCAACTGAACTAGTTGAGGGAACAATCGGTGTGAACAGATTGGAATCTTACACTGAAGAAGAGCTGAGATATTTGTGTCCAAAGATTACACGAGAAGTGATTAAAATAAATCAGAAATTGGCAGAGCTAGCAGAAAAACATGACATCGAAATTTAGAAAATGAAGCATTTGAAACACAGTTACAGATTAGATTTTGAGGCAAAGGATTTCAAGAACATGAGATCAGCAGGAATGAAGGCACATTTGAGGGAATTGCTGCAGAGCGGTAACATTTGGGTAGCATTAGAGAAGTGGGAAGGTAGATGGACAAAGAAAAAAGATAAGTGGAAGCGGGATTCACAAGAAGGGTCTGCGGAGGTTCAAAGAGAAAAGGAATTAGTAAAGATGCTTCTGATGAGAGAGATTCCAGGAGGGCAGTTTGTTCATGTTCCATGGCACAGGAGTGATATACTGTAATTTACAAATGATTGCCCAAAATTGAGAGAGAAGTCGGTCGAATGGTATCAGCAAACAGAGAGATTTGTGAAACTCTCTAAATGTCTATGGGAAGACTTGAACACACTATTGGAAATAGTCATACCAGCTGACTTATGGGTTGAGTGTAAGAGAGCCATAGACTGGTCGACAAGCGAACCAGAAAGGGATAAGGTCAAGGGTGCACCTTCACCTGAGGTAATGAAAAATTATTATAAGGTGATTGAGTTCCTGAAGACAAGAATTTCTCCTAAAAATATTGATTGCCAAAGGATTGAGAGAACGGTCCAAGGGTCTAAAGAGTCAATACATACTAATTATGAGAGATTGTTAAAAGCATTCAAGGAGTACAGTGGCAAGGAAGCAACTGAGCCGAAAGTTATGTTGCATTTTGTGTTCAGATTTGTTGAAGGGTTGAGACCAGAAGTAGGACAGATGATTAAGAGTCATTTGATTTGCTGGCAGGCAAAATCGATTGATGAGTTATTGCAGTATGCAAAATATTGTAGTGACGAGATTGAATTGAAACAGAAAAAGTTGAAGGAGAAAGTGATGGTGATGCAAATAAAGGCAGCTCAGACAGGAGTGCAAGGAGCTATAGTACCGCCCATGCCACCACAGCAGAGAGCTGTTATGATTCAGCCTCAAGTGAGGGGTAGAGGACGCGGAATTGACATGATGCGCAGTCCAGACTTAGGGACTATGGTTGTTCAGAATGACATGCAGGGGATAAAAGAGGTTGTTGTGTCATTTGTGCGGAAACGTGGGACACTGGACGCGAGAGTGTCCGTTGATGGTGCAGGATGGTGTTGTTCAGCAAGGTGATGTCAGTATATTTCAAACTGTGAAAGTCCCAAGAATGAAAGGATTTATTCCTAACGTTTAGAATCGAGGACAGAATTTCTTACCGATACAGCAAATGCAGGTGCCACGAGCAAAATTAACACAATTGCGACCAATACAGCAGCAGGTCCCCATGGTACCTAGACAGCAAATGCAGATTCCTCAAGCCCCGATGGAGCAGCAACAGGTAATGCTTACTCAGCAGGTCCCAGGTCAGAGACAAAACAGTAGTAATAACACAGTGCATCAGTTTCCATTTTACAGTGAGGATGAAATAAATGAAGAATGGATGAGTGACAGTTCGGATAAAGGATCTTGTATGCTTGCTGACTCCCTTGAAGTAGATAAGAGAGGACCTTTTGTGAAGGGAAAGTGATGGGCTACAAGGTCTCATTCTTAGCGGATGCAGGAGCTACACGCTCTACAGTGAGGAGTATAGAAGTTCCTAATTTACCTCTTTCAATCACAACAGTTCAGGTTGTGGGAGTGGAGAATAGACAGTTGACAAACTCAATCACAGAACCAGTGCAGCACAATGCAGTATTCCTGCAGCTTCCACAGTATAACATGCCACAAGATGTTCTAATGAAAGTGGCACAAATAATTGGAGACTTTTTAAAACAAGGAGTTTTGAAAGAAGTATTGAGCAGCCCATGTAATTCACCAATAATGGGTTTAAAGAAGCTACATGGGAAGGTGCGTGTAGTGCAGGACTTGCGAAAAGTGAATGATCTGGTGGTTAAATGCTGTCCAGTAGTGCCAAATCCAGCAGTGATACTGTTTCAGATTCCTTGCGATGCAGAGTGGTTTACAGTGGTAGATCATAAGATTTCCTTTCAGTGCCTCTTCATGAGGATAGTCAGTTTCTTTTTAGTGTAAAATTCCTAGACAGAGTCCACAGCTGGTGCAGGCTTACACAAGGGTATACCGAGTCACCATCTCTGTTTAATCAGATCTTGAAAAAGAACTTTGAATCATTGGAATTGCCATAACAATCGACTTTAATACAGTACATTGATGATTTGTGGATTGCATACAGAACAAGGGATGAGTGTAAACATGACTCGATTGCCCTGTTGAATCATTTGGGAAAATTTGGACATAAGGTTTCACCTGTGAAATTGCAGTATTGTAAAAAATCAGTGCAGTATTTGGGACACCAGATTGAAAAAGGATTGAAGAGAATTTCCAGGGAGAGAATTACCATTATTCTGCAGAGAAGTCCCCCGACTTCACAGAGAAATGTCAGGATGTTTCGAGGAATGGTGGGGTACTGCAGACAGTGGATTCCAAACTTTGCTGAGATTGCTAAACCTTTGCAGCAGTTGACACATAAGGAAGTTACAGATCCCATTACCTAAGATGAAGATCAGATGAAAGCATTCACTGAATTGAGAGAGATTTTGTGCAGAACTCCAGCGTTGGGAATGCCTGATTACATAAAGCCTTTCACTTTGTTTTGTCATGAATATGATGCTTGTTCTTTGTCTGTCTTGACACAGGTCCATAGAGGTGCTTATCGCCCAGTAGCTTATTTTTCAGCTACCTTGGACCCAGTCGCAGCAGCTTTACCAGGTTGCCTGCGCGCAGTAGCCGTAGTTGGTCAAAGTCTTTCCCAATATGAGGGGGTAGTCATAGGATACCCTTTGACGGTAATGGTACCACACTCTGTTGAGATTTTACTGACAAGGACGAAAACGTAATACTTGGGTGCAAGACTGACAAGGTATGAGACGAGCATATTGGGTGCTCCCAAGCTATCATTAAAGAGATGTACAGTGCTGAATCCAGCAACATTGCTTCCAAGTGATACTGTTGAAATTGAAAAAGAGGAAGATGTTGAACATGATTGTCTTGAGATAACTGAGTTGTGTACAAAACGGAAGCCTGATATTAGAGACACACGTTTAGAAGAAAATGACCAAATTGTCTTTGTTGATGGTTCGTGTCTCAGAGATGGAAAAGGCACACTGAGAACGGGCTATGCTGTGTGCACAATTACAGGCACGTTAGAAGCTTCATAGCTTCCAGGTGTATATTCTGCAGAAGTGGCAGAACTGGTAGCTCTTACTAGAGCCTGCTATGTCTCTGCAAGATTAAGAGTCACAATCTATACTGATATGGATTTGGAATTGTTCATGATTTTGGTCAGTTGTGGTCGCAAAGAAGTTTTATGACCTCTACTGGAACACCAGTGAGAAATGGCGACCGAATAAAAGAGTTGTTGTATGCAATACAGTTACCTGAAGAAATTGCTGTGGTGAAGTGCAGTGCACCCCAAAAGACACAGGATTACGTTTAATTTGGAAATGGATATGCAGATCAAGTCGCAAGGTTTTGTGCATTGAACTGTATATCGTTCAAAGACAAGTGGGAACTAATGCCTGAAGAAGAAAATAATTGTGCACGTTTTGCTTTAAAAGTAATTGATACACTAGAGGAATTAAAAACATTGCAGGAAAATACAGACAAGGAAGAGAAAAGGCTTTGGACTAAGTTAAAATGCATCCAAAGACCTGATGAGATTTGGGTTTCTGAGGAGGGTCAGATGGTATTGCCAAACAGTTTATTGACTCAGATGGCCAGGTACTATTATGGCCAAGCACATATCAGAAGAGATGCCATGGTTAGACTTTTAAAGGTTGATTGGTTTAATCCGAAATTCAGACAAGCACCAGAGGCAGTGTGTCATCGATGTGTAATCTGTCAGCAAGTAAATGTGGGAAAAGGGACAGTGGTGAATTTAAGCCACATTGGAAGGGCAGGAGGACCATTCAGCAGAATGCAGTTGGATTTCATTAAGATGCCTGCATGTGGTGGATTGAAGTACGTGTTGATGATTGTGTGTGTCTTTAATCATTGGATTGAAGCATATCCCACACGAAGGAATGACAGTCTCACAGTAGCGAAGCTGATGCTTAGAGAGCTAATACCACGGTTTGGATTTCTGATCTCTTTAGAATCAGATAGGGGAACTCATTTCAATAAAAAAGTGATCAAACTCTTATGTGCAGCACTAAACATTGATCAGAAGTTGCATTGCAGTTAACGCCCTGAAGCATCAGGACTAGTGGAGCAAATGAATGGTACACTGAAATCAAGACTTGCCAAAATGTGTGCCGCGACTAACCTGAAATGGCCAGATGGTTTACCTTTGGTACTAATGTCAATGCGAAATATCCCTGACAGGAAGACTGGACTGTCACCCCATGAGATCCTCACGCAGAGCAATTAGATTGCCAGCAATTCCAGCCAATGCACTTGTAATAATTACAGATGATATGGTGTTGGACTACTGCAAGGGTCTGGCTGATGTGGTTCACTCTTTCACTCAGCAGGTGCAGGCTGTTACCCTGCCACCCATCCATGACCCAGGTCACAATCTGAGAGCTGGAGATTGGGTCGTCATCAAAAAGCATGTTCGAAAGACTTGTTTAGAATGGCGTTGAAAGGGCCCATACCAGGTGGTGCTGACAACTACGACAGCTGTGAAGTGTACAGGACTGCCGAATTGGATACACGCAAGCCATACAAAGAGAGTGGTGAGACTGCAAAAACATGAAGAAGTGTTGTTGAGAGCACCAACAGCAGGAAAACAGGTGGCTGTCCCTGAGCCGGAACAAGAACAAATTGAACCTGAGATTGATCCTGAGCTTGTGGAAGATGGATCAATCACCCCTGTAAGAAACAAGATTGAAGAATTACAGGAGGGTGAGCAAGATTCTAACTCAACGGATGCAGCAGGAGAACCAAACACAGCAGGGGTTCTCCCAGAAGCAGACGGTGCTGAAAAACAAACAGAGCAAGTGCCAGATCAAGAGAGTGAAAGAGTAGAGACGGATCAAAGTCAAAGAGGTCCGACTCCTCCTGAGCCCGTTGCAGGTCCATCATGAGAAAACACCATAGAAAGTGAAAAAGAGAAGAATCCAATCTTAAGGCGAATATTGACTGAAGGAACAAGAAAAGGAGGCAATTGGACTGAGTAGCGAATTAAGAATTCGAAGGAGTTGGTTATAAATGAACCAATAGAGGAGGAAGTGAATGCTACGAGAAAAGAAGAATTAAGTGAAAGAGAATCAAGTGGAGAACAAAGATTGAAAAGAAAAAGAGTAGCAAGTCGAAGATACACAGGTCCTGATTGGGCATATGCTGCAACAAGTAAATGGCAAAACAAGTTCATGTCCTTTTGCTTTGACAGAGAAGTTCTGAATCAGTATTTTGATGCAGCCTGAATGGAATCAATAAACTGAGTTGTTGAGCTAATCTGAAGAAAATTTAAAAGGAGACTGTTGAAATAAACCTGGAAAAGACATTGATACCCTGATATGACATTTGAAAACCTGGATGTGACAAGTTGCTAACCTATTTTTGACAAAGGAGAAAAGGGTTCCTTTGTGAGAAACTGAACTGAAAGAAAGAATTATTTTTCCTTATTTTTTATTTTTCTGTTGCACTTTATTTAAGAGTTGATTCTACTTTCTGATTCTTTGCAGACCATGGCTGAACTAAATAATCGCATTAGAAATATTAGGTATTGTAGGTATTTGAGTGTTGGAGTGGCAATTATGTGTGAAATAATGTTTATAATAATGATTGTGGGTATGTCTGTTCATTAAATGAAAGAGGATACTATTGCTTCTGTTCCGTAGACTACTCTAACAGCTTTAGAGAGGTTTAAGTTAGATGAAAAATATTGAGTGAGTATGTTGAAACAATGGATGCAAGGAATTGTCTTGTGTGGATGCAAATTCCTTCCTCTGTGGAAGAAGGGGTTACGTACCATAGTTTGCTACTAACCAGATTCTATAACCAAGAGTATATTCAATATTTTTATTCTAACCATGATGTTGTGATTTCATTTGTTCCTATTATTAGATATGTAAGTAAAATAGCTAGGGAGCATGATATAGTATTAGTTAGGGGATTCTTTGAGCTAACACTAACATTTGGAACTGCTTATGCCCATAGAAATAACCTAACTTGCTTATTAACTCTGTTAGAAGAGAGCTTCATGGGGCATACTGATGAAAGAGGAAGGCATTGAAGGAGAAGTTAGAGAAGGGATTGGAGAAAGGGACTTATAAAAATGACTATGCTTATACTGCTATTAAAACACAAGGCAAATTAGTGTTAGATGACTACATTTAGGAAACTTTGTATATATAGGCCGAAATCACGCACTGACACTTTATTTGTGGGAATGAGTGAATGTAGGCATGTGTTTTTGTTTCAGAATAAATTGACTTATATGCTGAATGGTCAGGACCCTGCCATTCCTGGAATCTACTATATTTGTGGACTTAATGCTTATTACCATCTTCCTAGAGGATGGTATGGGACATGCTATTTGGGGATAGTTGTCCCTAAAATTTATCAGATAGATGATTTAAAGAAATTTCTGAAAGTGACAGAATTACATCTTGAGCGACAGAGGAGGGAAACCCCTTCTGCAATTGTGGGAGATATTTTTGGTGCAGTAATTCCGTCTGTAGAAGTTATTTTAAATGCAATTAAGATAGGAAAGTTGTCTACTATTGTGGATAACATGCTGATGAACTTTACAGGGGCAATACTCCTGCAGACAGAGCTGTAACACTTCAAAATAGGCTTGCTTTAGACATAATTTTAGCGAAAGACGGCGGAGTCTGTAAAATGATTAATGCCAGTCATTGTTGTTCTTACATTCCTAGCAGTGATAAATAAATAAGAGACTTACTTACTGATTTAACTAATTCAAGCAAGGATTTGAATGAATTGAAAGAACCAGGAGTTTGGGAAAAGGTTAGAAATGGTTTTGCTTCCGTGGGCAATTGGTTTAGTCAAATTTGGAATGGGGTATTATGGAAAATTGTACAAGGAAAATTGATTGTGATTGTTTCTATATTGGGATTATGGGGTACATGCAAATTATGGCAAAAAATAAAATTAAGGAAATCTAAGAATGATCAGAGGAGGGAAGAACAACCTAGGAGAAGAATTTATAGAGAAAACTCAAAGAGAAAACAAAGTACAACTGAAACAGAATTGTAAGTTGATGGTAAAAAAAGGTGTGATGACATATTTAGTCATCAGAGGGGGGACTGTTGAAGCAGATATGCTAATTAAGAAAATTATTAATGATTTATACATTGTTACTAATGTGAAAAATGCATAGAGAAATTAATCGTAGAAAAATAATGTGCATGTTTGAAAAATGTGCCCTCTGGGTATGATCACCTTGCATACTAAAACAACTGAAAATGAGAAAAATAATGAAAATATATGAGAAAAATATAGTAATATGTCATAATGAGACGTATAACCTCTGTTTTGTGTTATTAAGTTAGCCAAACTGGAGGCCTTATTCCACTGGGCCTTGCACACTCTGAACATGGAGAAACCGGACACCTTTCAAAGGACTGAAAATTGTGAGCTGTAGCCTTGACCCGTTCAAAGTTCAAGTTATTTAGCTAGAACATTCTGCAATGTACTGGCAGACAGTAGATGATGAAGACAATTTGATACAATTACGTGTAGAGCAGGCTAAATGTACTTTCCCAGCACTTAAACAATAGAGGCACAGACTGGAGAGCCATATGCACAAATTTTGATACGTGGAGGACCGGATGATGAGGGCATCACAAGAAGAACCAATCTGTTTCATGTTATTTTAAGTTTATTAAAATTTGTAGATTCAGTAAACAGAAACTATTGGTTAAAGTCATATCTGCTGACCAACTGACCAATTAGCAATTAGGGGGATGGACTGGGAGACCGTAATAAAATGTCATGACAAGGGGTGAGCAATCAGAACTGCGGGGAGAAAATTGATGACGTCAGGAGACGCAGTCCGAGGTGCTAAAATTGGGCTCATACTCTGTGAGCCTGATCCGAGCTGACTATCTGATGACCTGAAGACGAAGACTGACTTGTTGCTGATCCATCCTGGATAGGTAGCTATAATAATGTGACTGACGATTTTGTGCCTTTTCTTCTAGGTACCAACTGTGCTGTTATGGAGATTCACACTTAGGTAGATTTTTCCAAATTAATGTTTTCTCTAAATTGTTTTTGCATGAAGACCCCCATGCTAATGCTAATCTTGGTTAGGTAGGCTGTTAGGGGTGACGTTGATGGTGACAAATGACTGAAAAACTTAATTGCTGAATTACATTATTAATGCTGATATTCATAGCTTATGGTGCTGCTTTGTCGCATTTGTTTTCTTTAAGAGATAATCGCCCTCATTTCGTCCTCGGCGGTCTTTTTGAAAGACCGTGAGGTACTGCCGCGCTGAAGACCGCCAGTGCAGGTGGTTTTCCGCGCAGCATATTATAACTGCTGGCAGCCCTCCTTCCTTTTTTGGACGGAGAGCCGCCAGCAGCCATACTGGCAGTCGGTGGGGAAGTGGAGGCTGCTCCACCTCCACCGCCACGTCATCAGAACACCGCCCACCGAATCACGTCCCATGATTCGGTGTGGTGGTGTTCTGGTGACGGGGTGCTGGCGGCGGAGCAGCCTCCATGGATCCCGTTCCCTCCCGGAGGATCACCGGACAAGGTAAGGTGATCAACCGTTAGTGGAGGGGGTGGGAGGGTGTTGTATGTTGTGTGCGTGCATGGGGGTGTGAGTGTGTAGAGGGGGTGTGTGAGTGCGTGTATGCATGCAGGGGTGTTGTGTGTTTGGAAATGTATGCGCGTCTGTCTGTATGTTTGTCTGTGAGTATGTGTGCAGGTATGTGTGGTGGTGGTGTCTGTGTGTGTGAAGGGGGGGGTGTCGATGTGGGGAAGTGGGGAGGGGGTACTACCACCTTTGGCGGGTGGTAGGGGGGTCAGGGGAGGACTCTGGAGTGGGGGAGGGGGTTGGGGGAGAACCCTATCAGTGCCAGGGAAGGAATTCCCTGGCACTGATAGTGCCTACCGCCATGGATTTCATGGGGATACAAAACACCACAATATCCATGGCAGTATGCAGGGTTGTGATACCGCTGGCGGAGTAGTGACAGTCAATGGTCTGTTGGCGGTATTACCACCATTTCTCCACCGACCGCCAGGGTTGTAATGAGGGCCAATGTCTTTTAACAACTGAATTAATAAAGAGTTGATCTGAATAAAGATTTGAACTAACAGATGACTTAGCAATAGGGAATAAAACTTGTTAACCCTTTTTCCTGAGTGGTGGTTATTTTTGATTAGTATAGTTTAGTTTTGTGATTCCATAGAGGGTTTTCCTTGATTATTGATGTTAGTTATTGATTCAATAGTCACTGCATGACTAGGATACTCCATGCAATTCAAAAGGTTCATCGACCTACACGCGTCCCCTTGTAAGTGTACTTACTAAGGACCGGGCACGCGAGCAATGGTATTATCTTAAAACCAGTTATTAAGTGAAAATCAGAAGAGCTGATCAGAATAAAGTCGATAATACTCCCATTGAAGTTCCCCATGAATGTAGGTATATTTTGGGTATATGAGGCAGCCTTCTCCCTTGCGTATACAAGATCAAATTTATAGATAAACGCATTTAAAACTTCGCCTTGATTTGTGTGAATAAAATGGATTGACAGCTCTCTACCCTCTATGGAGTTACTGCACAGATGTGGAACTTCCTGGTTGCAGTGGCATGTTACAATCTCCTGCCCATATGATAATTCACTCATTATCCTGGAGCTTATCAAAAGAATCAAGAAAATCTATTACCTCCTCAAAACTTCCCTTCAGAAGATCGCACAGGATATTCTTATAAAAATGTATTAACAGCAAACCCTTACTCCCCTCAATCAGTAATAAAATGATCATAAAATATGATGAAGACCAGTTAAAGATGCCTCCATTTTAGGTAATTGTAATGAAACAAGAACCAGGAGACCCCCACTTGCCCTTCCTGCTGAGGAGGGGGTTGCAGGTTGATATACAGAAAAATAAACATCCAGATCGAAACGGCCCACCAGCCAGGTCTCCTGCAGGCAAATGATATCATAAGTAGAAATAAAATCCTGCCACTCTAAGTTCTTAACCTTTGACCGGAGCCCGTCAACATTCCAACTAATTAATGTTGAAGATTTGGAGCCCAGCCATACTGCCATTTCCTCGCCAGTAGTAACAGCTGCTGGGGCATAAGGGGGGATATCTGTCTCGTCAAGCCCAAAGTTTGGAACAGGAATATCATACCAATCACCCTCCACTGACCCTTCCGGAGCCCCTCTTGTAAGCCAGACCTTGACCACGTGTCAATCATTCTCAACTAGGGCAATCAAGTCCTGGTGGCAGCTGGTGGTAAAGATGTTAGACCAGGTATAGGTAGTGGCTGACCCTGCTTTGTTATCACATTGAACAGCTTTAGAGCATGGAGGTAAAAGAGTTGGGTCATAAAAGTAACTTAGTGGATACATTTGTAGCCCTTCTTCCTTCCTGGCACAATAAAACATATCAGCCAACAAACATTTGACTAGACCGGGATTAGCAAAGTTAATCAGAACACAGTCACCCTCATGTACTTTCTTTGAAGGTCCAAAGCATTTCACTCTACGTGCCATAAGAATCTTGTTATTAAAATCTCCTTGGTAGCTGGATTTAGTCGTTAACCAATGAGCAAATTTCCTCATTAATGCCTGGGTGTCTTCATTATGACAGGGGTCTAAAGGAGGCACATTCACTAGAACCAAAACAAAGAGTACAATCAGGTGGAAGATGCAATGGAGGCTCTACTCGAGTGTTGGTGGAATTATTGTGAGGAGTGGTTGAGCAACGTGGGCGGACTACCTTACTGCTCTCCAGAGTAGGGTTGTGCTCCATAGATAAAGGTCCAAGACTGGCTGTGGGATGATCAAGATGTGAACCAAAATCGTTAGGTGGAAGATTTTACAGTGCTTCTCAATTTTCGGGCAGTACCTCCTGCATATACAGATTACCCAAATCAGGTAGTCTTAAAGTTGTTTGAGAAATCATCCTGATCACATTGGTGTGAAAGTGTTCAATTTTTTTAGATATTAAGGTAACAAGTTTCTCCTCCAAGGCAGCACAGAATGGTTTGAGAATAGAGTCAATAGTGTGTGGGGGATCATCTCGTAATGCTCCCTTCTCTCTGTTATCAAACTTAAAATTATCAGATGACAAATCAGGAGCTGCCAAATGCCAAACAGGGTGTTCCAGATGAGTATAAAACTTTCTCTTGGCCCTGGGTCTCAGTTTGTAATTTTGGGACGGGCACCCCCTTTTCTCTTTTTCAGTGATAGGGATACCACGGGGGATCAATCAATATTGGGTTCACTTATAGCTTGCGTGTAGGGATCTCCTGTTATGAGGTGAAGAGTGTCTTGGCTGGAAACTGTCAGAGGGCCCTGATCCCCTTGTTTAGACTCAATATGAACAGTGGGCTCAAGGGGTAGTCTCTGTATCAATTTATGGGCAACCCCAATTTTTTCATCCACCTGTACAATTTCAGATTCTATGGCCCCAATGACAAAAGATAAATGACTGGTAATTGTTGATTGAGTTGATTGAGTTAATGGGCCCTGGGCACCATCCCCCTTTTGCAGATTAATTTTCCGTTTACCCATAACAGGCAATGAAAAAAACACGCCCTGAGAAACCAAAATATGACTGGGCGATTCGTCCTTTTCCCAGGGTAAAGAGATGGAGGGGGGGTCTGCCCTCAATCAGCTTACCTCTCGTCTTCCCAAAAATCAGTTTTTACTGGGTGGCCCAGCCCAGCCTCTCCCAGACGATGACGGGTGAAGGACGGGCCCTCCCTTGGCCCGGTCTTTGCCCGGGTGCGGCCCGCGCACGTCCTGCGGTGCGGAGAGCCAGGCAGTGCTTTGTAGTGAGAAGAAAGCGGGGCCCGCCCCCAGTCTCCTTGGTGAAGCAGGTGCTTAGTGTCCCCCTGTATGGCATCTCTCTCCCACGGTGCGGGAGTCAGGCAGTGCTTTGTAGTGCACAAGGAAAACCTGGCCCCGCCCCCAGTCTCCTTGGTGATGCAGGGGCTTAGCATTTCACTGTATGGTGTCTCTCTCCCACGGTGCGGGGAGTCTGGCAGTGCTTTGTAGCACGCGAGGAAAGCCTGGCCCCGCCCCCGGTCTCCTTGGTGATGCAGGGGCTTAGAGTCCCCCTGTATGGAGTCACTCTCTCCAGGTCAAGTGTGTGTATTTGGTATTGGCCAATGTTGTCTTGTTTTGTTTGTGGGTGTCCATTCTGTACGCAGCGGTATGTACCACCAATGGTTTACCACTGTTGAAAGTCTGCTGTGGTGATTCGTGGGTCATAATGTGGTGGGCGTTGTTTTGTTGGCGTAACGGTATGGGTTTTAGGACCACCAGTTTATCACTGACCTTTGGTCTGTCGGATTAGTGTGTGCGTGTCATAATATGGTAAACAGATATCAGCAACCACAGTGGTATGTTGGCAGCAGTCAACGTGGCACTAAGCGGGATTTACCGCCAATGTCATAATGAGGGCTTAAGAATTACCAAATGAGGGGAAAGGAAGCTTTATTCAGAGCATGCATGATGCCTGTTCAAATTATATTTTTTAATGAAATGGTATAGCAGACAAGTTGTTTAGGCTTGGCAAAAATCAAGGACTTGAATGTGCCGAGTATCCCTGCTACAGTTTACAAATGACAAAAATACTTTACTGCAACTGAAGATTAGCTCGATGAGTGTGTTCAAAGTGGAACATTTAACACATCACTTTCATGTCATGGTGAGTGGTTATTGTGGCCGGTAGACACAAATGGTTGTTAGGAGCATTTTGTAAAGTCCACAAGGGTTTTAGAACAATCCCTCCTTATGTGTCATCAGAACACTTGGGTATAGTAACAACATACAGTGTAGGGAAATTATGCCAGCAATGGTTAAAAAGTTCCTCACTAGATGCTGTTAAAGAGCACCTCAGTCTTCTGCCTAATGATACAGATTTGCAGGATTTCCTGTTAGGCCCCAGAAGACAACGTAGAAAGCACTTCTTATATGCAGTATATAATGAAATTTGGAAACTTTCCCAACAAGAAGCAGCTGCCCAGTTAAGGCAGGAAAGCATTAGCCGTAGTGGATAATGGGATTAACACATTGTCTGACCACATATACGCTTTAAACAAAATTGTTTCTTCTGCAATAGACATAGTGCAAAGCGACATCTCATCCTCACAACTTGGACAGAGCTAGCTATTATACAGTTAAGTTGGACACTATAAACAATGAATGTAGGTCGCGATCCCTGGCAACACGTAAGCGCAATGGACATATTTTCAACATTTAATCTAATGTGACAACATCAAATAATGGCTAAAGGGAAGCAATTTATGTTATGCGAACTATCAAGAAATTAGAAACATTGCCTTTTACTGTGGCTGAAATACCATCTGCTGAATGGTTAATACATGGGGTTATTAATCTGCCTATTTTAACACTTCAATTCGCATCCTGCTTGAAACACATTCCAGTAGGCAGATCTGAAAGCTGGGAGACAGTTATTTACATGAGGTGTGGGAACTTCCCTTTTCGTACAAGTGTTTTAGTGGCATGAAAGAGGTCTTTCTTAGTGGTAGTGAATGCAAGACTTCGTTTAGCTATTCGATGGTTTGTAAGCAGCTGTCCTAGCACGGGCACGTAATGCTTCGGCAGCGAACTTAGCTTCCTATCTAAAGGGAATTCCAGTTCCCTTGATTAGACCTGCGTTCCAGGTGCTCTCAAATGGAAGCTATGTGGTCCTTAACAGTGAGAGCTGTTGTGAAGTGTGAGCCAGAATAGCTGATGTTGTTTTGGTCTCCCAAACAGTCACCTGTTGTGGGAATGTCCTTTTTTCTCCTACACATCAGGCGAAATTACCAGATTTTTGGCCTCAAATCGCTACTTAAAATGTGAATTTTGATAGTTGAGCAGACTCAAGGCTTTATTGTTTAACAAACATGTGGCACTTACATCTGCGCGCAAGATTTATGCGCTTCAAGTTGTGAGGTCATCTGCTTCTAAACACTTTTCTGTAGTTTATTCTTTAAAAATTCATAACTCAAGTTCCACTTACAGGATTTTTTGTTGTTTGGTCTTGGTATATTTATTAACATAAGCTCTATTTTTTTTATGAGGTGTGGTATCTTTTTGTGTGGTGTTCTCTCTGATCTACTGTTTGAAGTGTTGCACAAAAACTTTACACATTGCTTCTAAAGTTAAGCCTAATTGCTCAGTGCTAAGCTAGCAGAAGGATGAGCACAGGTTAATCTAGGGCCTGTTTTCTGACTTACCTTGACTAGGATTGTGGTTCCTTCTTGGATAGAATGCTTATCCCTGACAACCAGAAACCCAATTTCCAACACTTTTCCCTTGTGCATAGCTCCTATACCCACCCTAGAGGTGTACCCAGGGAAATGAGGAACCCCTCTACTGTGGTCACCCTAAACTAGTTCTTGAAGCAGGTCCTCTTCTATTTGGGCTGATGCCTCGTTGGCTGGGTATACGAAAAAGGGCCCTTCCCATGTGTGAGCTAATATCTGCTTGTGACAAAGTAGGCCACTTTGATGCTAATCTAGTTTCTGTGCACAGCCCAGATAGTCGCCCTTCCAGAAGAACAGAAAACACCAGCCAAAAGAGAAAAAAAAGATGGAATTCATAACATAAGATGCACAAATAACCCTCTTATCCTCAGACATTCATAAATTTAGTGGTACACCCAATGAATGAAAAAGCCCAATCAAAAGATCCAAGTTTCTTGTTTATTCTTTATTTCATATTCCCAAAAAACTTTTAATTTTTTTCTCTGTTCATATTTGATTTGTTACAGCTTCAGCCAGCGTGTTTTATTCACAATAGTGAATTTCTTCAAGACGTTCAAATTCAAGGAACACAATAGTTTATTAGTGAATCCATGTGTAAAGTATTATTCAAATGAGGCTATGACTTTAAGCGTCTTTCTTCTCTGCCCCAGCGGGTAACTTTTCAAATGAATGGTACCAACAATTAATAATTTTTAGCAAAATCCTCATATTCAGGATTAGATTAACCACATCATGGACACCCAAATCCGTGTTCCACCTCTGACTTCCACCCAACACCTCAATTGCAAACAATCTGGCTGAACATTTTCAAATGTAATAGGGTATTCCAAAATGTGCCTATGAATACACACAAAGGAAGGAATGGGACTCAGGATAGTTCCCAAGATTAGGTGGATTTGCTCCTGCTGGAGTGTATCAGCAACACTCTAAATCAGTCCAACTCAAATGTCTGTTTTTCCTGTAGACGTTTTAAGCATATGATTAGTACAGTTCTATCTACTCCAAGCTAGAAGAGTGACAAAGCCTTTTTGCAGCAAAGTCTTTCATGCATGGGATCAGCTAGTGCTGTCAATGATTACTACTTCAGAAACAGTAATATAGTTTTGGATTAGTACAATACCTTGCCAGCAAGCCAAGATTAAATCAGAAAAGCTCCTGACATGGGTATTAGGCTCTTATTAGAGTTCATTGCATAACCATAGCTTTGTTTCAAAACACGGGTGGACCCGTATAGATTAAAACCTAATGCCACAAGCTTTCAATCCATGCAAACCAAGGATGTGGGGTCTGGGTAGTTCCAGAGAGGGGCTACTATTTGAGTGCATTAGCACAGTGCTATCCGTGCAGATCAACAGTCAGAAGGAAAAAATAGGAAATTATTGCAAGCTTATTTATTCTAGATAGGCGTTTATGGTGTCTTGGCTATGTCGGTGACTTGATGCTGGGAAGCCTTCATTAGGTAGCTATGTGCTTTACAAAAACCAAATAGAATAGAAGAGAAGAGATCTACAAATGTGACAACGCTTTTTGTCATTTTTCCAGCAAGGTCTTTCAACATAGGACTAGTTAGTACTATCCACAGAGTTCAACAACGTTTTTCACCACTTCAGGCACAGTATTACAGCTTTGGAATAATAAGCTACCAAGTCAACCTGGATTGAATAAAAGAAACTCCTGACACATGTTTCAGTTTCTATAGAGCTTGTCAGAGAAGCATAGCTTTATCTCAAGGCAAGAGTGCAATCAGTATAGGTCAAAACCAAACACTCACAACCTTAAGAGTACTACATAAATTAAGCAAAACAAGGTTATGAATTCCAGCTAATTCCCAAGTTTTGGTTTATAAATACGCACGCACACACACACACACATATACATATATTTTTTTATATATATATATATGTATACATATATATATATGGAGAGAGAGAGAATATATATATATATATATATGTAGGTGTATATATTTATAGGTAATTGTGTACTGGGTTAGGATTTACTATGGTCTAGTATTGGCATCGAGGAACTCTGATAATATCATAAACGTTGAGGTCAAATGGTTTTTCAGTGTCATCAGAAACCCCGAGATGACAATGTGAAACCATATTACACGTCGCATGTTATGTATTTTAAAGCTACATATATAAGTAGTTAGGTTGGGAAAAAAAGGTTTTCTTCAACATACAGCTATCAATGAGCACTGAATTGAATAAGAATGTTTATCTTTCATGGATAAATTGTTCATAAAACAATGGAAAATAGCGGGTAAGATGATTTGTGATTTTGTGGCTGCTTCATTTTCAAAATAAGTAAGGCTTTCCTGCAGACTTACAGCATTTGCCAAATGATTTGCAAAATATGCTGTTTCTATTTAAAATGGATAACAAATGTTGCCAGCGAATGTGCCACATAATGTGCATTTTGCAACATAATTTTGAAAAACTTGCAGTATAACGTGGTCTTACATTGTGCTTAATTCTAGTAGCCCTGACAATGCTAAAGCTCTGCAGAGTAATTTTGGGATTGTCATTATGAAGATGACATTTATAATTCACAGGTAACTTAAATATTTTCCATATTTCAGAGTTTACTGTGAAATATGGATTTCTAAACTACCACATTTTGTGCATGTAGAGCAGCTAAACTTTATATATATCACACCCCACAGGATTCTGCAGCATAAATTAGCACATTTTATTACACATGTAAGTACATTTTGGGGTACCCAATTGCATTTTGCTGTGCTTTCATTATTTCCCTTAAGTTGTTCACAGTTTTCATCATGCAATGAAGCAAACTGTTCCAGAAGAATAGTGCCTTTATGAACTAAGCAAAAAGTATCTGGCAAGGGTTTTGCTATGCTTCCCTTCATTTATAGCTTCATGGAAAGCTACTGAGGTTTGACAGCAAAGATTTTACACCAATAAAATCTAGGGGACAGATATACAAGCCCCTTGGCCTCCTTACGCCACACAAACGTATTTTTTTTTAATGCTAATGTGGCTTTAAGGAGGCAATTTCCCCACACAGTATTTACAAAGTGGTGCAATGCATGCATTGGCCACTTTGTAGCCCTTGTGCCACACTATGCCTGCGCCAGGCAAAATGTATGCAGTGGGGGTGTTCCCCCACAGGGATGCCCAAAATACATGGCGCAGTGAAATTGACTAGATTTCACTGCACCATTTTTGGCATAATTTTTAATGTTTGCTCGGGGCAGGCGTTCAAATTACACACCCATATTCTCCTATAGGCCTCCTTGCGCTTTGCTGGAATAGTATCAATCTTTTTGGCACTAGTGCAGCAAAGTGCCACTGTAGTGCCAAAAATGTTGACACTATTGTTTTACTGTGTGCCGTATTTGAAATGTGGCGCACCCATGGTGCTGTTATGGAGGGAGGGGGCGCAAGAATAGTGGCGCATCAATGCTGATGCGCCACTTGTAAATATGCTTCTACTTTTCATAGGAGAAATCTCCTCTGAAATCCCTCACTCCTTGTCTTTCATCAGAATAAATGTCACAAACCTTCTAAGGAAGGATGAAGGGTACAGACCTAAAGTTACCCACTCCAATCGCAGGTTCTACCGACCAGTCACCTACTCCAGCAGACATGGAAAAGCCTAGGAACACTTTTCGGTTGCAAAACTGGTGTGAAATAAAGCCAGGTATGCGATAGGAACATGCTACTGACAGACTAGTGACACAATGCAAGAGGCACATTATGCAGACTTAAGTTAATGGATGAAAGGCTCTGATAAGCCTGGTAGGAGTACAGATGGATGTGTTACTATGAAGAAGGAAAGAGGCGTGGAATGCAGAAATCTAAGGCGAGACACTCTAGAGAACAGTCAGACCAAAGAGAAACTTATTCCAAAAAAAAGAAGGCTTGCTGAGGCTGTTGCTGATGTCCTGGTGTGTTTTACACACACCCCTAAAGGATATCAGATGTTCCAATTCTCAAAAGACAAGCTGGAAATCCACTCATTATAGTGATTTCCAGCTTGTTTTCCTGCCACTGCATGATATCAGCTCCTCACAGTGTGAAGAGAGCCAATATCGTGTGACAGACAGTGGCAACGTGTAAGTTGGCATGTCTGGTTTTAAGTTAAAATGTTTGGTATAACATTGCCAAACACCACTCCATTTCAAAGGATTGTCACCACATTCGTCACGCTTGATCTAAACTAAATTTTCTTTGTCATACTCCTGATCCCAATGTTCCGGTGTGTCTTACATCCTACTTTTATTCTAGAACATATTATCTGCGGCACCAGGAACAGAAAATAAACACCTGTCCTGATGAGTAAATACACTTGCAAGTGTTTTATGTACGCATCTTACCTTGGCGACTCAGCGATATGTTGAGCTAATTAAAAAAATATCCTTTCTGGCTGATTCTCTCTGTTTCTAGAGCAGGTGATTACTGGAATCGAGGGGCCGGGGTGGGGAGAGAGGGAAGATGAGGCCATTCTCTGCAGCACCTTTAGGACAGGAGAGCAGATCTTCCTCTTTGTGCCCACGTGAAACGTATTATCTTTCTTTCAGTCATTATGTAAAAATGTGCGGTCATAGCGTTCTTTAGTTTATTTTGTGCAAAAAGTGCGATAACCGGAAAGTTATGTGTGTGTATGTATCTATAATATAATATACACTTTTCCATATTTTGGTCTTAGTGTGCTATTTTTGTATAACTCTTTTTTAATCACAATATTTGGTCGATATTCTGACATACTACCCATACTAATGACAGACAGGTAACAATAATACAACAGAGCAAACTGTTATTGCCACACAATTATTGCAAGCCGAAAAATAAAAATGGCAATGACCCTTCTAAAATGTTGCCTTTCCATGCTAGCTGTACTCTTATGACACCCTACACTAGTTGTGAATCTCAAGAATGTCTGTAAGAGTGTCCTATCTAAGGGGGCATGGCCAAGCCATCCAAAATGGCGGACGCGAGCTTCTAGAGCTCCGCGTCGCGCCCGGTAAATCTGACGCCCTAGGAGGGGATGGGGGAGTGGCGCCACCCGATTGGTGATCGTCGCTGAACCCCTATGGTCCTGCAGCCTGTGGGGGCCGAAATCCGCCTCTTCTGCGGCACCGCGACAGCGACGCGCCGCACCTGGTCGGCCCGGTTCCACAGGGCCGCATCGTGGGATGGCGTGGCTGTGCGGCCCCTGAGACGGCGCTGCGAGGACAGAACGCCCTTGAAGCGCGACATGCAGCAGGAGGCTTCCCCCAAGGAGGTGAGAATTTGCCCCCGGGGGAAGGGAAGAACTGAGGCGAGGAGCGACCTGTGAGGGCCTCACCAAGGGCTGAGTACTGCCCGAGCCGGCTCAATATAGAGTCCCAGGAGGTGCACGGGACCAGAAGCTCACCACACTCCTGGGGGGGGCGCCCTTCCAGGAACTGAAACTCTCTGCCCAACTATGAAGGTGGGAATATCTAAAGGAGGCACTTAGAAGTGGATCGAGCCCCCTGGGAGGAACTGATCTGTGTTTACATACCCTTGGAGGCTGCCTGGTCTGCTGCAGGACTGTGCACGCTAGGTGTGCCCCAGAGGACGGAGGGGAGTGTCGCCCGGCAGGAGATGAAAGGGCAGTAGGGGACCAGGCTGCTCGTGCTGCCGGTGGGTGGAAAACTGTCGTACCCGACAAGCGGGCCTGCCCTGCCCCAGAGCATTGAACTCCCGAGTGGAAGCGGGACATAGCGCGATTTTGGCAGTCAGCCACCAATCCACAGCGAAGAGACCCACGCAAGGAGGGCACACCCAGAGCTGATTACTACAGAGCTGGCACCGCCAAAGTGCTCATGAAGTAAAACTAGAACATGCCCTGGTCACGCACACTGACGCACTCCCTGACTGACAGCTCACACGACCGGTACCCTTGCCCTGCTCGGGACCGGCCAGAACAGTGAACAGGAAACAGTAATCTGTGAGGCAGTGCACAGCGAACGGTGGGCAGACAGAGATTCCTTGTAACCTGGAACATGGGCGGGGCAGGACGTCTACACTCTGGTGCCGGTGCTAGGAAATCCCAAGACACAATGGCACAGGACAGTCAAAAACTAGACGCAGTCCTCACAGCGGTGGAACGCATTGGAGACTCACTGGAACACGCCTGTACGTCGCTGGAAGACAAAATAGATAAAGTGACAAGTGACCTTGTCTTGCTGCACGCTGACCACCGCAAGTTAGCAGACAAAACTGGCGAAATTGATATAAAGGTGGACGAACTGGTACCAAAGACCTCCTGCCTCCAACAGAGATGGAGGAAGTACAGGCCCGAGTGATGGAATTGGAACTCCGAGTGGAGGATGCGGAGGGCCGCTCCAGGAGGAACAATATTAGAGTAGTGGGCCTTCCGGAGGGAGTAGAGGGTTAAGACCCCGTGGTCTACTCAGAGAACTGGTTGAGGGGCCTGGTGCCAACAGGTGGACTAACCCCCTTCTTCTCAGTGGAGCGCGCCCACCGAGTCCCCATACGATCGAGGCTGCCAGGGAGTCCTCCTTTTGCGAACTGTAAGAACTGACTCGCCTCTCCGAGTGGAAGGAACACAGGTTCTGTTGTTTCCAGACTACACTCTAGAGGTGCAGAGAGACCGGGCCTCCTACCTGCCATTGAAGCGCAAACTCAGGTCCCTTGGTTTGAGTTACTCCCTGCTGTTCCCTGCCAAGCTACAAGTAGTGTTGGAAAACAAGTCGCATTTTTTTACCACACCTGAGACGGCATGGGAGTGGCTTGAGTCATCAGGACTGGTCACGAGCAGAGCCGCTGAGAGGACAACATTGATGCCTTGGGGCAGACGCGGCAGAACCAGGCGGGCTCGGAGGAGGGGAGAACCCTGGGCCGACCGTACGACACGGGCACCTGATCTGGAACAATTGATACAAGAGAGAAGAGAGGCAATACAGTCTACCGCAGCAATAAGCACGTCCCCTCTAGTGTCAGAATCGGACAGCGAACTTTCGCAGTCGGCAAGTGACCGACCTGCCACCCCAGACCGCCTGTCGGAGCTGAGCTGAGCCGGGGGCCCTCCTGTGACACCTGCCACGGCAGACGAGCTCTTCTAAGAGACTACTAGGGGATTTGGCGTAACTATATACTGCTGGAACTTACTTATGGGGGTTACAGAACCCCATTAATATGTTTGTAGAAGCGAATCATGGGCGGGTCTGGCTATCAGGGAAAGGTGAAATACGTCACGTGGTGGTGTGCATGACTGCTGATGTGCCGCTCCCGCCTCGCGCGCTGCACCTCCCTGTAGATGCATGCTCTGGGCCCTCCCCTATGTTCCCTGCTATAGTCCTATTATTAGCTATGACCGGGCTGCATGGCCTGTGTGGAAACTATTCACCTGTGGGATTGGCCTACCCCATACTCCTATTAGTGGAGATATATTATGTGTAGTTGTGTGGTTACATGCTATGGTTTTCATTGTTGGGTTTGGGCAGTGACCTGTTGTTTAACTGCTCTAATTGTATTAGTTGTGTTTTGGTTTGACTGGACTGTGCCTATCACCCACCTAATCGATGGCTATTTACCCCCCCCCGTTTAATCCGAAAGCAAACATGAGAAAATAATAAGGTAGTTATTCGCAACCAGCAGTTGTTTGTAGTTCACACGGTTAGTTCACATAGTGTTAACAACACCTGTCTACTCAACAATGACACCTAAACACATGAATCTCAGTTTGTAAAAGCATTGCATAAGTGAAGGTTACTAAATGACTTGCTTACCTCCTTGATGTTGATGTTGAGCTCATTGCCTCACGTTAGACTCGCAAGACATACTAAGTAAATGTCAGTTGAATAATCTAGAGACAAATGCAGATGGTCTCAACCTGCAGACGACATGGAGCTGAGACTAAACACAGGAGTGACTCGCATGGTGCAAGGTAGATTATACAAAATGCAATGCTATGTAATAATGATACTGAACAGTGGTTAATAATGCTGTGAGCGCATAACGCACCAAGCTCAAAACTCTGATGATTCATGCATACCTTGTAATGTTATAAAACTTGAATAAACAGATTTATGAAAAAAAAGAGTGTCCTCTCTAATCTGATCTAAAATATTTCAGCAGTGAAGGTTATGTATGAGTAGCTACAAATTCTTTGCAGACTGAACTTGCTTATATTCTAAGTTTCTTGGTGAAGAGCCTTATTTAAAATTCACTACATTCATAGGCATCCGTTCACCAAAATGCCAGAGATAGCGGATATGTCATCCCATACCTTTTGACTTTAATGACATGACAAGAAATGTCATCATATCATCTTTGCCTCTGAATATCCCCAGCAAATGTTGTTATATGATGGTAACCCTGAAGATATCATTATCATTGACATTGCTAAAGTTTCGTATCTGCATGATTACTATAACACAAAATACGCAATTGTCAATTTTAGTAACTATCTAAATTGGGGTGCTGACATGATCTTTGAAAGAGGTTGAGAGCAATACTTGCCCTGCATTGTAGCAAACCAGACATCTTCTAGGAGGGCTCAGAGGGGTACCCCAGGAGAAAATATTGAATACAACAGGGTCAAACAGTGTATTTAATAGCATAATGTTCACACAGGACCTGTGAATCAAATGCTACTAGTGGGCTTGCAGCACCTTTTGTGCCACCCACTTAAGTAGCACTTCAAACATGTCTCAGTTGTGCACTTTCAACCTGTGTGTGCACTTTGAAACTGCCTTGTTGACCAGGTAAAATAAACCTCTTTCCAGACCTAAACCTTCTTTTTGGGTACATATAGGTCACTCCAAGTATAGGCCCTGAACAGCTCTGAGGGCAGTGTGCTATGTATTATAAAAATTAGGACATGTACTTTTAGGTTTTACTTGTCCTGGTAGTGCAAACCTCTTAAATTAATTGTTCTCTAATGCAAGGCCTACCTCTCCCATAGAATAACATTGGAGTTACCTTATTACATTCAACAAGCTGTAATTTCCAAAGGGGAGCAAGTAAAAAGTTTGTGTTTAGTGTTTTTGGAATAATGATGAAAAATCGTATCTTAATCTCATGGTGATGTTGGAATTTTAGTTACAGTTTGGAAAAGTTTACTTTTAGAAAGTTGATATTTTCCTGCCTTAGACGTTTAGCACCTGCAGCCTGTCCCTGGGTCAAATGACTGGGTGTAGATGACAGTTGGGGTTTATGTGTTCCTCCTAGACAGCCACATTCAATAGAGAGCTTAGGTGTGCATGGTTGGACCATAACTGGCAGGATGGGAAGGCAGAGCTGGGCACAGTCCTACTTACATTTAAATAGACTGTGTCCTGCCTTCACATAAAGAGATGCATACCCTCTGTAGTTAGTCTGGAGCCAGAGTAAGGAAGGCAGGATGCATAGGGACTTCAAAGGGAAACCTCTAAATCTTCTTCCCCACTTCAAAGGAAGGTGCAGGTATAAATAGTGGACCCCGTCATCATCTCTTCAGTACACTTCCAGACCTGTGGATACTCTGCTGGACTGCTGCTCTGAAGGAACTACTGCCCTGCTGTGCTGAAATGCTGCCTGTTGTCCTCTTTCCTGCGTGAGAAGTATTGGACCTGCATCTGTTGAGCCCAGAACCTCAGAATGACTACAAGGGCTCATTGGCCGGGCTTCTGACTTAAGCATCAGTGGCACAAGGCTCCCACAACCTCGACCACCCGGACTCTGCCACCTGTGAGTCAACCCTATCAAGTGGTGCCGCTCCAGTCCAGGACTATGGGTAATGGGCCTCTGTGGACCCAGTGAAAGCAATGCCTCTGTCCTGCTGCATGCTGCAACCCTGATTAGATCCAAACAATTGCCATGGCTATGTGGATCTTCCCCTTCACTTAGTCCTGCATGGCCTTCACATCCCCTTCTGAACTGCCAGTGCATGACACATCCTCAGTGAAAGGCCTCACATCCCTCATCGACAGCAGCCTCGACAACGCTGCTGGACTCTGCATTGCAACCTTGTAGCTCCTTGGAACCGAAGCATCACACTGACTGCACAATGCATCCTCGATGTTGGACTTGGCATTACAAGCACTCATTAACGGGATCCTCTAAAATGATGCAGACCATTGCACCACAACCTTGCCGCATCTCAGAACTGATGCATTTCTTCAGCTGCACAGCGCACCTTCGATACGGACCCTCGCAAAGCATTGCATACCAGGATTCAATGTACTTTGTTCAGGGGGCCTAACTGGGTCACTGTAGCCAGCCTGCGCTCCATCGGAGTTGGCCTGAACTTGTGGTTTTGTCCCAGTCCAGCATGCCCAGATGTCCACAGTTGGCGCTTTGTGCTATTTGGAGTTGTTTTCCTAAAACCTTTTAAAATGCATATCTCCAGTTCTACTGATTAGATTTTTTTTTTTTTGATCTTGTATTATGCAAAAATTACCCTTTTTTAATTTGGTGTGGGATCCTTTTTGTTTGGTGTTACTTCTTTATTACTGTTTGAAGTGTTGCACAAATAACTTACACATTGCCTCTAAGTTAAGCCTGACTGCTCTGTGCCAAGCTACTAGAGGGTTGAGCACAATTTAGTTTAGGGCTGGCTTGTGCCTCACCCTAACAAGTATGTTATACAACAACCCAAATTCCCACAATGGTGATCAACTGTGAGGGTAAAAACCTCTGTTTGTGCAGTGCCATACAGTAATTTTGTATTAAACTACTGTCCCATAGACATAGTTTGAGAGACCAATTTGAGTTTAACATTTTCCCTGATTGCCTTTTTTGTTTTTTTTTCCCCAAATTCTCTGACTTTTGTTACCAGAATGACACCTGCAAGGGTGGAGTTTGAGCTGGGCAACTTGAAGGCCGACAGTGTGGTGCAGTTCAAGGAGTTCTGCAAGGAGAGGGGACTTTCAGCAAAGAACATCACTAGGAAGGTGGATCTTCAAATGGGGATAAGGGGCTGGGAAGAAGTCCACCAATTATTGGTTGCAGATACACATGGGATAATGAGATGGAAAGACAAGAAGAAGATCTGCCTGAGGCAGAGACTTCAGCTGAGGAGGATGACATGCCCCTCAAGTTGGAAGTCCTTGCCAGAGAAGAGCAGTGTGTCTTCTTGAAGCCTGTCCCCAGAGGAGCTGGCAGACGAAAAGGCGGGGAGGGAGTTTAGGATAAAAATTGAAAATTTGAAAATTGTTGAAAATAGAGGAGAAGAAACTGACCCAAGTGGCTGAGGAAAGAAACAGGCCAAAGAGGGTTAGAGATCCTTGGAAGAGAAGAAAATATTGTTGGCTCCTGAACTGGGTCTGAAGGAGCTGGACATCAAGGCCAGACAGGCAGGGTCCAGCAGTGATGATGACAGCATACCTACAGTGTCCTCTGGAGACAAGAGGGCCCATATTACCAACAGTCTGGTGCCTCGCATTTTTTGTGGGGTATGACATCAACAAGTAGTTTTAAGCATATGAGTTAGCTTTTCAGATGCATAGAATCCCTGAGAAGGATTGGGGGACTAGTCTCTGGAAACACATCCCTAGCGAGGGGAGTGATTCCCTACTGGCCCTAGATAAGGGGGGCAGGGTGAGATATCCCCCCACAAAGGGTGCCCTGTCAGAAAGTATGGCCTCACCCCTGAGAACTACAGGCAGACATTTATGGATTGCTGTAAGCTGGTTTGGCAGTCCTGTGTAAGTTACCAGGACTTCTTTTGCAAGGCGCTGAATGGTTGCATGAATGGCAATGAAGTGAAGGATTACCAGAGACTGTACAATTTGATTTCAACCAAACAAATATCTACTCTTTGTTTTGCAGATATTTGCCAACACCTTATTGATAACAAGTTCACTGACCCCAGGAGCTTGCTAAAGAGGCAGACCTCTGGCTCAGCACCATGGTCCAGAAAAAGATATCTGGGGGATCACTACAAGGTGGGCAGGGTACCCACCTGAAGAAAGGAGATAAACAATAAACAAGCAGTTTTCTTAAGGTCGCCAAACTAGTTCTAAATATCAGAACTCCCAATCCCTAGCAGAAAAGAAAAATAAATGGTTCCCTGACAGTAAGCCGCCCCTAAGTGCTATGAGTCTCAACAGGTTGGGCACTACAAGGGTGATGCCAAATGTCCCACGTGGACACACCCCTCCTCAGGTAGGCAGGGGTTGGTTAGTGTAGCATTTATGGAGGAGATTGCCCCACATAGTGTGAGGTAAAACATAAAGGTTACCCTAGTGTCCCTGATATCCCTGGGAGATACCACTAGGAAATATAGGAAGTTAGTCACCACCAATCAGCAGAGGGTGGAGGCTCTGAGAGACACTGGAGCCAGGATAATAACTGTCAGATGTCATCTGGTGCCCTCAGCGTAGGTAATCCCTAATGCATTCCAACAGGTATTTGCAGCTGACAGCCAGGAGAGCTACTACCCAGTGGCTTTGGTTCCCTTTGAGCAGGGGGGGTCTCAGGTTTCTTAAGGGTAGCCGTGACTCAATCCATGCCTGTGGATTGTCTGCTTAGCAATGACCTTGAGCACACCATCTAAAAGAAGGAGGAGCTCAGGTCACACTTGGAGATGTTAGGAGTGTCTGAGTGGGTGTTCCTGACCACACAGTCCATGGCCACCTGAGAGGGCGGCAAGGAGGATCCTGGAAAAATTACCCAGATGCCTTGCAAAAGGAGGAAGGGAAAGAGGAGTGGGAATCCCACACCGGAAACACCCTCAGTCTGGGACGAGGTTAAGCCTGAGGGTGATGCCATAGAACCTACAGGGTAGGACTGTCAACACCAGAGCAGTACGCGCTCTATTGGCGACAAAAATGCAAAAACCCAGCACTCTCAAAACAAAGTAATTTATGCATTGTGCTGATATGTTGTGGTTTAACCTTTTGCATTGCAGACACCGTTATTGAGAATTTTCATATTCTTGGTTTAATTCTTAAATGAGTAGCAGATTACTTGCGCGCTACCATTTCTTGACATTTATATGGTAGTTTACAAATAGGCAAGACGCGCGATTGGTTTCATAAAGGTTTGACTTTGTTATTCATTGCATGCTACCATTTCTTGACATTGGCATGGTGGCATAAGAATCGGCAAGACGCGCGATTCGTTTTGTGGTGTTTAAACATTGTTGTCCATTGCGCGCTACTATTTCTTGACATTTACATGATGTTTTACGAGTTGACAAGACGCGCAACTTGTTTCATGAAGATTTAACTTTGTTGTTCATTGCGCGCTACCATTTCTTGACATTTACATGGTGGCTTAAGAATCGGCAAAAGAAGCACGATTCGTTTCATTGTACTTTGATCTTGTTAATTATTGTGAGTTGTTATTTCTTGACATTTACATCGTGTTTTACGAATCGGCAAGACGCGCGATTCGATTAATGATGATTTGACCTTGATATTCATTGCGTGTTACCATTTCTTGGTATTTTACATGGTGACACTCGAATCGGCAAGACGCAGGTTTTTCTCCTTGAGTTTATTTCATGTTGTTTATTGTATGCCACTATTCTAAGATATTTATCATGTAATATTCGAGTTGACAAGTTATGTGATTTGTTTCCTGAATCCATATTGTGTTATTCATGGTGCACAATCCTTTTATGGTGTTTACTATATATATATATATATCTGCAATATGCGCAATTTGTGTTGAAACATTTTAAGAGTACACAGAAGGCCAGAGTTTCTAGATGCAATATTGTATGGTCCTAGTATACATTCTCAAAACAGGATTTATATGACTGGTTTAAAATTTAGTCAGAATGTTTTTCTGATTCTCATATAAAGGAAAGTATTTGAATAAGAAAGTTTTCATTTAATTCATCTTCATTCTCCTACAGGTATCCGGCCATCTTGAAACTTAATCATTTTAAACTTAGCTCTTAGATTGTTCATGTTTTCAGAGTGACTAGGCTTAGAAGCATAGTCTAGTATTGATTTCAGGTGATATAATTTTCATATCGTGTGTTCTAACCTTTTTCTTACTACAGGTCTTCTTCCCAGCTGTTCCCTTCCTAATCCCCTCTTCCCCTCTTGAACTTTCTCAGTCTCTGTGATTTATCTATCAGAGTCTTGGAGATGTTCAGTGGTGGACGTGTTGGTGACTCTGACAAGGACATTGCCACTCTGGGGAACCTACCTCATCTGACTTATTGTCAGAAGAAAGGGAGCCCCACCAGGGAAGAGTTCTGCAAGGTGCAGATAGGGTGCCCTGGCCTGCAGCGGCATACCCAGGACCAGACAGCTCATGTTACCTCTAGTCATCACCTGATCTACTGGGAGAATGGTCTCTTTCATAGCAAGCCCAAGGTTCCTGAGTCTAGTGCTCTAGTACAACCCATATGTTGGTGGCCCCCTCCCCCCAGAGCAACAGGGCATTTCTAGGAGCAGGGTCATGATGTTCCCCTGGCAGGACATCTAGAGCAGAGCAAGACCTTTGAAAGGCTTGCCACCCACTTTTACTGGCCTTGATGAGGGTGGCAACAGATGCTTTCTGCGGCCATTGCCCTAGCTGCTGTGTCAGGAGGGAAGCACAAGGCTCCCCTGCAGCTATTCCGAGTCTTTGGCACTCTTTTTTAACAGTTTGACATCAACATTGAACCCCAAGATAGCACCAGGTAACAGTTTCATCCTGGTCTTGGTGGACCATGCCCTCCTGGTCCTCGGCGACAATACCTTCAATGACAGTGACTGTGCCCAGGCACTGATGGGGATCCTTACACATGTGGAGTTCCCCAAGGTGGCAGTAGCTGATTGTTGTACCAAGTTTATGTCTGCATACATGAAGCCTATGTGGAAGGAGTGTGTGGTAACCGATAATGTCTATACTCCTTACCACACCCAAACTGATGGGCTTGTTAAGAGGTTAAATAAGAACCAAAGAGGCACGATTATAGGCCTGACAGAGCCCTTTAGGTGGAAGTGGGACATCTTCCTGCCAAAGCCTGTTGTTTGCCTACAAGGAAGTACTGCACAAGAGCATTAGATTCAGCCCCTTTAAACTTCTGTATGGGCAACCTGTGAGAAGACCTCCCAGTGGGGTGTAGGAGCGCTGGAAGTAAGCTCCCTATAAGGCCTCCCAGGATGTGGTCAGCTACATGCTGACACTCCATACACAGGTGAAGTGCTTTTGGAAGAAAGCCAAAAGGCAAAAGAGAATCCAGGCGATAGCCAGGAGGTCATGAAACAGTGGTATGACCAGCATGCCACTCTGTTCTAGTTTCCACCTGGTCAAAAAGTGTGAGCTATGGAGCCTGTGAAGCCTAGTGCCCTGGAAGACTGCTGGTCTGGGTCCCATGAGGTGGAAGAGCGCAAGAGTGAATTCACCTACCATGAGGACCTCAAGACTCCCAGGAACCCTGTAAGGGTGTTTTCATGTCTCTTACCTCAAACCGGTCTTTGAGAGGTCAGAGGTCACCATGCTCCTGGTCATGAACAATGGAGTGGAGGAGGAGAGTGACTCTTTCCCCGACCTCCTTTTATCCAAGAAGCAGGATGGGTCAGTGGATGGCATCATGCTCTCCCCTACCCTGTCCCTGTTTTTTTAGAGAGACTGCTGCCAGTTTTTGTGGCATGTTGGCTCACTCTTCTCCCATACCCCAGGACTCACTACATGGTGTACCAATGATATTGATGTTGGAGACAGCAGCCTTTAAATGGTAAAATCTACAGGCTATCTGACAAGGTGGCAGTCAGAATAAAGGAGGAAGTCTCCAAGATGCTATAGTTACGGGTCATTGAGTCCTCAAACAGTCCTTGGTCCAGCCCAGTTGTGTTGGTCCCCAAAGCTGATCATCTATGTGCAGTCCCAGAAGCTTGGTTCTGGGTAGACTACCAGGGGATCAATGCAGTTACCAAGACTGATACATAATCTAACACCCAAGCTGATGAGCTCACAGATTGGTTGGGTTCTGCTAAGTTCCTCAGCACTTTTGATTTAACATGTGGGTACTGTCAGACTGCTTAACCAAGGGAGCTAAAGAGAAGTCTGCATTCTTTACCCCAGAAGAGCACTTACAGTTCTGCATAATGCTCTTTGGCTTGAAAAATGCCCCTGCTGCCTTCCAGAGGTTGGTCAAACGGTTCCTTGCTGGGTTGGAAAACTTCAGTGCTACCTATCTAGATGATATTGTGGTCTTCACTTTTAGCTGGGAAGTCCACCTGTGCCACCTCAGAGAAGAGGGCAGGTGCAATGTATTTGAAAAGTAACACATTCACTTTTAGGTTTTACATGCCCTGGTAGTGCAAAAACTCTTACATTTTTTTCACTACTGCAATGCCTACCTCACCTTTAGGATAACATTGAGATTACTGTATTACATTTAATAAGCTCTAAATTCCAAAAGGTTGCAGGTGATATTCAAGTCCTTTCATGGTGTGTCAACTCAATGAAACCTGGCACTCCCAAGGAGTTGACACCATTGTTTTCATAATGTGGTACAGGTGCCCCCAAATGTAAAAAATGACCTCCGTTTTATGAGGGCCAGCATTTTATTATGTGTGTCACTAGTATACCATGTGTGCTCCCTTATACAAACAAATTACCTAAAATTTTCCATTGTCAGAATTGTTCAATTAATGCCATCCATATACTCCATACCAAATGATATCTAGAATGTTTGGGTCAGTATTTTGATCATGATTCCCTCCCTACTCTATGCCTTGGTTTTTCTCCCTTATGTCAAGAAGTGTCTCCAATGAGCTAGTTTCAGCATTTTTCCACAGGTGCCCCATGCCAAAATCTTCCTCAAACATGCCAGTGCCAGCATTTTTCAATGGGTGCCCTGTATGCCTAGAAAGGTCTCAGATATGCAGTACTGGTATTTTAAGAAGGGAGACCATTATGCTAAGAATTACCTCCAGGACTTCCTAGCCAGTATTTCTTCACAGGTGTCTCACATGCTAACAATTGCCTTCTGCATGCCAGAAGAAATATTTTTTTGATGGGTGCCTGTGTAAGCCAAGATTGGGAGTCAGTATGCCAGGCCCAATGGCTGGCTCATAAGCAAAACACCACGTTCATACCCAAGGACAATTATGTTCACTCATTCCCACTCATTTACACTTTTACACACTCAGGTGCTTATTTCGAATTTGACGGTCTTTTTGAAAGACTGCCGCAGCTGCGGGCGTCAAAAGAACGACAGTATTGGCAGGCCGAAGACCACCCTATTACGACGTTGTGCCGATTTCCACCCGATTTCGGAAGGGAATCCGACACCGTCTGCCCTGCCAATGGTATAATAGATGCAGTTTCCAACACCGACACCACCAAGCCAACATTATGATACTTAATACAACACGGCGGTTTCTTGCATGGAGGTGCGGTGCCGGTGGTGGAAAGTGCCGGGATCATAATATGGCAGGATAGCCAGCTCGCCGAAGCAGGCAAGTTGATCGTCCGAAAGGCGGGAGTGGAAGGGTGGGGGGTGTTGTGTGACTGTGTGTGGTGTCTGAGTGTGTGTATGAGTGCAGGGAGGGAGGGAGTGTCTGTGCATTTGTGAGTGCATGGATGGCAAGGGGAGGAGGGGTGTGTTGTGTGTGTGAGTGCATGTATTACTAGGGGGGGAGGTCCAAGGGTGGTGTTGTGTGTATGTGAGTGCATGTATGTTTGTGCGAATGTGGAGGGGTTGTCAGTTTGAGTGTGTGCATGCGAGTGTATGTGTCTGCGTGTGTGTATGTGAGAGTATGTGTCTGTTCGAGTGTGTGTATGTAAGTGTATGTGTCTTATGAGTGTGTGTGTGCAAGTGAATGAGTGTATCTGAGTGCGTGTTTGGGTGCGAGTGTGTGGGAGTGTATGTAAGTAAATGTGTGGGTGAGTGGGGGTGTGTGAATGTAGGTGTATGGTCGTGTGGTGGGGTGTCTGCCGGTGACAGGAATGGAGATTCCTGTTGCCCGGTGCATGACTGCCAGCATTTTCATGGCAGTGCGACTGCCACAAAAATGCTGGAGGTCTGCTGAGTCATAATACCGATGGCGGTGGCCCTGGTTGTAAGGGCAACATTTCAAACTGCTGAAGTTGTAATATGGCGGTCTTTACCGCCGGTCCGGCGGTGGTAAGACCGCCACCACGAGTTTGGCAGACCATGGACTGCCAGACCCAAAATTAGGGCCTCAGTCATTCTTACTTTGCACTCATTTACTTTTATTTGTTATCTTGCACTCATTTTTACTTAGTCACGCAGAAACCAAGGGTGAGCACTAACCTAAGGACAGGTGTCTCAGCCTTTTTGGTACTGGCTTTACTATCTCTGAGGCCAGGGATCCCAAAAGTAGTGCCAATGGTCGGATAGGGCAAGCCAGGGGCAAAGGTGCTAAAACAGTTTTCAGAGTGGGGGTGTTGCTCTCAACGTTGCATCATAGAAGTCCTAGGTATTGTGAAACATTCAAGGGTGACACAAGCAACAAGCATAGCAAATGAGCCACACCCCAATCAGCGGCTGATTTCTAAATGTGTAGTTTGTGTCACGCTGTGCGTTTCGGGAGCAACGTGTCGTAAACATATAACTAAGGTGAGGTGTGGAAGTGCTTTGTCATTTACAGACTGCATTTTTGAAATGTGTTTTAAATTTGGACAAACATACAGATTTATGATAAATTATATAGTGCACAAATTATAATGTATGGAAAACGGGGTTCAATGAATATTTTTCATTTCCGCCTCACTGAGTAATGTGTTTTTATTTGTTTTGATCATAATAAAATATTTGATTCACTCACTTCAGACGAAAAATATGTACTTGCTTTGGTGCTTTCTTTGTTGGTAATGCATTGTGCTTTCTTTGTTGGTAATACATTTTTAAGTATGTGTACAGTTCATTTACAGGTACTTACATGTTCTTGTGTGTTACGAAAAAATGACATTATATTGCCTTTCTTCCCAAGGGCACTCCGACTTCCAGCGCCTATGGCCAAGGTTACCGGCCTCGACCTTTGGCGACCCCTAAGTGACGTCCATGACTATATTCTGACAGTACTTTTTACCACTCTTTATTTGATTTTAACTTTTTGATTTATTCCCTTCTTTGGTTCGCTCATAAAACACAGGTGTCTTTTCCTCGGTATTATCTACTGTATAAGTTTTTCTGATGACTATGGATTTAGTTATTGATGTATTGGAACTTGTTTATGGTACTCATCCCAGTTTGTGTTTGTTTTTAGAATCCATCAACAAAAAATAAGACTCTTGTGTTTCTGATTTATTCTGTGCAAACAAAAAGGAAAGCAAATCCACACTCTTTTAGTTGTCCAGTGCAGCTGACCTCCTTTTAACTGCAAGAGACCCATAAATGAACCGGCTCCCTGCTCCAGCTTTCCCTTTTCTAGCACCTATCTTCCTAAATATCTGGACACATCCATATTCCACTGCCACATCCTCTCGCTACAGAGAAAGCTTTTTTTGCTGAGCTGTGCGAGGCTTCTCCACCTCTTCTTCCCATGGTGCCGCATCAGAAGCATTGAAGGCTGTCGCACAGTGAGAAGGATTTAACTTCCGCTGACCCCTAATCAGTTGGGAAAAGATTTCATTCAATATTGGCATGACATCCCTGACCTTTGGAGTGAACTACCTTCTGGTGTTCTGCACTAATAAGTGTGTGTCACTCCCACAGGCATGCGGGCAGAGCAGTTTAGCTTATTGCCGAGCACAGGGGTTGCTGCACTGTTTAAAATCGTCCACTATTTACTCAAATATTTTTTGCCAAATGTTCCCTGTCATTACCCACAGCCCCCCAAATAATACTGTTACATTTTGGCAGGCAGCGAGTATCCAATTAAGGTCTAAGCTGCATGGAAATATATTTTACACACTGTGCTGCCCTATTGTTTCCTCAAATATTTTTAAGTACAGAAAATTACCTTTTTTTGCTTTTTGTATAATTATTTATAGCACACAAACACTTTTTGGGGCCAGCGGTTGCACAGGAAATGCTTGTACAGAGCACTTATTTGCTAGACGTGTAATTATGACGGTATGATGTACATGTTCTGGGGTTTGTATGTTTCTGCAGATCAGTGGAGTAAGTTTATCATTCTACTGCCTAAAACAAACCACTTTTATAGCATTGCTGGCCACAGGCATAGGGAAAGGAGAAACTAAAGGCAAAGCTCTTTATCTGGAGTCCTCGAATGCTAGTGGCATATGACATTGCATGGATTGCAAGATATTGTTCTCTGATCTCTATTTTCTGTCTTTCCATATCATTGGAAAATTGAGACTTTTCTAGCAAGTTCCTATCTCAGAAAAGCTGTTAGGGGTGGGAAGTGCATAATTTGTGCACATGGTTGGTGGTGTTCCACATTGTGGCACATTTTTAAGTTTGTCATTAGACAAGACCTTTTATTTGTGCTAGAATTATATATATTACTCAGTGGCTGTTGTCACTGGGCACTTATAGTTAGTATCACATTTCTATAAGAAAAGCATTGGTTGTTTTGCTTATAACTTTGACATCATTTAACAAATCTTCACAAAACTTTCCTACAGAAAAGTTCATCTATCTCAGCTCCTTTCTTAGAAGGTTTGGGCTGATCGGAACTTCGGCCATGACCAGTAGGGGGTTGGCCTTCCACAGAGTGGCTGGGTGCAGTGGGTTGGCATCTAACCTCACATGGCGCATGGAGATGGACCTCTTCTGTACGTTAAAAAACATAGAAATTCACTGAAAAAACAAAGGTTAAAGTGGTGTTATATCTGTCAAGCGGAGGCAGACAAAAAGGGGGATTTCCAAAATGTGTTTGCCTCATGAAATGTTCCACTGCAAATTAGACAGGCAAAACATCTGAACAGAATCACACCAAATTTGGCAGACTGATAGATCTTGGTCCAGAAAGTATGCTTTTTGTGATTTGGTGTAAATTCGTTCAGTAGTTTTTCAGTAATTAAGATTCAAAATGTATGTATACGTCACACTGCAGAGGATCCTCGCATCAAACAGATCTAAAGATAAGATCTGATTGAGTGCCACCACATCATCAGAGATGTGGCATCAGACATTTTAGGAGTCATTGCTCAGTTCCCCATTATGTAAAGCAAGCAAAAAAGAAATAGTGTGGTTGGGGGGGAGGGTAGGGATACTGTACCACTGATGAAGCAGAGAAAGAAAGGCTAACAAATATTCATATATCATGTAACAAAATCGTATAAGGTAGTGTGATTTTAGCAAAGAAAAATAATGTATGTGGGAAAATGTGCCCACGAGGTAGTTCGCCATTATTATAAACGAGCTTAATTAATCATGAAGAATTGACAATGTAGTAATCCGTCATAATTGCAAATGTATTCTATGATTTTCTTGTTGAAACTGGTTTATGCTTAGCTGAAATTTAGCAGAGACTTTGGCCTAGTTGCCTGGTCTCAAATTCAACGGCGTGGTTTTCACTTGTATTAACAAAAACGTATTGTAACTTTAAGGTTGTATTTTTCCAGTAGAAATGACTAATACACTTATCTCAAGGTTTCGTGCTAGGCTAGTTTCATCCCCTTTGAAGCAAGGTCAGTTTTGCAGGTGCAGACAATAAAGTCACTGATATAGAATTAATTGGCAAACTTTGTTGCTACTTTTGTTCCAAGGCTCCAAGGACACCTTATGCATAAATGAGTACTAAGAGAAAGACACTATTCATTGGTCAAAAGGAAGCCACCCTATGAACCCTCCAATGGAAGACCCTGAAGAATTTGGAATGTTTCTTACTTAAACCCACCGGACAAAGAGAAGTCAGCCATTTTCTTCTATGCCATTTTGAAGCCAGATTCAAGACGCCATTTTAAATGACACTTTGATGCCTTTTCTCTGTCGCAGAGAAAGAGACTTTAAGAATTCTCACCCTAGAGACTTTAACTTTAATTTTGCCCCGTCTTGTCCATGCAGTAACTTTTGCCCAATTTTCCTTGCTGTCGCAAGGAAAACTTGCCTTTAACTTTGCCCCTTTGAAATCTGCCCCATGCTGATCGAACCGGTGCCTGAAGGATGAAGACTTATCTTGAATGCTGATTGTATTTGGTAATTATGAAAGGATAATTGTATTATGCATTGTGTTTTCCTTCTTAGGTACCAACTGCTTATTTTGACAGAGCCCAAGCTAGAAGTTTTCTAAATTTGTGTTGACTAAATTCGTTTTGCATGAAGCCCCACATGCCAATGCTAATTAGAGGTTAGTTGAGGTATTCACTTGATGCACCATGTCGAATTGAAATCTTGTTATGCTGACCGATGTATGCAATTAGTAAAATTCAGTTGCTTATATTGGTATTGCTATAACCGAGTGCATTATAATCCAGATTTTGCGTAGATTGCGTTTCTTCCGTCGCTATGGACAGCTAGTAATGTTCGTAAACGTTTATGATTTGATTTTGAGACTTACATATATTGTGTTAGCTTTGTTAATATAGGTAAATAAACTCAGTAACTTTAATAAACTGGTGTGGTTATTCATGACTGAAAGGTCATGTTGCTTCAAAATACTGACTGTTATTGATTCTTAATGTGTTGTTTGATCTATTAATTGAGTTTTGGGTATTGATTATAATGGTTATTGATTATTGATTCAAGTGATCCGACTATTCTTGGATGAGGAGAACCCAACTCGGTTAAAAGGTTCACCGACCTCCAGCGTGTCCAAGTATAAGTAATTTATAAAGACTGGACGCGCTATCACCACCAAGTCTAAAAAGAAAAAATGCATGCTCAAGCATCATTAAAAATAAGTCTACCCAGGGTAGGCCTCCAGTGGGAGGGTTGGCACAACATATATACCTTAGTGAGGGGGCATAAAGCCCACTTTTCAGAGCCTTCTGGGGACCCTGGAGACCCCTTCTCATGGGTGCTGAGCTTATAATTTTAGGAGAGTGGTGTGCCTGTTTTCCCAGGCTTTATGAGGAGAACCTATTCCCTGGGTCTGAATGTTTTTTTAGGGGCGGCCCATGTATCTAGAAACACAAAGCGTGCTTTTTATAATTTGGTGTAAATCTGTTCATTGTTTTTTGAGATATTAGGGATCAAAATGTATGTGTATTTCATGCTACAGAGGATTCGCAGACCCAACATTTCAAAATATAAAATCTGATTGGCTGACACAATGACAACAAAGATGTCATGACAGACATTTAAGGGCTCAGGATTTATTTAGCAGATCTGCCGGAGGCATTACCAGAAAAAGGAAGAAGGGCAGGAGGAGGTGTATGGGGCCCTGCCCCTGACAGGACTCAACCCCCCCGGGAACAGAGCATTTTTAGTTGGGGGACGAGTAATATGCAATGAGCAGAGTAGCCAGTCATTCCACATTCACTGCTTCTGCAGGTAGTGACCCATAATGCCCTGTAATGGCTTTTTGTACATATTTTCATATCCCTGCAGCATCCAAAGAAGGAGCAAGGACACCACCAAACATTTTCTAAATGTTGTGGGTGGCTACAAGTAGCACAGGAGCCCCCCAAAAATATTTTTATAAAAACCTTCTGTAAGCAGAGAGCACATGCACTTTTGTGCTGGTTAGCAGTGGTAACATGCCTATAGCCCTACAGCCAGCAAAAACTGGGTCAGAAGAAAGACAAGGAGGAAGGCAAAGAGTTGGGGATGACCCTGCAGAAAGAGCTAAGTCCAACACTAATCTATTGGCTTTGCCAAATCTTGTTGGGGATTCTGATGTATGTTTTATTCATCAAATGTTGGCCAGGAGCAAGCATGAGAAAGGGAGACAAGGGACAAAGCAGGAAGATATATATAAGGATGAAAAAGGATCAGTAAGAGTGAGATGATAAGACAGTGATTGTGGGTGGTAGAAGAGAAATGAGATAGAATCGAAAATAGGCACCCTTTGTATTCAGTAGCACTGGGCGTGTGCTCCTGCAAATAGTCTGTTTATAAATCAGGCACCGAGGAGGGGGTACACTCCTTTGACAAAGGTGGGCTGTGGTGCATTTCAATAGGGATTCACCTTATTAATTAGCATCTTTTCAGTCTCTAAAAACTAGCTGCTAGTTTTGCCTGTGATTCCAACAGCAAAAATGAATTGCCCAATGTTAGACCTTGTACCCTTGGCATGCTATTGCCCCACACATTTTGTCCTTTACTCCTCCTGTTTTCTGATTTCATTTTTGTTGGTGTTAGGACCCTGTGCACATTACCACTGCTAACCAGTGCTAAAGTGTGTGTGCTCTTTCTTTCAAAAGTGATACAATTGGACTCAACCTACACATTTAATTTACTTGTATCGACATGGCACTACCTGTACCCAGGGCCTGGAAATAAATCCTACCAGTGGGCTTGCAGCATCCATTGTGCCACCAACTAAAGTAGAGGCTTAAAGCATAGTTTGTGCCTGTGATGGAGCATTTCAGCCTGTCTTGTTCCATCGAAGGGAAAGATGTAAGAAGCAAGCTATAAACTAGACCAACATTAATTTACAGTGTAACCATTTTGTCCACACAATAAGGTCCATATCGTAAATAAAGTTAGGGATTTTTATTATAAGTTAACAGTCAGGTTAATAAATACAAATCGCAAAAACGAGCTGTAGAGATACAGCATAACAACAGGCTAACCAAATCTCTTGAAGAAATGTATGTGAATTAGCATAAGACAAACCAAGAGTTCAGTTACAGCAATGCAAAATATCAGCAATAAGATTTGGCGTTCAGGGGACAATCTTCGATTCTCTCTTCTACACATGAGTAAAGTCTATAGTCATGTAGCTTTGAACCTAAATTAATCTATGAAAATGATGGGGGAAAAGCTCAAGAAATCGGAAAACTCAGGCAAAAAGGGAAAATTATATGCACATTATATGCACGGCCATATAGGGAAAAGTAGAAGGTGTCAGCATTTCAGAAGCTTGGTGCAGAGTCTTCTAAAGAGACTTAAGTATTAGCCTAAGCCACATTTAGCAACGCATAGCAACATGGGGAAAAGTCAGAGGTCTGTATTTGTCAACGTCTAAAAGGATAGTGTCCCAAATCAGTCTGTGAGAACACTCATCATCATGCTATCATGAGTTCCATTGTCTTCTCCAGTCTCACGTTGTGCTGATTTCACTTTATTACCATTTCTGTGCTGCATAAATAATTTACAAAGTGTCTCTAAGTTGAGCCTGACTTCTTTATGTCAAGCTACCCGAGGGTGAAGCAAAGGTTAAATTAGTGACTTTTGTGGTTCACCCTGACAAGGACTGTGGTTGTTGACTGAGTGAGACTTCAAACCCCCTCAACCAATAACCCACTTTCTTTCACATTTTCCCTAAGTTTGCACCACATCCCGAAATCCAGAACCTTTCACTATCTCCTGCAGTACTTGTTAAAGATATTCTTGCCACCCACTGCCATGTGTAGCGCTCCATGAACAATTTAATAATTTGTCAGTTTGTTAGAATCAATGCTTAGACACATTTCCCTACTTGCTTATTGTGGTCAGCAGACTGCTGAATAGTAGATTACTATGATACGCTTTGATATACTGTTCCTTATGTCAGCGACCAAACATATATATCAACATTCTCCCTTCTCTTTATTACTCTCGCTTCTCTTTCCATTACTAATCAGATCTAAAGAGAGATCTATGTAATCACCTAGCCCAATGTGTATATCCAGCTCTGGTGTATACATTTTAAATTCCTTTCCCATTAACTGCTAAGGTATGTTCTCATTCTTCAGTGATTTTGCTGTTCTCAGCTCTTCCAGCAGGCTTCCCTGTTTATCTTTCTTTTCAACCTTTTAATGAACCTCTGTACCTTGACTAACTAATATATTTTCCTCCACGTGTGCTCGTTCCGCTATTAGAAACAATTGCATGTACAGGAAAAAGAGAGTTTATCAGTGTTTTCTAATTTCATCGTGGCACGAGCTTGCAGCCATTAGTGACTATTCTGAACAAGAAATAGACTGAAATTGCTCCAGGGAATTTGCATTGCAATATGTACATTACAATACTTTAGGGCATGGAAAACATGCATTATCTAAGAATGTCCTTTTCACGCATGACTTTAAGTAGCCTTTCCTCCTGCTTCTGGAAAAAAGGGCAACGTCGTATTTGTCTGTCTCTAGCAGAAAGTAGAAAATGCCAAGGAGAAATGCACATAAGGAGGCATGGCAAACACAAACTGCTACCATTATTTTAAAAAAGGTCAGATTTAGGACAGTGATTGAGTTGAATCTTGAAAAACAAATTCACAACTAAAATTAGTAAAAGAAAAAATGAACCATGCATTGGTAGCTTCATAAGCGGCCTCACATTTCACTTTAAAGTATTCTCCAAAAAATAGTAATAAAATATTGCAACCACATTTTCTGAACAGAGGTGGGGAGGGATATTCAATAAAGTTTGATCCGCAGAATTAACAAAACAGAACAGAAAATTGAAATTAATGATCTTTGCAAAAATAACCCAGAAATATTCCATGGTCACATGAAGAAATGAACAAATGACAGAGGACCCAGTCAGCAATTCATCCTTGCGAGTTCCCCAAAACTAGAACCAAGTCGCTTAGGTAACTTGCTGTGTTCATTGTGAGGAATGTGGAGTTAATAAATAATTTCAATTGGACAAAGGGGCATTGGAGAATTATATGTGGTATAGAACACATAAAGCAATGATATATGTCACAGTGTTTGATTGATGGACGTGGGAAGAAATTATACTTGTTTTATAACCTTTTCACTGGACAGACATCCCCGGTCTCCCTTGGGAATGCTGTTGGCCCTAAGCATGGTGGCCTAGGCATTTTCCATAGGCGTCGATTCACAAAAATGCCAGGGGTAGTGAAAATGACTTCACATACCCATCTACCTTAATGACATCACAGGAAGTGACATCATATGACCATTAACCATGATTTTATTCCAGGAGTGAGAGTCACATGACCCAAACATAACACTCATAGGGCCAGATGTATCAAAGGGTTTTACCCATTCTGTGTCTATGGGAAAATGCTTTAGTACATATGGCCCATAGACTCTTGCACCCCTTTGCACCTATTCCTAATCAATCTCACTCCCATGCATTCACTCTTAATCTCACTCATACTAATAATTACTGACACTGAGCCCCAGGTTTGCTAATGCTTTACACCATGTTCGTGTCACTTTTGTGTTAGGGTGAGATTTAATATCAAAAGCAAATTCTGATGCACTGCTTTGTGTTATTGTGCATCAAGTGGGCGATCCATGGGTATTGCAGGGGCACTCTCATGCAACCACCTATGGGTTTTGATGCAAATCCCTATCTACAAACATTGGTAGAGGGGACTTTGTGGCAAAATCTTATGACTTTTCGAGGCAGGCATGAGTAGAAATGTTAATTTTCTCTTCATGATCCAAATTTGCATGTGTGCTGCATTGTACAACACACATACAAAGCGGTAAAAGCCTTAAAGCATATTTTTTGTTCTTAAGGGATTTTTTCCAGTACAAAACCTAGGCTTCCAAAAATGCACACATCCTTGCACTTCCTACGTTATAGTTAGGTTCTGAATTTACTCGTACAAAACTACAGAAATTCAACAGTTATAGTTAGAGTTACTTCAAGTAGCTATAACTCGCGCTCTAGGGTAACTAGAACTTGCACACTCACCATGCACAGTTTTCTTATCTTTAATGTTATTTCAAATGTTGCAGTGTTAATATTAGAGATGCCATAGGAGGTGTCATCAATGACATAATATATGGAGTAATTTTTATTATTGTACGTTAATCCAATATGAGCTGCACACCGCCAAAGGCCATGCGCAACAGGGGCTGAACACACGGCCTGTTTCTGTCAGTGGATCTGTTAGTGAGTGCGTGAGTGTCTGGGTCTGAGGTGGGTACCTCCACCCTGACCCCTTATGGTGCTTTTAATTTTGTTTTTCAGTCCCGAGGACCATGTCCTATGACCTTAAAATGACAGACACAACTTTTTGTTCAGGTTGTGGTTAGCCAATTACAGAGCTTCCATTCACACACACATTCAAGTAAATTCACAAATATTCACAAACTATTCGTGACCTCAGATATAAACATTTGGATTTTCTTTAATTTCTCGTGAACTACTGAACAGATTTACACCAAATAACCAAAAGCATAAGCTGCGAACCGAAAGCTAGCTTTCTGTCAAATTTGGTGTAATTCCATCCAGTGGTTTGGGCTGTAGTTGTGTTCAAAGCTCCTATGGGAATTAACATGGGTAACACACGTTTTATAACCCTCCCTTTTTTCTCAGCTTCTGCTTGACGGATCGCTCCAAAACATTCCGTACACATTAATCACTAGAGCATGGTTTTTTTAAACGTTTCGTGAAGATTCGTCAAATGGTGCCAAAGATATAGGCAAGTCAAAAAACGCTTTTTCTATCGAAACATGTTCCTTGCTACATACTGGCGACTACCAGTAGGTTATATATATATATATATATATATATATATAGAGAGAGAGAGAGAGAGAGAGATAGACATAGAGCTAGACATAGACATAGAGATAGAGCTAACAGTGCTTCTCAATAGGAAACTCACATATGAGACACTACTAGTTGATGACAATTTTGCAAAGAAACACTTTATTTTAAATTACTTTCCAGCAATGGAAGGTGAGAACCATCTGTTTGGGAAGAATAAACCATTCATGGTCAAAATATCAGCCTCAGCACCAATTTTAGTTTCAGGCATTGAGAGTGTTCACTGCTTAAGGGCTTTATAACCTGGAAGACAGATTTTAAATGTGGAGAGCCCACAGGAAAGAACAAGGGGCCAGATGCAGGAAAATTGCAAATTGCGACTTGCAATTTGCGAGTCCTTCCGACTCACAAATTGCAAGTCGCAATTTGCAATGCAGAACGGTGTCTCAGACACCGTCTGCGACTTGCTATGGGGTCGCAATGACCCACCTCATTAATATTCATGAGGTGGGTCGCAAATTGCGGCCCCATAGCGAGTCTAGGCACTCACAAACATGGAGGCCTGCTGTAGTCAGCAGACCTCCATGTTCGTGACTGCTTGTAAATAAAGCAGTTTTTTTTTTTAAGTGTAGCACGTTTTCCTTGAAGGAAAACGAGCTGCACTTAAAAAAAAAACGAAACCTTTAGTTTCTGTATTTTTTCAGGGCAGGCAGTGGTCCCTTGGACCACTACCTGCCCTGAAAAAATTGTTTTGGGTCCATTCACAAACTGGAAGGGGTCCCATGGGAACCCCTTCCAATTTGCGAGTGGGTTACCATCCACTTGAAGTGGATGGTAACTGCGACACCATTTGCGACCGCATATGAGGTCGCAAATGGTATTGCATACCACTCCGAATCGCAAATAGGAAGGGAACACCCCTTCCTATTTTCGATTCTGAAATGCATATTGCGAGTCGGTCCCGACTCGCAATATGCATTTCTGCATGGCAAAGAGGCATTTGCGCCTCACAAACGGCGATTTTCGCAGTTTGTGACGCACAAATCCTTTGCTACATCTGGCCCAAGAAGTGTACAAAAGACATACTACGCCACTGACGGGTCTCTCCAATTTTGTAGCCCTTCTCAAACATTAGGCATCTCATTAGCCAGATGTTTAAACGAAGATCCTTATGCATGTAGTGGGTGATTCCCTATGATGAATCCTTTGCTTCCATTTCTATCAACACTCTTTTGTGTTCTAAAGGCCCTTACAGCAGATGGGGTCGATCACAAGGATGAAAAAGAAATAAAGGAGACAGATAGTAACATTTCAGCATGGCCATTCCTTCATGGGCAGGCGGATCTTCAGGTACCTCAAAGGCAAAGCTAGGTCTGTCAATTGGGACTAGTTCATGGCAAAAGGAAAACATATTTGAAGGCCCCAGTCGAAGTGATAAGAATGATAAATAAATCTCTAGTAATGGAAATTTCCGACTCTAATTCTTTCCTTTCTGTCTTAAAGAAAATAAGGAAAATACTTTGTGTATGCCTAAAGAAAAATTTAAGATGATTAATCAAAACAAAAAAGGTGTATTAAAGAGCAGAGAGTAAAAAAAGAAAATATCAAGAAAATTACGTTCTAAAAATGCCCACAAGAAGATGGAAAGGGTCAAGATAGGCAATAATTCCATCAAGAATCCTCTCATCAGAATCTGACCTCTTCATTACAAGGAGACAGAATTCACTTTTGCATAAAGCACAGAAACAGTATAATAGTATTTTCCCTCCTACCTGGTGTAATCCTTTGAGGGGGAACTTTCCAGCGACTCAAGTCCAGAATTCTGTTAGGAATATAGCACAAATAGAGGATAATGGTTTCCTGGGCCCTATAGCTGTGCTGTTTACACCAGCTCCCTCTATAAATCAAACTAATGATGATCTAAACTATGCCAAGAACATAGGGCTTCATTATGAGTTTGGTGCCCTATTACGAATCATGCGGGGTTAAGGAGCAACAACTGCTGCAGTCCCGTAGGCACCACCAGGTAGCTTAGACCGCCACAGTCACAAGGCAGCACAAACAGGCCGGTATAGACAGTGTGTCTGCCAGACCCATCACAAGGTTAAACACTTCAATGTGACCGTGGGGGGTCAACCACCATGTCTCAGAAGGCGGAAATGGACAGTATGAAGGGTAACACTCACCTGCAGGCAGCCTTACAGGTCTGGAGCAGTCATCCAGCCTATCACGCACGTCCTGCCACTGTTGATAATAGTCGAAGGACCACCAAATCAACACCGCCATGGGTGTTACGACCATAAGTACACACACCTGCCTGTATTATTAACCTTAAAAACTTATTGTAGCACTGTTATCTACATCCTATGGGGGCAGGCCACAGGCATCAAGTACACATTACATCCTTTACACAGTCTGAAAACATACATTAAAACTGACACATCCACAGTCACAATACACCCATTTGGGCAGCCCATCCACACTTCACTGCCAACTACACAAAAACACACGGACACACATCTCAGGCACATCTCTCACACATCACAAACAACACACAAACATTACATATGCAAATACAACTCACACACACATGTTCCACTCTGGCCAGGGACTGTTGTCACATACAACACAGCTATGTATCGATGTGGCATGGAACACTAACAACACTACCATTAAATAGCCCTGCAATGGACATACACATAAATAGAATGAGACCGAAATGTCATGCCTATCTTCACAATGTGAAGTACAAGTCAACAAAGCATATATAACTCCAACTGCAGGGGACATACATCTACATACCGTAGCTGCAAGGTGCACACACCTAAATGGACACATGCACAGTCCATTGCAAACAGGAGTTGCACAACTGAACACAGTCCATGACTGCACAAACAAAACTCAAGCTGACACACATCAGATGAATACATAAACCATATCAGGGGGACAAGTCTAACACCATGCGTGCTCACATTGGACAATACGAGATGAAATACTTACCTAAGCAAACAGTACACAATGCAATGACACCACGATTGTATTGAGACCCACATATCCATACACTCAACATATACTCTTCTCTTGGGGGACAACAGCACTGCGCACAAATTCAGATACTGCAAACAACAGCAAATGGATCAGCAAGAAGTCTGAAACACACACAACTGTAGGCACACAGCACAAGTCACTCAGGAACAACATTAATGTAGAAAGGAATTGCAGGACAAATGTGCACCCAAAACAAAACATTGCTTTGGATTTATTTTGAAACCAGATGGAAAATGTCCAAGGCATTGGCCAGTTCATAATACATTGTCCATGCACATTCATGTGCTCACACTTGATTCCCAGTACTGCCAGGGAACCTTCACAGTAAGGGGCATCAATGGGGCAGGAAGGCACCTCAGGAATTATCCTGGAGGACGGGCATGGATTTGGGAGAGAGTGTTTGGGCTTGGGAGGGGTCGTCTTCTTTCTGGGAGGAGTGGGCTTTTTCTTGAGGGGGTATGTGTGCTTGCAGAGGGGGCAGGGGAGGCCTTGAAGGTGGAAGGGACAGACTGGGAGCCAATGTGTGCCTCTTGGGTTTGGGACAGGGGTGGAGGCTACAGGGCAAAGGTCTAGGTCAAATAAACAAACTTTCTTAGGGACACAGGGTCGGTCATCATAAGGGGGTCGGGATTTGGAGGTTGATGGAGTGGTCATAGGCTATGTTGGTGTGGATGTTGTGGGTGCGTGCTTTTTGGGATGTATGCTTGTGTGTAGTGGGTGTCTGTAGGTAAGTGAGTGAGTGTTCATAATGTTTTGGGAGTACAGGAGGTTAGAGGTGCTGGGGGATGGAGTGATAGATGTGTGTGTTTGAGTGGTGACTGTGGGTATACTAGATGTGGTGGATGTCTGCGTGTCTGCTGTTGTGCTCTCTGCATGTGTGGTTCTGTGATGGATGTCTGGGGATCTGCTGGGGTGGTGTCTGTGAGTATGAGCGGTGTGGTGGGTGTGTCACTGACTGTTGGTCACAGTATGCTGGATGTTGTATGTGTTACAGTGGGAGTGGTGGGGTGTCCAGGAAAGTTGTGACTGTTGTTGTGTCTGTCGGTGACAGTTATTTGTGTGCATGCCATGCATGTTTTGTGGTGCTTGTGTTTGTGTGTGCTCCTCTTGGCTGTCTAAGGTAACAGGGCTGGGAGGTCTTGATATGGCCCCAGTGAGACTCACTGTAGGGGTCTGAACAAGTTGTCAAGATGGCCCAGAACCGTCCTCCATGTTCAGGAGTGTTGTCATCACTGAGGGCGTCATCCGTAGGGGTAATAGCAGTCTCTTCTGCTAGCTTCCTGTGGCTGGTGGAAGTTTGACCTATTGATGTGAAAGATACACTGTTACTGGTTGTATTGTGACATCTGCTTTCAAAAGTTTACATTGTCAATTTGCAAAGCCCTTGTTCATAGTTGATTTGCAGGTTATCCTATTGTGACAGGTACCCATGCTATTAGTTGTATTGACCTGACATTTGTGAAGCATCGCAATTCTATTTGAGTCAAGCTGCTGCTGATTTGAGCAGTTCATTATTACTTGGGAGGATGGGCAGAGAAAAACATCTCATCTTGCCACCACTGCAGGAAAAACAGTGGCTGGGCAAAATGTGGATTGGACCATTTTGAGGCCTAGGTAATTGTTATGCAAGCTGACCCAGGAGTCTGTTGTATATGTGATAGGAGTCATCATGTGCTCAGTGCATATTGAATGTGCCTGTAGTAAATACCATTCTGGTGTTGCATCATGTTGCCCTTTTTCACTGCCTTGTTCTTCCCGATCCTCTCCCTCTCTGCGGTCACGCCGCTCCGTTCCCTGTTGCCCCGCACACCTCGCACCGCTATTTGCTACCGCCTCCCACCTCCCAGCTGCTCCTCCCTCCCACCTCCCCTTCTTAATGGCGGCCGCTGTGAAGCTGTGCAGCGGGCGCACCGCTTGCATACCCGAGGCACGCCAGAGGCAAGCCTGTCTGCACCCGTCCACGCCAGCGCCAGTCCCCCAGCCCGAGCGCCTCCGTCACTGCCAGACGCCGCTACACCACAACAGAACTCCTCACACTCAACCCCGGCTGCCCCAACGCCTGCGTCCAGACCTCCCCTAGGCACACCCATGGACCTTTTTCCTGCCGCACGTGCCACTTCACCAGTGCTCAAGCCTCCAAGCACCAAAACAACGCCACCCACCTCAGCTGCATCCTCCTCAACACCCGCTCCGTCCACAATCACGCCACCGAACTCTCGGACCTGCTCACATCAACCTCCGCAGACATCGCCTTCCTCACCAAAACCTGGATGAACCCCTCATCGGAGCCCAACATCGCCATAGCCATCCCTGAGGGCTACAAAATCACCCAAAGAGACCGTACCAACAAACCAGGAGGAGGAATTGCCATAGTCCACTGGAACTCCATCAGGATCTCGACCGACACCCTTGACGCCCTAGATGCCGCAGAACACCTGCACTTCCAGATACACGTCAACGCCAACACCACCCTGAGAGGAACCCTCATCTACAGACCCACGGACCCCCACCCACTAATCTGCGATGCCATCGCCAACACCCATGACCTCGCCTCCACGGACGATATGCTCCTCGGAGACCTGAATTTCCACCCGGAGAACACCGGCAACAGCAACTCCTCAGCCCTGCTGGACAACCTTGCCAACCTCGGCCTCAAGCAACTGGCCACCTTGCCCAGCCACTCAGCCGGTCACACACTCTACGCCATCTTCTCCTCCAGGAGCCAAGTCACCTTCACGCACACCACCAAACTCCATTGGACTGCCCACCGCTGTGTTAATTTTCCTTCCAGAAACCCACCACCCACCACCAACAGCATAGGATCCCTCACCGCAGTGGAACAAGATCTCCAAGGATCAATTGATTTCCAACCTCACACACGCCCTTCCACCCAAAACCAACGACCCCAACAACGCTGCCCTTAACCTCAAGCAATGGCTCAAAGACTGTGCCAACACCTCTCTCCACTCAGGAAAACCACCAACAAAAAAGCTCCCTGGTTCCCCGCAGACCTTGAGGCCTCCAAATGAGAATGCTGGAAAGCCGAAAAGATCTGGTGCCTACAACAAACAGAAAGCAACCACGGCGCCTTCAAAACTGCCATCCGCAAACATCACCAGCTCATCTGGACCACCAAAAGATCCTTCTACAAAGAACGAATTGACAACAATGCACACAACAGCAAGGAACTCTTCGATATTATCAAGGAACTCACCAACCCCAAGTCCTGCTCTGCCAACCCCCTCCACTCGCAAGACCTCTGCGACTCCCTCGCCACCTCCTTTCACCACAAAATCACAGACATCCATGGAAGCTTCGCAATGCCGCCCCCCACCACCCCCACAGCCATGGTCAAACCCAACGCACCCAACCACACCCACGTCCTGAGCTCCTGGACCCCCACCAACGTCGATGAAAGCACCAAGACCATGAGCACCAGCCACTCCGGCTCCCCCGCTGACCCCTGCCCTCATCACGTCTTCAATAAGCCAGCCAAATCATTGCTCCCCAGTTCTGGACCATCATCAACAGCTCCTTCGAGACCGCCATCTTCCCGGAGAGCTGGAAACACCCGAAGTCAACGCCCTGCTCAAAAAACCCAATGCCAACCCGAAGACCTCAAAAACTACCGGCCAATTTCCCTACTCCCCTTCCCCGCAAAGGTCATCGAGAAGATAGTCAACAACCAACTATTCAGCTTCTTGGAGGACAACAGTCTACTCGACATATCCCAGTCTGGCTTCCGCCGACGACATCAGGAGCAGGCTCCACAAAGGTGAAACCGTTGCCCTCATTCTCCTTGACCTCTCCGCAGTTTTTAACACCATCTGTCACCACACCCTTCGCACACGCCTCCATGATGCCGGAATCCACCACAGAGCCCTGGATTGACTCACATCCTTCCTCTCTGGAAGAACCCAGACAGTCAGTCTCCCCCCGTTCCTATCTAAAAGCACCAGGACCATCTGCGGAGTCCCCCTGATGTCCTCACTCAGCCCCACCCTCTTCAATGTCTACATGGTACCACTGTCCGATCCCACGGCCTCAGCATCGTCTCCTACGCAGATGACACTCAGCTCATCCTCTCCATCATGAAGGGCCCCGCAACCACTAAGACCAACCTCCACAATGGACTTCAGGCCATCACCAACTGGATGGAAACAAGCCACCTCAAGCTGAACTCAGAGAAGACCAAGATCATCATCTTCGGCCCCAACAGATCCGCTTGGGATGACTCCTGGTGGCCTGCCACTCTGGGGTCAGCCCCAACACCCACAACCCACGCACGCAACCTCGCCTTCATACTGGACTCTTCGCTCTCTATGACTCAGCAAGTCAATGCCATCTCATCCTCATGCTTCAACACCCTTCGCATGCTCTGCAAGACCTTCAGATGGATCCCCGTGGAAACCAGAAGAACGGTCACCCACGCCCTCGTCAGCAGCAAACTGGACTACGGCAACACCCTCTATGCGGGAACAACAGCCAAGCTCCAGAAGAAACTCCAGCACATCCAGAACGCCTCAGCACTACTCATCCTCAACCTCCCTCGCCACGAACACATCTCAGCCCACCTCAGAGACCTCCACTGGCTGCCGTCAACAAAAGGATCATCTTCAAACTCCTGATCCACGCACACAAAGCTCTCTACGACGCTGGACCTGCCTATCTCAACGAGCGTCTCAACTTCCACATCCCGACACGCCAGCTCTGCTCCATCAACCTCACCCTCGCAACCATCCCCCGCATCCACCGCACCACCACCGGTGGCAGAGCCTTCTCCCACCTCGCCACCAAAACCTGGAACTCCTTCCACATCAACCTAACTCTGACCCAGGACCTCATGACCTTCAGGAAGCGCCGCAAGGCCTGGCTGTTCGAACAGTATCATCCCCCTACCCCCAGCGCCTTGGGACCCTTCTGGGTGAGTAGCGCGCTTAACAAATTGCTGATTGATTGATTGATTGATCATGAGGCCTTGATGTTCATTTATGTTGCACACCAGGTGGGATGTCCTACCTGTCCTCAATAGTTTTATCTTGGCTTAGCAGTTCAAGAGTGAGCTAAGTGGCCAGCCACATCTCTGAGTTGAGCATGATCTGCATCTTGGTCCCTCTCAGATGAGTAAACTTCCTTTGTGAGTTCACTAACCCATGCATTGGGGCAAGCAGACACTGGGCTTGTGACTGGAGTTAGCAAAACAGGTCCCATTGTGCTTTGCATTCAGGTCACTCTCCTAGTTCCCAACACCAGCCAAATATTATCCTCCCAGGTAAGTAAACGTCCTGTGTGAGTTCACTAACAGATGCATTGGGGCAAGTGGACACTGGACTGGTGATTGGAGTTAGCAAAACTGGGCCCATTTGGCTTTATATTCAGGCCACTCATTGAGGTCCCAACACCAGCAAAATATTATCCTCCCAGGTGAGGAAACTTCCTTTGTGAGTTCACTAACAGTTGCATTGGGGGAAGTGGACACTGGGCTGGTGATTGGAGTTAGCACACTATAGCCCATTGGGCTTTACATTCAGGTCACTTTCCTAGGTCCCAACACCAGTCAACTATTATCCTCCCAGGTGAGTAAACTTCCTTTGTGAGTTAACAAAAAAGGGTTGTTGGACAAGTGTGTACTGGGCTTGTGTTTGGAATTAGAGAGATAGAACCTCATGGCCTTAGCAGTCATGTCAGTCCCTCTATTTCATACACTTGAGAAATGTCATCCCCCGGTGAGTACACTGCTTCTGTGATTTCCCAAACAAGAGTCTTTGGAGAAGAGGACACTGGACTGGTGGTTGGAGTGACAGTAAGAGACCTAACTGTGAGCGACAGTTATGTAACTCCCTGGAATACACACAGTGTACAAATGGTATCCTCACAGGTCAGTGCATTTCAATTTAGGGTTACCACAAAGGGTTCTTTTGAGGAGAGAACACTGGTCTGGTGTTTAGAGTTGGAGGAACAGTGCCTGCTGGGAGTTGCAGCCCTGTCACTCTCACTAATACCCCTTACTTGACCAGTGCTATCACCCCAGGCGAGGTAACTTCATTTTGTAATTGACAAACAGTATTATTTTGAGAAGAGGGCACTGTTCCGGTGTTTGGAGTTACAGATATAGGGCCTGCTGTGAGTAGCAGTCATGTCATCCTCACACTTGACCAATGTTCTCCCCCTAGTGAGAATACTTCAGTTGAGAGATCACTAACAGATGTTTTTGAGCAAGTGGCCACTAATCTGGTTTTTGGAGTTACAGAAACAGTGCCTGCTGTGAGTTGTAATCGTATCAGTGCCTGTACTATACCCACTGTGCAAATGTTATGCTCTCAGTTGAGTACACCTCACTTGGGAGTTGACAAAAAGGGGTCTTTGGAGCAGGTCACACAGGGCTGGCTGAGTGGAGTAACTGTAACAGTGCCTCCTGGCCTTAGCATTCATGTCATCCTGTACTATACCCACTATACAAATGTTATCCTTCCGGGTCAGTATACTTGAATTGGAAGTTGACAAACCTGGGTCTTTGGAGCAGAAGACACGTGGTTGGCTGAGTGGAGTATCAGTAACAGTGCCTCCAGGCCTTAGCAGTCATGTCAGTCCCTGTACAACACCCACGATACAAATGATAAACTCCCAGGTAGGAGTTACAGAAACAGTGCCTGCTGGGATTTATAGTCATCTCAGTCCCTGTGCTACACCAACTATACACAGATGCTGTTCCCCAGGTGAGTCTACACCTCATTTGTGTAATGTCAGACAGGGGTCTTTGGATAAGTGGACACTGGGCATGACATAACATGTATGTGACTTTTTTTTGTTTTGTGACTTAGCAGACTCCACTCCCCCAGGTATACCTTTCAAGCCCTCAGGATGCAGGAGAGCCAATACCTTCTCCTCTAAGGGATGAAGTTGTAAGGAAGGAATGCCACCACCAGTCTTCTTGGCCTGCAGCTGGTGCCTGGAGACCAGGGAATTACATTTCCCCTTAAGTAATTCCAACTCTCCTGATGTCCTCCTTTGTGTGCAAGATGGGGCCTACAGCATTGACTCTGTCAACCATCCTATCTCACATTTCCATTTTCTTGCTGGGAGTAGTGCTGGACTTGAGCTCTGAACAACCTTTCTGGTCAGTGTTTGTTGCTCCCTTCTGCGTGGCTACTCCTACTCGCGCCACTGCTTCTGAGCCTATGAATAGCCTGCTGGCTCTGAGATCAAGGCCCGCCTCCACCCGTAGACACCCTCATGCACTTTATCACTCTGTGTGTGTCTGTCTTTTGTCTTTTCTGTTTTCTGCCTTCCTTCTTCCTTCACTCTGCTTTTTTCTTTCCATTTTTTCTGTTTTCCTGTATTTCTACCTGTTTTAGTTTCTCTCCGCTTCCAGCGCTTTCCCTCCTGCCGCTGCTGCCCCTGTTGCTCTGCCCCCTCATTGCAAAGTGCTATACTGCCCTCCCACCTCCCAGCTGACCAATCCCTCCCACCTTCCTCCCATTCTTAAGGGTGGCAGCTGCGCAGGAAGGGGTGACTCCACTGACCTTTCTGGTTAGCATTTGTTGCACCCTCCTGTCTGGCCACTCCTGCTGCTGCCTATGCTTCTGAGTCTCTCTGAAGAGCCTGCCGGCTACGACATCGAGGTCTGCATCCACCAGCAGGCACCCACCTGCACCTCATCTCTCCATGTGTGTCTGACTTTTGTCTTTTCTGCTTTCTGCCTTTCTTCTTGCTTTACCTTTTTCTTTTAAGTTTTGCTGTTTTCCTGTATTTCTGGCTGTTTGTGCTTCTCCCAACTTCTTGCGCTTTCGCTCCCACCGCTGCTTCTCCTGCAGCCCGCCCCCTCCCTGCAAAGTGCTTTCTCACCCTCCTGCCTCCTAGCTGACCATTCCCTCCCACCTCCCTCCCTTTTTTAAGGGTGGCCGCTGTGCAGTGGGCATGCCGAAGGCACTACAAAGGCAAGCCCATCTTTGCCCGTCCACGCCTGGACCGTGCCCAGTGTCACAGACCCTGTTTTCCACACTATCGTCGCCACAATGCAGAGACCCTCCATGCACTGAACATAGGACGCTCCACTGCCTGCCATCTCGCAACCCCCAGAGACACCCATGGACCTTTCCCCTGATCAACTGCCACTGAACCCTTGCCTCACTCCAAACGCCAGACCCTCCTGCCACAGGACCTTCGGACACCCACCCTGCGCACCTCAACTGCATCCTCCTCAACATACGCTCCCACTACAAACTGGGACCTGCTAGACTCCACCCGGCCGGACATCACTTTTATCAACAAAAACTCATCAAGCCCAGCATCAGAACTGGTTATCGCCATCCCCAGTGACTACAAACTGCTCCGTAAAGACCAGCCCTCCCGACCAGGCGACAGACTGGCCATCGCACACAAGACCACTCTCCTCCTGACAACCAACACTGAGGAACACTCTCCCCTCATGGAGCACCTCCACTTCCAGGTCCATGCCATTTGAAATCCACCATCTGCAGCACCCTGATCTACAGGCCACCCGGCCCCCGCCCAGCTTTCAGGAACTCCATTGTTGACATTATAGCTCCCCACGCTCTCGCATCCACGAACTACCTTCTACTCGGTGACCTCAACGACCACATCGACAACCACAAAAACTTCAGACCCACCAACAACCCCCCATCTCAGATCTGCCAAGTCCTCCCTGATCCTGCACTACTGGATTCCCCTCATCACAGTCAAGACCCACTCCATCATCAGCAGCATTCACTTCGGAGCCCCTAAGGATCCCTGCCCCCACTACATTTTCAAGAAAGCTAGTGTCTCAATTGAACCAGAGCTCTGCAACACCCTCAACTGCTCCTTGAACATGGCTACTTTCCCTGAGGACTGGAAGCAGCCAAGATCCACCCACTACTGAAGAAACCCAGGGCCGACCCCATGGAACACAAAAACTACCACCCCATCTTGCTGCTGCCTTTCCTGGCCAAGGTCGTCAAAAAAGACATCAACACTCAGCTCTGCAAACACATAGAGGATAACAACATCCTGGATATCTCCCAATCAGGATTCAGGACCAACCATAGCACAGAGACTGCCCTTCTTGCTGACACAAATGATATCCCCTCACTCCTTGACCACGGCCAAACATCAGCCCCCATCCTACAGAACCTAACGGCCACTTTCGACATGATCTTCCATCACACCCTCTGCTCCAGACTCTATGCAGCAGGCATCTGCGGCAAGGGCCTACAGTGGATACACTCCTTCCTGACCTGCAGAACACAGAAAGTCACACTCCTGCCAGACCTGTTAGAACCTACAGAGATCAGCTGCTGAGTACCCCAGGGCTCCCCTTCAGCCCCACACTCTTCAACATCTACATGGCCCCACTCGCATCCATTGTTAGAAGCCACAGATTGAACATCATCTCCTATTCCAATGACACCCAGTTGATCATCTCACCCAAAACCCTACAACTGCCATGAAAAATATGCTCAACGGGATGGAAGTCGCAGTCGCCTGGATAAAGGAGAGCTGCCTCAAGCTCAACTCTTACAAGACCGAGATCCTCATCCTGGGATCCTCCATAATAGCCTGGGATGACTCATGGTGACCGACCACACTAGGCAGCCCCTCCACCCCTACAAGCCATGCACCCAACCTATGCTTCGTCCCGCATTCATCACTCACCATGACCGGACCAGTCAACTCTGTCATGTCCCACTGTTTCCACACCCTCAGACTCCAGAAGATCTTCAGGTGGATCTCAAATAACTGTAACCCATGCCCTGGTCACCAGCAGACTTGACTACAGCAATACCCTCCATGACAGAACCACCAAGAAGAACTACAACACATCCAAAATGCCTCCGCCAGACTCATCCTGAATGTCCCCCGCCATGAACACATCACCGGACACCTGAGAGATCTCCACTGGCTCATCGTCGAGAAGAGGATCAACTTCAAACTCCTTGTCCATGCATACAAGGCCCTCCACAACCTGGGACCCACCTCCCTCAACCACTGTGTCACATTCTACTCTCCCACCAGACCTCTCTGCTCCTCTCAACAGGCACTTGCCATCGCACCCTGCATACAGAAGACCTCGGATGGAGGAAGATTCTTCACCTACTCGCGGCAAAGAGCCTCTTCATCTGAGGTAGTCAACATCCCTACCTCAATTTAGGAAGGACCTTAAGACCTGGCTCTTTGACTGAAGCTCAGAGGACCAACCCCACAGAGCCTTGAGACCCTCACGGGTGAATATTGCACTTAGAAACACTTATTGATTGATTGGTTGAACAGTTGTGGCTCTACTCTTACGATTTCACACACCATGACTCTTAACTCTTCATCAGTGAAACATCACTTTTTAATAAGTGCCATGGTTGTGAAAAAGAAAAATATATTACAGGTGACAGTGACTTACTAAAGAGGGGAAGTACAAAAGGGTGTGACTGGAGAAAAGTATGTGTAGGGTGTGGTATGGGATGCTGTAAAAAAGATTTGAAGGTGTGCCTATTCTATGGAGTTTCTGGCCCATATTTATACTTGGTTTGTGCTGAATTAGCGTAATTATTTTTGCTAATTCAGCACAGATCTAACTCCATATTTATACTTTGACGCTAGACATGTCTAGCGCGAAAGTTATGTAGTTTACATCGTTTTCTGGAGTGGAAAACCTACCTTGTGTCAATGAGATGCAAGGTAGGCATTCCCATCCAGAAAAGGACGTTAAGGCCTTTGTCCCATATTTATCCCCCGTGCTAAAATCCAGCATGGGGGATGGGGGTCTTAAATAATGGTGCTAAGCTTACTTAGCGTCATTATTTAACGCCTGGGTCTGGACAGGTGTAATCGGGCCTGTAGACAGATTTCCATGGTCGGAGGCCATGGAAATTGCCCACAGGTGCCCTTCTCTGTCCCCACGGACACCCTCACCCACCCCTACCCACACCAGGAGATCACCTGAAGATGGGGGACCCATCCAAGCTAAGTCCAGGTGAGTATTTTGTTTTTATATGCCAAACACCGCTCAGGGGCCCTGACTTAGGGCCCCCTGCACAGTGCTGGACCCAATGGCCATGCCCAGGGGACAGTTGTCCCCTGGGCATGGGCTTGGGGTGGTGGGCATGGCTCTTATGTTTGCTAAGTCAGGGGCCATGTCCGTGAGGCTTGTGCGCCAGAAAATGGCACTACACTGCCTAGAGGCAACTTTTTTGCCTCTAAACAGTGTAGCACCATAATTTGGTGCACAAGCCCTGGTTCCCCCTACCCCTCCCCGGCACTGTACAAGGACGCTAAAAGGGCCTTAGTGCCAGCTAGCGCCATTCCATAAATATGGCACCCGACTGGCGTCATGGAATGGCGCTAGCCGGCGCTATACTTTTTTACGCAAACCTGCCTTTAGCGCAGGTTTGCACCAAAAAGTATAAATATAGACCTAAGTTTTTTAAGTGCTCTGTCCTGCTGGCTCTTACTGTGAAAATGCAGAAGAGTGTGTGTGTGAAGGGGTGTGCTTTATAGTGTCCTTTGCAGGTGTGTCCAATGTGGCAATGTGTGTCAGCTGTGTTGTTTTTAAATTCATCCAATGTGCAGTTGAGTATTACTTCAGTGACCACAGATCGCCGTGATTCGTACTGCCATTGGCTGACCACGAGGGTGCCTGCCACTGCAACTTTGGACTTGTAATATGGTGAGCTGTTGATCGAGGAGCTGTCAGGGATGGAGTTTGAACCGTCTTTATGGGCCTCCGTGCCACTGCTGGTCTGCCTTTTTTTTGTTGGCGGTCAGTGGTCCTGCCTGTATAACTCATAACAGCCCAGTGCATATCATCCTTCCCACGTGGACGCCGGCTCAGAATTGAGCCGGCGGAGTGGGAAGGTGCGACGGGTGCAGTGGCACCCGTCGCGTATTTCAATGTCTGCAAGGCAGACACTAAAATACAAAGTGGGGCCCTCTTACGGGGGCCCCTGCAGTGCCCATGCCATTGGCATGGGCACTGCAGGGGCCCCCAGGGGCCCCACGACACCCCATACCGCCATCCTGTTCCTGGCGGGCGAACCGCCAGGAACAGGATGGCGGTATGGGGTGTCAGAATCCCCCATGGCGGCGCAGCAAGCTGCGCCGCCATGGGGGATTCCCAGGGCAGCGGAAAACCGGCGGGAGACCGCCGGTTTTCCCTTTCTGGCCGCGGCTGAACCGCCGCGGTCAGAATACCCTGTGGAGCACCGCCAACCTGTTGGCGGTGCTCCCTCCAACCCTGGCCCCGGCGGTCTATGACCGCCGGGGTCAGAATGACCCCCTATATGTCACATTTGGTGATTTGAACAATGCTTTTAATTTTAATATAGCTATGATGAAGGTGATAGTTCCTTATTATGGAGAAAATTATACATCTAGGCTATCACCAGTTTCCTATTGCATCTACAAATAGATCTATTTTCTGAGAACTGGCTAGGAATTTTCTTATGCTGAGGGTCTGAATACAAGAATAAGATTGCAGTCCAAAATGGATTTAAAAAGATTTGTGTTATATCTCCTTTGTTATTTTCTTTCTATTTATAAGATTTTCCAGAATTGCTTCACAAGGTCAATGTGTATTCCCTGAAGTTTGGTTCAATGACAATTTCTCAATTAATTGATGAATTCATCTTGTTATCCCTAACTCTGGTTGGCCTCCGAAGACATCTAGAGACACTTGCAGCCTGTTCAGATATCTGTAAATTATTGATGAATAAAAAAATATGATTCTAGACACAATTAGTAGGAGATTTTAAAATCATTGCTATTATATGGGGGATATATTAGAAGTCTCAAAGACTTATAAATATTTAGGTGTGGTAGATTCCAGTAATTTATCCTGGACAAATCATGTCAAGGGGCAAATTACTAAAGCCACAGCATAGATTTTGGTCTTAAGACATTTTTCAGTTATGTGTAGGTATAGGTGTTTAAGTATCAAAGATGTCGTCAGTGGCTTTGTATGCCACTGATGCCCATTGTATTGCAGTCCTAACAAGGTACTACAGTATTAAATCTACTTTCTGATTTATTTTTTCTCCTTTTGGTTCAGTCTTCCTCAATCTAAATGATTCATCTACAGCCTGCATTTGGGAGTATTAATTTTAAAGCACATGGTCAAACCATACGTTATGCCATTATGCTCTTTGTTAGCCATGAAAACAGTAACAAAACACTTATTTGTGTGAGCAGTTATGCATGGTTCTGATACATTTTTTAATTTACTATTTTTTTTGTTACTTCACTGCTCAATTCAATTTGTCAAAATAATATATTTTTGGATCCAACCACTCAAATTGCTATCCTGGGAACTGTACATTTAATGCTGCTAAAAAAGTAGTCAAAGTGACCTGGATCATTGTTGTAGTGTCTCAAAATTACAAATGAATTGCCTATTTGTAACACATGGTGCAATGCTTTATTACTTGGGAGTTAATTTAGAATCTCGGGTACAAAGGGGGTCATTACAACATTGGCGGTAAAAGCTGCTTACCGCCGTGCAGAAGACTGCCAACACATCGGCGCGGCCGCGGAATTCCGCCACGGCCTTTATGACCCAAAGGCCGAAATCCGCCAAAATCTAGACACCCACACAAGTCCGCCACACAAAAGGTCAGTGATAAACTGGCGATAAGAAATCCTCCACCGTCACGCCAACAGGAATACGCCCACACTATCACGACCCACAAATCCACACAGCGGTCTTTCAACGCGGTATTCCATTGGCGGGACACACCACCGCGCTCAAAATACACACACATTTATAAAACACAACCACATTGGACAATTCCAAATACACACACCTGATACACATACACACACCACTCCCACACACCCAATACAATATAAAACACACACCCACATCACCCACAAAGCCCTACAACAACAATTGCGACAGAAGGCCAGAGAGAGACACCACCATCTACAAACGAGCATCCACAGGCACGCAACACCATCACCCACATAACATCCACGCACCTCACACAACCCACAACTAAATATCACCCCACACATCAAAACACACACCACCTCACACATCACCCACACCACCCCATGGCACCGCAAAGACACCCCTGGTTCTCTGAGGAGGAGCTCAGGGTCATGGTGGAGGAAATCATCCGGGTAGAACCACAGCTATTCGGATCACAGGTGCAACACACCTCCATAGCTAGGAAGATGGAGCTATGGTGAAGAATCGTGGACAGGGTCAATGCAGTGGGACAGCACCCAAGAACTAGGGATGACATCAGGAAGAGGTGGAACGACCTACCGGGGAAGGTGCGTTCTATGGTCTCAAGACACCACATCGTGGTACAGAGGACTGGCGGTGGACCCCCACCTCCTCCCCCACAACTAACAACATGGGAGTAGCAGGTCTTGGCTATTCTGCATCCTGAGGGCCTCGCAGGAGTAGCTGGAGGAATGGACTCTGGTAAGTCAAATCTTAACTATTACATCCCCCACCCTACCTGCATGCCATCACATACCCCCACCCTCGCCCTCACCCCCATCACTCCTACTCCTCACACATGTCCCAATATCACAAACCACCCATCCCAAACCCAAGCCCTGCATGCAACACCAAAGCATGGACACCCATCACCAAAGCATGGCCACTGCACATACCCATACACCCCCTAAACCATCATCACACAAGGTCCCACACAAGAATGCAAGCACTGGGGTACACTGTCACCCACCCATTGCACACAATGGCACACACAGATGCAATAATCATGCTTTTACCTCCCTGCAGGACCCCTATCCAACCTCACTGGACAGGAGGGTCCAGACATGTCCACTCCATCCACAGAAGAGGCCCACGGTGATGACAGCAGCTCTGTCCAACTGGATCTAGATGACCAGCCCGGCCCATCTGGGACCTCAGGACAGTCGGTTCCCCTCACACTGGCACAAGCCACTACAGGGCTTCCCCCCTCTGGAAACACCAGCACAGCACCCACCCAACGGGCCCATACCTCTGTCCCCAGGACACGTCAATCAGCAGTGTGTCCACCACTAAAGGGAACCCAGGCTAACCCACCACCCCAACAACAACAGGGACCTGGGGGCAGTGGCAGTGGGCACACGGTTCAGGGGCCAGAGGCACAGGAACACAGGGGAACTGGGAGGGCTGCTGTGCGACAAGGGGAGGACAGGCCCAGGGAACCCACTCTCCACGAGGCCCTCTCCAACATCATGGGAGCCTACCACCATTCCCAGGAGATAATGGCAACGGTACTGGCCAAGTTTCAGGAGACCCAGCGGCTGCAGGAGGAACAGTATTTGGGCTTCAGGGAGGAACTCAAATCCATCAATTCCACCCTGGGCACCATTGTGGAGGTGCTGAAGGAACTCGTCAACACAAGGAGGGACACTGTGGCACAACAAGGGGCCACTGACACTAGCCTGGTCGATGAACTGCCCACCACCTCTGCCGGCGCTAGTGGACAGGAGGTACCACCACAGGACCACCACACCAGCACCCCAACCCCTGCAGAGGGAGAACCACCCCGCAAACGGTCCCTGAGATCCAGGACAAAGACAGAGAACGATGCCAAGACCCCCGCCAAGACATGAGACCACCCTGATTGTCATCCATTTGTCCTACCTTGTCACCCCGTCCATACTTAAACTGCCCCAGCTCCACTTCCTATGCCCCTTTGGACAATGCACCTGTGAGACTAATAGACTGGACTCTGCCAAGGACATTCCTCCACCATCACCCCTCACAATTTTACAACCCCCTCCAATATTGAGTACTCAAATAAACACCCTTAAAGCACAAAACAATCAGGAGTCTGTCTGTGATTTCGAAATAGTGTATTAGCAATTACAGTGGCAAAATGCTCATTCAAATGTAATGTCAACATACCTATGTCACACAGCTATAGTCCATGAGGAAACAAAGCAGATGTCACACAGTGGGACCAACATCTGTGAAATCGTAAGGGAAAGTGACAACTCAGTGACCATACATTGGGTGAAAATGACAGACAGTAGAGAGGTAATAGATTTAAATTAGATGTAGCAGGCAGGTTTGTCTTCTTACCTGTGTCTTACTGGAAGTATTGCAGGATCACTGTGTTCCTGTTGTCGATGTCCTCTTCTTCTGCTTCCTCGTCTTCACTGTCCACAGGCTCCACAGCTGCCACAACACCTCCATCTGGACCATCCTCCTGCAGAAATGGCACCTGTAGTCGCAAAGCCAAGTTGTGAAGTATACAGCAGGCCACGATGATCTGGCATACCTTCTTTGGTGAGTAGAATAGGGAACCAGCAGTCATATGGAGGCACCGGAACCTGGCCTTCAGGAGTCCAAAGGTCCACTCTATAATCCTCCTTATTCGCCCATGGGCCTCATTGTAGCGTTCCTCTGCCCTTGTCCTGGGATTCCTCACTGGGGTCAGTAGCCATGATAGGTTGGGGTAACCAGAGTCACCTGCAAATGGCGAGGGACAACTGTTAGACACACACTAATTCATGGGGACATTCACAAATCCAGACAACTATTCCCACTGATTTGGGTCCATGTGCTCACCTAATAGCCACACCCTGTGCCTCTGGAGTTGCCCCATCACATAAGGACTGCTGCTATTCCGCAGGATGTAAGCGTCATGCACTGAGCCATGAAATTTTGCATTAACAGGGGAGATGTTCTGGTCTGCCAAACACACCATCTGCACATTCATGGAATGGTAACTCTTCCAGTTTCTGTACACCTGTTCACTCCTGCGTGGGGGGACCAAGGCCACATGTGTCCCATCAATGGCACCTATGATGTTGGGGATATGTCCCAGGGCATAGAAATCACCTTTCACTGTAGGCACATCCTCCACCTGAGGGAAAACGATGTAGCTCCGCATGTGTTTCAGCAGGGCAGACAACACTATGGACAATACGTTGGAAAACATAGGCTGGGACATCCCTGATGCTATGGCCACTATTGTTTGAAAAGAGCCACTTGCTACGAAATGGAATACTGACAGCACCTGCACTTGAGGGGGGATTCCTGTGGGATGGCGGATAGCTGACATCAGGTCTGACTCCAACTGGGCACACAGTTCATGGATTGTGGCACGATCAAGCCTGTAGGTGATGATCACATGTCTTTCCTCCATTGTCGACAGGTCCACCAGCGGTCTGTACACCGGAGGATGCCACCATCTCCTCATTTGCCCCAGCGGACGGTGCCTATGGAGGAGAACAGCGAGCAGAGAGTCAACCAACTCTGAGGTATGTAAACACAGCTTACTCTGAAATTATTCATAAATCAAATTTTGCCTGTAATAGTGTTGCGGCAAGGCCTAGGTATGTGTGATGCAGTCAAAAATAAAGCCATGTGGGCCCCTGAAATGGCGGCTGCCTGACCTGTAAGGTGGGAGAAGGGGATATGAGGTAACTGTGCTGGCGCTGTACACCGTCGCAGACCACTGCGCTATTCTGCATTGGTTAACATTGGAACCTATGGGTCCCAGGAGCCAATGACGATGTACGCCGGCGGTGATGGTATGCACTGCCGCAGACGTGACCGCCATTTTCTCTCTGTTCAATCACTCGATACCTGATCTTCTACAGGAGAGGACCTACACTGCAAGTGCTGCAGTGACCTCAGTCTGGAAGAGACAATGGCTCGTGTGTCTGGTGAAAGGGCCCCTGCCTTCAGCACGGAGGAGTTGGAGAAACTTGTGGATGGGGTCCTCCCCCAATACACGCTACTCTACGGTCCTCCAGACAAACAGGTAAGTACACTGTGAGCATGCTGTATGGGCAATGCCTGTGTGGAGTGGGGTGGATGAAAGATAGGGGGGGTGAGAATGAGCTGTGCATGAAACGACGGTGAGTGCATGTGCGTCATGGCAAGGGTAGGGATGCGGGCCAATGACTGTGACGGTGCAGTTGGTAATTGCTACTCTTTTTCCCCTGTAAAATTCCTGTAGGTCAGCGCCCACCAGAAGAAGGCCATCTGGCGTGCCATCGCCAAGGAAGTCCGGACCCTGGGGGTCTACCACAGACAGAGCACCGACTGCCAGAAAAGATGGGAGGACATTCACCGCTGGAGCAAGAAGACGGCGGATGCCCAGCTGGGGATGGCCTCCCAACGTGGGACGGGTGCCCGTCGCCCCATGACCCGCTGATGTTGAGGATCCTGCCGGTGGCTACCCGGAGTAGATTAGGCACAGGAGGGCACCACAGCAGCCACAAGGGGGTGAGTACACTCTCATTCTGCTGATTCAACGCGCATTGAAGGTGTCTGGGTGGGGGGGGTGGGCTGTGGGTTCCCTTAGGCCAGGGCGAGTTTGGTAGTTAAGTTCCCTTCTTCAGGCAGGCCCTGTGGCACCCCACCCCAACTGTGTACAGTGCCAACTACACATAGTCAGGCTCCTGTGACATCCATGTGTGCAGAAATTGGCCATAGCCTTGTAAGCCATGTCCCAGGGATTGAATAGTGGACCCCAAGTGCGCGGCGTAGTGCGGGGGGCTTCTGTGTCTGTCGTGTCCACCAACGGTAGCGGTATTGCATGCACTGAACATGTCTTTCTTCTGTCTCCCCCCCCCCTTTTTGTGGTCTCCCTGTTCTTGTGTGCATTAGCATCATCAGGCGGAGGAGCAGTGGCACTGGAGCAGGAGGGAGCTTCATCCCACATGGCCCTGGAGGGCGAGACTACGGACTCCGAATTCACCAGTGGGACGGAGGGCGAGGGGAGCTCCACGGCAGGGACAGGAGCTGACACCAGCGAGATGGACTCCTCCTCTAATGGGAGCTCCCTTGCGGTGGTGGCCCCATCTGTGCCCCCGCATCCACAGGTACAGCCGCCACCTCCCCTACCAGCACCGCCCTCCCAGCAGCCCCTCAGCTTTTGCCCCGTGCCCGCTCACCCTGGAGGATGGGCATCACCTTCGCCCCAGGCACCTAAGGCTCTGCCCCAGTCATCCCTGCTGCCCTCAGTGAGGAGGCCATTGACGTTATCAGGTCCCTCACTGTTCGGCAGTCTACCATTTGGAATGCCATCCAAGGTGTAGAGAGGCAGTTGCAACAAACCAATGCATACCTGGAGGGCATTAACTCTGGTCAGGCAGTCCTTCAGCGAGCTTTTCAGACTCTGGCCTCAGCACTGATGGCAGCCATTGTCCCTGTCTCTAGCCTCCCCCCTCCAACTTCCTCCACCCAGACCCACACCCCTGTACCTCAGCCTATCCCAAGCACACCATCAGACCAGCATGCACACACCTCAACACACAAGGGAAGCTATGGCGAACATAAGCACCACACATCCCACAGGCACTCACGCAAGCATCACACACATGCAGACACATTAAAATCCACTGCCTCCACTGTGTCCCCCTCCTCCTTGTCTCCCTCCACCCTCCCTGTCTCGTCTCCACTCACACCTGCATGCACTACATCCTCAGCCACTACGTCCATCACCAGCACACACACCACCACACCCCGTTCACGTGCAGTCTCCACCCCCACTACCATTCACACATCCCCTGTGTCCTCTCCCAGTGTGTCTGTGAGGCCACATCCCAAGGTACACAAATGCAGCCACACACCCACCCAACAGCCATCCACCTCACGACAGCCTCCAGCCCATGCCCCTTCACCCAAAGTCACCAAACGTACACCTCCTACAACCACTACCTCTTCCTCCACTCACAAACCCCCTCCATCTACCCATCCCAGTGTTCCTAAGAAACTTTTCCTGTCCAACCTTGACCTCTTTCACTCACCTCCCCCACCCCTTCAGTATCCTAGGGCCCGACTCTCCAGGTCCCAACCTGGCACCTCAGCCACAACATCGTCGGGACCAGAGTTGCCAGTAGTCACCGGATTATGGAATGCACCAGGCAGCAGGGCAGCCAGTGTGGCAAGTAGCCACAGCACGGACAGATCCCCACCTGTCAAGCATCAAAAGTTGGCCAGTGCCCGGCGGGAGAGGGGAAATAAATCAGCCACCAAAGCCCCTCCCAGGGGTCCAGTTGGGAGTGTGGAGACAGCTGCGACACCATCCAAGGTGGGGAAGGGGCACAGTAAAACCGGCAAGTCTGGGAAGTTCAGCACGGCGGACAAGACCGCCAGCAGCCCAGCTGCCAAAGACAGGACAACCTGCAGCAGTCCCGCTGCCAAAGACAGGACTGCCAGCAGCAGCCCCGCTGCCCAGGAGACGACCGCCTGCAGCCCCACTGCCCAGGGGAAGACCGCCAGCAGCAGCCCCGCTGCCCAGGAGACGACCGCCAGCAGCGCCACTGCCCAGGGGAAGACTGCCAGCAGCAGCCCTGCTGCCCAGGAGACAACCGCCAGCAGTCCCGCTGCCACAGACAGGACCGCCAGCAGCATCCCCAGTGCCCAGGAGGTGACTGCCAGAAGCCACACTGCCCAGGAGAAGACTGCCAGCAGCAGCCCCACTGCCCAGGAGGCGACCGCCAGCAGCCCCGCTGCCCAGGAGGCGACCACCAGCAGCCCCACAAGCCAGGACAAGACCGCCACCAGCTGAACCGCCGACAAGGACACCGCCGCCACAAACACCGCTGCCAAGGACACCGCTGCCACAAGCAACGCTGCCAAGGACACCACCGCCACCAGCACCGCTGCCAACGACATCGCCGCCACCAGCACCGCTGCGCCGCCACCAGCACCGCTGCCAAGGACACTGCCACCACCAGCACCACTGAGCAGAACAAGACCGCCACAAACACCGCTGCCAAGGACACCGCCGCCACAAGCACCACTGCCAAGGACACCGCCGCCACAAGCACCGCTGAACAGGACACCGCCACCACCAGCAACACAGGCCAATGAGCGCCAAAAGCTCTAACACTACTGAGGCCACCATGAGCAGGATGAAGCACTCTGGGCACCAAGCCCCCTCCAGAACCAGTGGAGAAAAGCATCCACTACCTCAGTCCTTGGCACGATGAAGCACTCTGGGCACCAAGCCCCCTCCAGAACCAGTGGAGAAAAGCATCCACTACCTCAGTCCTTGGCAGGATGAAGCACTCTGGGCACAAAGCCCCCTCCAGAACCAGTGGAGAGATACATCCACTACCCCAGTCCTTGGCAGGATGAAGCACTCTGGACACCAAGCTCCCTCCAGAACCAGTGGAAAAAAGCATCCACTACCTCAGTCCTTGGCAGGATGAAGCACTCTGGGCACCAAGCCCCCTCCAGAACCAGTGGAAAGATACATCCACTACCTCAGTCCTTGGCAGGATGAAGCACTCTGGGCACCAAGCCCCCTCCAGAACCAGTGGAGAAAAGCACCCACTACCTCAGTCCTTGGCAGGATGAAGCACTCCGGGCACAATGCCCCCTCCAGAACCAGTGGAGAATGTTATCCACTTGAGAGACTGTGGCTTTGCACTCCCCAGGACTGAACAGTGGGCAAACCACCCACTGTAGAGACTTGTGAGACTGTGGCTTTGCACTCCCCAGGATTGAACAGTGGGCAAACCACCCACTGTAGAGACTTGTGAGACTGTGGCTTTGCACTCCCCAGGATTGAACAATGGGCAAACCACCCACTGTAGAGACTTGTGAAACTGTGGCTTTGCACTCCCCAGGATTGAACAGTGGGCAAGGAGCCCCCTCGTGGATCTGGCGTCATGCACTCAACCAGCTGAGGTGCCCCCCCTTCCCTTCCCTTCCCCCTGAGGTGTCTGTTTTATTTCCAACTGATGCCCCTGCAGTGTTCTCTCCGTCTTGTTCGGGTATTGAGTGTGGGCCTCGCCCATGCCTTTTGGGCCCAGTGATCCACGGACTATGATGGTGGAATCCCTTGGACTTGTGTTCTTGGTGTATATAATTGTATATAGTATAAATGTATATATTTGTAAATATTTTTGATGTATGTAATTGAATATATCACAATTATTCGACTCATTTCCTTTTGTCCTTGCATTCTTCCAGGGGGGTTTGGGGGGTGTAACTGTTATGTATCAATATGTATTACCGTGTGTGTTGTAGTGGGTGAGGGTGGGGGTGGGGGTGTTGCGTGTGTGTGTCACTGGTTTTTTCCCTCCCCTGTGTCGTAGGTGCATTACTCACCGTTGTCTTCGCTGCCGACGTTCGTGCTCCTGGTAGAGGAGCAGGAAGATAAAGGCTGGCAGAATCTGGAGCTCCGGTTCCATGGCGTCCTGATTCCTTGTGGGGTGTGTAGAGGTGAGCGTTTTCCCTTTGAAGTCCTGTTTCCGCCGTGTTTTTGTTTGCGGTGAATCAGCCCCGGAAAAGGTGGCGGATTGGTGGGTTGTAATAGTGTGGGCTGTACATTGTCTTCCGCCTGTCTGTTGGCGGTTACCGCCACGGTGTTTGTTTGTACCGCTGTGGCGGTCGGAGTGTTAAAGTGGCTGTCTATGTTGGCGGTTTCCGCCACGGTCGTGATTCCATTTTTTTTACTGCGGCCTGTTGGCGGTTTTACCGCCGCTTTAACACCGACCGCCAGGGTTGTAATGACCACCAAAGTATTTATATGAAGTTCAAATATGATCTGTTCCCAATAGGTTGGAACTGTAGGGCAAAAGGGGCTGGTGTACAAGCCCTGCAATGCATTGCAGCAGGATTTAGTCCATGTCCTGTGTTTCTATGCTAGGCTAGAGTCAGCAAGAAATAAATATATTGCCCCGTTATGGAAAAGGCATGCCTGTGTAACCTAGGAGGAGCCCCTCTTTATGATGATTAATCTGTTGGTTAATGTCTACTACAGGATAAAGAGTGTTTTCTGTCATTTTTAACATTGTAAATATGGATCTTTGGATAACATGTTAATGATAGTACTAGGATTACTCATCAGTACCTTATAATTGATTTTAGATCTTGAAATGCACAAATTCACTTGCTATTTATGAATATTCACACATTTTAATTTATGAAGGGGTTTAGCAAAATTATTCAGAAACGCTTTTGTGCCTCACTCTGTGAACAGCTCATAGCACTTTAAAGAGGTTCTCTGAGGCCAGGTTTATTGTTAGGTTGTCCCATTACAAATTGCATGAGGCTTTTATAATCTTATATTGTTAAAATGTTTTGACTGTTTTGAATATTTATGAAATGGCAATATGCTATATGGAATGTATTTATGTGTTCACTGGTTTGTTTGATCTCCTACTGAGTGTTTGTATTGATGCTTTTATATGGGGACAGTGTCTCTGTGTAGCCAATTCTTTGTGCTATAAATAAAGGCATAAAGTTTTTAAATGAGCCTAACTATGTGCTGACTTTCTTGTTGGTGTGCCCACATTGTGCAATTATGAACAGTAAGCTGTGAGGTTTAGGTTTGTGCCAAGGCTCACACACTTTAAAATAATGTACAGCCAGGTTTTCTTACCAAACATGGCCAGATGCATGTAGATTCAATTTTTCATTTCCTAAATAGCAGCTCCAAGGAAATCGCTATTTAGGGAATGCAAAATTGTTAGAAATTGAGTCTTTTTTTGGCAGTCAGGTTACCCCCTGTACAAGCAAGAGCCCTCTCTCTAGTCTTGGTAAGTCACACACAATCCAAATTATCCTGTGCCCACCCTCTGGTAGCTTCGCATTGAGCAGTCAGGCTGAACTTAGAAGTCAATGTGTAAAGCATTTGTGCAATAAAGCATGCAATAACACAGTAAAACACCACAAAAATACACCACACAGTGTTTAGAAAAATGTATAATATTTATCTGGCAAGATGCAGGTCAAAACGATCAAGATGCAATAAGTATACGTTGAATTATCACTGTAAAAATGATATCAAGTGTATTTAGTCATTAAAAAGCAATAAGTGTCTCTTGCAAGCACAAAGTACCTGGTTTGTGTTCAAATTCTCCCTAAGGGACCGCAGAGGAGGAGTTGCGTGGAAAACAGGTAGGTGTGCGTTAATTTTTCCTGCACAAATGACTCTAACCAGCCCAGCATCATTTTCTGACGCAAACCTATCCATACCACATGACTCCTGTTTCAGAAAAGACAGGAGTCATGCCCACCACCCCAATGGCCAGCACAGGGGATCAGGGTCCCCTGGGCATGGCCATTGCACCCTGTGCCATGTGGAGGGGGGGGCATTTCAGGGCCCCCAATGGCACTTTAAAAAAAAAAAAAAATACCTACCTGTACTTACCTATACTTACAAGGGATGGGGTCCCCATCCTCCACTCTCCCTCCGGTGTGGGTGGGGGTGTCCCTGGGGCCTGGGGAGGGCACCTGTGTGCTTTTCCATGATGTTCCACCATGGAAATAGGCCCACAGGTCCCCTAACACCTGCCATCACCCAGGCATTAAATAATGGTGCAAAGCAAGCTTTGCACCATTATTTCACCCCTCCCCCCCATGTGTGATTAATGATAAATATGGTGCTAAGGCCATAGAGTCATATTTTGCACGGGAACGCCTACCTAGCATCTCATTGACGCGAGGTAGGTTTCCATATCCAAAAAATGACTTTAACTCCACAATTTTAGCCATAGATGGGTCTAGCGCCAAAGTATGAATCTGGAGTTAGTTTTGCGCTGTATTTGCATAATAAAATGACGTACATTTGGCGCAAAACAAGTATAAATATGCCCATAAGAATTTGTAGCCATTTAGAAATTGTTGATCTATACATTGATCATTTGGGTTCCTATTCATTGAACACATTTATCTTTAAACCAGTATTGTGTCTGTAAATCTGTGGTGTATAGGTCGTTTGAGAAATCCAAGCTCCAAGGTAAGAACCTTGTAGTCAGGCACATCTCCAACTTTCTTTTCTCACGCATAGGCACAGGTGCGCCCGATCCTGCTGTCCGACGATTGGTCCTGCACCTATTCAAAACGGTGAGAACAAACTGCAGCAAATACATCTATTCTGAGAAGATGAAAAATGCAATGCCCCAAAAATTGAAGAATGAATAAGGGATACAAAAATTTTATTTTAGGAGGAGAAATTAATTCTTAATTAACCAAGTGAGTATATTTTAAAATACGACAATAATTTAACGTGTTAAACTATTACAGCTATTATTAATTAATGTATTTATTTAATTACTTAGGTTACTTTCTTTTTTACTTCGCTCATTTGTATGACCTTATTTATTGATTAATCTTTAATGATTACAAAATTGTAATGTATTATTTTGCTGCTCTATTTTATCTTCTAAAATATTTTTTAGACACAAATCAACACGACCACTTCTTGACAAATGTTCATGCAAGTACCGTTGCACAATGTTGTTGGTTATGAACTTGTTTAATTTTATAGTGTTCTTTACACATGATTGTGTGGCCTGTGAAAATTTCGAAAATTTTGTAATATAGAGTAGAAGGGGTAGATTTATTGTGCTGATATGTCTCAATCCTTTTAAGGTGTCCTTTATCAATGAGTCTCTCCACAACAAAGGGGCCAATAGAAAGAAATAGGGCAAAACACCAGTGTTATACTTGTGCATCTTTCAGAGTCCTCTCTTTGGATGAAAATCACATTAACATTTATATTAGCATTCGAACGCTATGTTATTCTGAACTATTTTTGGGAGTCATTGCAGCTAAACTGTGGGGTGTTCCCAGTGACACCAGTTCATACCTACACCCTCCTATTGTGTATTTACCCAGTAGTAAATTCATCCATTCAGTCAATTGTGGCAGGGATGGGGTAAGGGATAGGGTGTTTCTGGTATAAGTAATACAATGTATACGCGCTTACTTTCTACTGCACATTACTATGTTTTTTTTAGTTTTAATATAAGCATAGTAAATACACTTGAAAAGTACTTTCCAGATATTCTCACACTTTCTCACTGTAACGTGGTTCTTTCCTTGTGCTCGCTAAATTGACAAGGCGTTGTTTACTAAAATGTAATTATATAAATGCATTAAATGTTAATCTATTCTTCATGCCTATGAATAATTGCAGGGTAGATATTGCATTAGGTTACTTTGAAAACTGAGTTATAAATTAATAACACTGGAGCATTAATCCTACCTTGAAGTAAGCCAAAGTGACTTGTGGAAATTACAGTAGTTGTCAATGTGCAAAACACATTACATCTTTTGGCCATTCCTCTATTGCATTGTCGTTTATTCTTTTGTTAAACACAGCTTGAATCCAAGCTCTCACCTTTCTTTTTGTGTCGGGAAAGTGATCATAGCTTTTAATTACCATAGTTTTAATGGAGGTCAGGGGTGGTTCATGGTACGTTTTGATACATTCTTCTCAGGAATGCATTTTCTTATCTTTGAAGACAAATTGAATTACATTCTTTTGAGAATATGCTGTTTTAAATCCGAGAGAATTTTGTTTGAATAATGAAAATATGTTCCACACTGTTTATTTATGGCAGCTATCAAATATTCAAGTATACTCTTACGTAAATAACGGTGGTGGCTTTTGTGTCCAATTAAATAGTATTCATGTTATCAACCCTAGAAGGATGAAGCATTGAGGCAGAGTTACAAACAAATAAGTGTTTGACACCTCTATATTACTGACTGTGATATCCTTTAAATAAATGAAAGGTGTAATTGACTGTTAGACCTGGCATACTTAGCGTGGTTTACCCCCTAATATTTTGCCATTAACCCTCCTGTTTGCTGATTATGTTTTTGCTGGTTTTTGGACTCTGCACTTTTTTCACTGCTAACCAGTGCTAATATGCATATACTCTCTCCTTATATCATGGTAAGATTGGCTAATACCCAGTTAGCATATTTATTTCACTCGTAAGCTCTAGTAAGGTACCACTACCTTTGCCCAGGGCCTGTAAATTAAATGGTACTAGCACGCCTGCAGCCCTGATTCTGCCACCCACTCAAGTAGCACTTTAAACATGTCTCAGGCCTGCCATTGCAGTCTATATGTATGCAGCTTTAAACTGCCCTTTCAATCCGGCAAATTAAACTTTTTGCTAGGCCCAAATCCTCCTTATTTAATACAAATGTCACCCCTCGGGTAGGGCTTGGACAGCTCCAAAGGCAGGCTGCAATGTATTTAAAGAGTAGGACATTTACCTTTAGGTTTTACATATCCTAGTAGTGAAAAACTCTCAAATTAGTTTTTTACTTCTGCAAGGTCTACCTCTCATTTATGATAACATTGGAGTTGCAAGGTGCAATTTCCATGTGGGAACAGGTAACCAGTTTATTTGGTTTATTTGGACTTGTAATGAAAAATTCTGACTTATGATGAAGTCAGATTTTAGATTACCATTTTTAAAATGCAACATTTAGAAATTTGACATTTTCCTCCATCAGCCATTTGGTGCTTGCAGACTGTCTCTGGTCATATGACTGAGTGTAGTTGACAGTTGGGCTTTGTGTATTTCTCTTAGGCAGCCACTCACCATAGGGGGCTTAGGTGTACCATGAGACGGCGGGGCTTGGCACAGCCCCACTTGCACTTGAATTAAATAGGTTGTGGCCTGCCTCCACACAAAATAATGCATACTCCCTGTAGTTAGTCTGTAGCCAGGAGAAGGAAGCCAGGGCACCTGTGCACTTCAAAGACAGGGCTCTTGAAGCTTCTGCCCACTTTAAAGACACAACTGAGTATAAATACTGGACCTCCAACATCAACTCTTCAGTACACATCTGCACCTGTCGATGCTCTGCTGGGAATAAAACCTTCTGTGCTGCTGAAAGGACTGCCACTCTGCTGGACTGTAGCCCTGAAAGAACTGCTGCCCTCCTGTGCTGACATACTACTCTCTTGCCTGGGTGAGAAGGGCTGGATCTTCATCTATTGAATCCAGGACCACAAAGGGACTCCAAGAGCTAGTCGACTGGCCTCCTGACTTGAGCCTCATGGACAGAACACTCCAAAAACCTCACCCCAGCACCTGGATACTGCCATCTGTGAGTTTACCCTGACAAATTATTTTACCCCAGTCCTGAACCCTTGAACGTGGGCCTAAGTTGATCTCGCAGCCAATGTAGATCCAGCCAGCGCATCTTCTCTGCTGCTCTGTGTAACCCCAAGCAAAACAAATGCATTGCCAATGCTGTATGGATCGGACCTGTCAAAAAGACCTGCATCACCTTCACAGCACATGGCTCCTTCAGAACTATCACTGTGTGATGCATCCTAGGTGCAGTCCCTCATATCCCTCATCAATTGCAACTTTGGTGACAATGCCAAACTCTGCTTTGCAGCCTCGCCGCTCCTCACAATGGATGCAGTGCCCCCACTGCGCAACACATCCTCAAAGCCAAACTTCACATCGCAAGCCCTTGTTGACAGGATCCTCAACAAGGACACAGACCCTCATGTTGCAGCCTTGCCACATCTCAGAACCAATACATCACTTCTGCTGTGCAATGTATCTTCAATGCAAATCCTCACAACATTCCATAAACCAGAATTTAAGGTACTTTGTGCAGCAGGCCTTAGGGCCAGATGTAGGTAGGTTTCCTTTTGCGAGTTGCAATTTGCAACTCGCAAAAGGAAATGCAGAAAGGTGTCTCATACACCTTCTGTGACTCGCTATGGGGTCGCAAAGACCCACCTCATGAATATTTATGAGGTGGGTCGCAGTTTGCGACCCCATCGCGAGTCTAGGCACTCACGGGGATGGTGGCCTGCTGGGGACAGCAGACCACCATGTCTGTGACTGCTTTCTTAATAAAGCAGTTTTTTCTTTTCTTTTTGCAGCCCGTTTTCCTTAAAGGAAAACGAGCTGCAAACAGAAAAAAAAAACGAAAGCATTTGTTTCGGTTTTTTCAGAGTAGGCAGTGGTCCATAGGACCACTGCCTGCTCTGAAAAAATATTTTTGTTTGCATTCACAAAGGGGAAGGGGTCCCATGGGGACCCCTTCCCGTTTGCGAATGAGTTACCATCCACTTCAAGTGGATGGTAACTGCGAATTGATTTGCGACCGCTTTCGCGGTCACAAATCAACTCTAAATCGCGATGAGGTCGCAAATAGGAAGGGAACACCCCTTCCTATTTGCGAGTCGGAATCACATTTTGCGAGTTGGTACCAACTCGCAAAATGTGATTCTGCATCGCGTAAGGGCTTTTGAGCCTCGCAGACTGCGCAAAAGCCTTCCTACATCTGGCCCTAAGTGATTTCCTGTACCCAGTCAGTGCTCCATCTCAATCGGCGTAAACTTGTGACTTTGTCCCGGTCCAGTGCAACCAAATTCCACAGTTGGTGCGTTGTGCTTTTTGGTATTATTTTTACTGAAATCATTCTTATTGCATCTCTGGTTCTACTACTTGGATTTTTGTCATTTAGGTCTTGTTTCATTTCTTAAAAATCACTCTGCATTACTATTGTGGGATCCTTTTTGTGTGATGTTGTCACTTTATTACTGCTACATATATACTTTACACATTGCCTCTAAGTTAAGACTAACTGCTCTGCACCAGCCTACCAGAGGGTTAACCACAGATTAGTTTACGGTTGGCTTGTGCCCCACCCAGACAAGGATTGTGGTTGTTTCTTGATTGGGACTGACAACCCAGTCAACCAACAACCAAAGTTCTTACATTGAATTATCTAGAATCCACCATGTAATCTTCATATTTCAGCAGGCACATCAGCCCACTAAGGTCCATTGTCAATTTCATTTAATACACCTATGCTCACCCACAGAACTCACACAATTCTTTGCAGTTGTCAGGCTTTTTGTAGGTTCAAATGCATATTTCCTGCCAGAAAAGGGAATAATCCTGTTGATGACAATCACTGAAAGGGATTAACATCATGTTTATTGTTGCACTTCATATGTTCATTAACCAATGCCTTCCACTTCTCCCACACTCCTTGTCGATCACTGTCATAAAGAGGCTCAATCCAACTTTGGTGTACGACATGAATGAAAATATGCTGTTATTCTAAGAATTACTATTGGTCCCATGGAACTTGAACATTTGACTTTTGCTCTCCAAATAATATACTTGATTAATTGTATGATATCTATTTCCAGGTTATTTACATATCATCCTAAAACAGTTGTTTCTATTAGCCATCTCCATCGTACCTATGTTATTGACATGTACATAAAGGAAAATGCAAAAGCTGTGTGTTTTGTCTCAACATTGCAACATTCAGGGTGCGAATAGATGTATTCAGCACTTATATTATCCCATTTAGCTATGTCGCTGGTTTCAATTAATGCTATTTGCAGCTACTGCTTTCCTACTGCTGCTCCTCAGATTTGGTGCCCCTACAAAATAGTTTATGTTGTTGATTGAGAAGACTTCCAACATTTTGAGTCATACTCAAAAGGTAAATGTAGGTGTATATGTTCACATGTGTGTATTTACCCCTGTACACAGGTGTACCTCCTCATTATTTTGCTATTCACAACTTTTGTGTTGAATGGGTATTTAAACCTATGTGCAGCTTTACATGCCTTTACCCCTCCAATGCAGGGTGAAGCCTCCTAGAATTTACTAGTGTAAAGTTACTGCATGTAACTTTTCAATTTTTGGTGGAGCTTTCTGTTACAGGATGAAGATCCCTCCGGGAATTAGGGCGCAATTTAATTCAGTTAATAGGTTTAAAAAAATGAAAAATATTTCAATGTACAATAATGTAAATATAAATGAATATGCATTATTCAATAGAAAAACAATAAAATAAAATGTTACAGCTCATTACCTCATCAAATTAGCCAACTATTAAATAATACAATAATGTAATCATAATAGTTTAACTCATACAAATTAAAATTCAATCATCATAAATACTGAAGTGAGCAGGCTTAGAGTGTTGGTTGCATTTCATTTAAAGAATCTGCTCTCCACCTAAAACTTGAGAACTACTCACAGTTTTCTCCTTCCTTCAATTTATGTTGCACTCTAAGCCTAAATGGGTATTGCTTTGGTATGTATTTTATTTCATGTAAAACAGCAAGTAAGGTGACAAGACTGTATATGAAGGTGCTTGACACATTAAATTGAAGGTGGTGTGCCAATTATAAATGTAAGTATTAACTATAAGCTTAGAATTTCTAATATTTTTATAGTTTTATAGTTTAAACTGAGTTTATATAGAAAGAATAAAGAAAGATTTCCTAACAATAAATTAGCTTTAACCTTTTTTATTGGTGCTCAACACAAGCCTGTTTATCCTGTGAACCCAAACACCCAATGACACAAAAGAAGGACCACAATTGTCTGCATATGCAACAAGTGTTTACATGGAGGCCATCTTGGAGTGTTGACAATGTATGATGATATGAGTATAACATAGTTTACTCTCCATTAACATAGCAAACATAGGAATGGAAATCTTAAATTCAAATATACAACATACAATATATTTCAATTTAGATATTTAATATAGCTAATTAAACATTCAGTTCGCACATAATATAATCAACATAGAATCAACCAAAAAAATATATAATACAACCCCCTACCCTGAATGAAACATACATATATGAAAACATAAATAACATAACAGTAAATACGCAAAAATAAACAAATAACACAGAACCAACAAAATCACAAAATAGTATACATACAAATTTACAACCACCTCATACATGAGAGGATATTTAAACAGCACAATAAACTTACTGCTTTGATGCTACAATTATGCGTTGTAGTTTGGATTGTATAAAATTCAACATAATAACAGCCAATTCTAGGTTATAATTTCCTGATTCAAATTCTCGTGTTACAGGCCGGATGGTAGCCAATCCTGGTCAGGGCTTCAAATTTGCCAATTTCAAACACTTCATGCCAATGTTCAAGACATGCCAATTTACAAGCCGACGCGCGTTTCGGTGAGTGAAGAAAAATATAAATACACCTTCATCAGGACTTTATGATTCAGTATAATTGGCATACGTACATCTTGTAACCTGCCTATCAAAGAAACATCAAAATTATTCATTACAATTCTTTGCATAGGGGGAAGGCTCGAATCATGTCAGATTTGCAACCAGACCAACTGAAGTGACTTAATTAAGAAAAAACACCGATAAAGTGCCCAAGATCAAAGTCTATAAAACCAATGCTTAATAAAGGTAAATAAATCTAAAGATCCAAGGAAAGCACCATTAGTGTCCAGCAAAATACTAGATAAAGTTCAGAAATAGAATCACCTATGGCATAAAAGTGTTGGATTACCACCGAGAGAATCTAGTCAAGAATAGTAATAGACTAGTTTGTTTATATTAAAATAAGATAAAATACCTTAGATATGAAAGAACTTAGATATCCCTTACAGGCTAGATTAAACACTCTCCAACTTCAAATTTGTAGTCCAAAATGAAGGACTAACACATGGATATAGCTAAATGAAGCTATGCTTTCTCACTCTAAAAGCAAACATAATGAAATCATTAGCTTGCACAGGGCAGGAAAGTCCACAGGATAGAAAAGAAAAAATCTGCTCATATGTACAATCGCTAACTACAGACTTACCTACAAGTTCACATGGTTTAAAAAACGTAATCCACAGGGGAAACCCACAAGGATACCAAACTGGTAGGGAACAACTTGCTAACTGCAAGGGAACAGGGGGGAGTCATGAGCCAGATAGAAATGACACAATCCAGACGGTATAAAATAATTCAATCCACAAAGGTTCAGCAAAGCTAGCCTACCAGTATCAGCAGGATCCAGGACATATGACCAGCACGATGATCTCTCGAGGAGCAATAACCCGTACTTCCCCAGCTGCCTCCTATTTAAACCAAATCACCACAGGTGATGCGATGAACATAGAAACAGGCCCGTAGGGGCCATCTAAGGAAATGGTCAAACATGCGCCATCTTAGAACCGTCAAAACAGCATGAAATATGCCAAAATCTACAGAGAATAAGAGGTACAATCAAACTGTAGAGTCATAGCCATATAGTAGGGGCAAATGGAAATAACCAAGAATAAAAAATAATAAAAAATAATGGCCAATTCTAAATCAAACCAAAGAGTAGATATCACTTACCAGCACGCCCAAAACAGTGGGCGCCATCTTGCAACGTCAAAGTACAGGGTACTCAATGTCCCAAGGGTAGGCACAAAATGGGTTAGTAAAATACAATACGTATCGTGTATATAATACAAATCGATAACATAAGGTTTTATAAGAAGGAACCGAAAACGGTTTTATCGTATAAAGTGAAGAATTCACTTCAAAGTAAGATAAAGGGCCACCACAGGAGAGCACAAAGCAACCCTGTGGTAGGCACCTGGAAAATTATTGACCCCTCAGGCAATCCTGTACATAAGTACTCAGATGGCATTGCTCCAAGGGAGATCTTCGTTCAGGCCATTCTCATATGTGTTTAAAGAAAAAATCCAAAACACTTCTTTCTTTTTCCTTTGTTTTTCTGGGTCCACATCGTTTCTTGTCAGTACTTTCTCAAGAATAATCCACCTGATATCTACCTCCTTGTGGTTTAAAGATAACCAATGAGCAACTAGGGGGGCGTTGATCTTTTGTGTCCTAATCGCAGATTTATGTTCCGATAGCCTAGTTCTAAATTCCCTGGAGGTCTCACCTATATATCCCAGGTTGCAGGGGCAAATAATCAAGTAAATTACATTTTTAGATCTACAATTAGTCATGTCCATAAATGGGATAGTCTTGTCATTGAATGTAAACTCTTTTGCAACAATGGCTGCATTGGCCACATTTGTAATTGCCCGTAACTGGATTAGATCCTGTTAGTGACTTTTGGCCAAAAGTAGATACAAAATTGGTAGCTGATTTCACCAAATGGTTCCGTAGGTTTTTGTTCCTCCTGAAAGCGAACAATGGTTTTTCAAGTTTATCCACTTCAGTATTGGAATTCAAAACGTGCCATTCTTTGTTAATAATACCCCTGACTTGATTAATCAGGGTAGAATGGTGAATCACACAGGCTAGCCGGTCACTGGTCTTGCATCATTGTTTTGAAAACAGGGCCTCACGGTTGTAAAACTTGGCTCTTTTTAAGGAATCTTTGATGGTTCTAATCGGATAACCTCTCTGCTCAAATTTGCACGTAAGATCTGCGGCATGTTTCAAAAAGTCTGCCATGCTGGTGCAATTTCTCCAGAGTCTCAGGAATTGTGAAAAAGGAATAGACTGCTTCTGGTTACGGGGATGGAAACTATCAAAGTGAAGCAGCGTATTCCTAGCCGTGGGTTTAGTGTATAGGGTCATAAGCAAGTGCCCTTGATAGTGTTTGATATACACATCCAGGAATTCAACCAAATGATGGTCGTATTTAATCGTAAATCTGAGGTTGCTGTCACACAGATTGAGCCAACTGTAAAATTCTAGTAGTTGGTCTTCACTGCCTTTCCAAATGAAGAAAACATCATCAATAAATCTACTCCAGGCCTGCACATTCTCATAGAAAGGGGCCATTTCGTTGTAAATGAACTTGTCCTCGAATGCTCCCACATATAGGTTCGCCACACTAGGAGCACAGGCAGCACCCATACTGACTCCTTTGATTTGGTGATACATTTTGCCATTAAAATCAAAGTAGTTATTAAATGTAACAGTTTCCAAACATTTCAGAATGAAACTCAATGCTGGATCATCTCCCCGTCTGTTTAGATATAGTGCTACAACATCAATGGCTTCTTGCTGGGGTATATTCGTATATAAAGACTCAAGGTCCATGGTCATCAGATATTCCCCATCAGGTTTATATTGCAGGCCCTCGATCTTAGAAATGAAGTGGCCTGTGTCTCTGATGTAAGATGGTAAAAGGGCTACCATCGGTTTCAGAAAGGTATCAACGTACTTTGACAATGGCTCAATGGCCGAGCCTATGGTGGATACAATCGGACGCATAGGTGGATTACTGGCGTCCTTGTGAATCTTAGGTAGACCATAGATAATCGGGATTCTAGTATGGACTGGAGTCAAAAAATCAAATTCTTTCTTACAAATAACGCCCGCTTCTAATGCTTCTAGATTCATAGTTTTGATTGATCTCTTCAATTTGATTTCAGGGTGGCCTGGTATAGATTTATAAAAAACCAGACACTGCAACATGTTTTCCATATTATCCATATACAAATTGGTGTCTAGAATAGCTATACCACCCCCTTTATCACATGGTTTAACAGTGATAGTCCTGGTATTTTTAAGACTTTTTAGGGCCATGCTTTCATCTTTGCTAAGATTGTACCTGGATCTTGGGGCATGTAGAAGCATTTTCTTAATTTTACTAGTCACTGTCCTCTCAAATATAGCTATTTCAGGACCCAAAGCTTCTAACGGGGGAGTAAACGTAGATGGCAATTTGAGTCCTGATCTGCTAACAGTGGTAGTAGGAGGAGACGATGAAAAAACCTTTTTAGTCTCACTCGTCTGAAGAATGCCTGAAGAGGACAGTGACTAGTAAAATTAAGAAAATGCTTCTACATGCCAAGCGGGCGTTATTTGTAAGAAAGAATTAGATTTTTTGACTCCAGTCCATACTAGAATCCCGATTATCTATGGTCTACCTAAGATTCACAAGGACGCCAGTAATCCACCTATGCGTCCGATTGTATCCACCATAGGCTCGGCCATTAAGCCATTGTCAAAGTACGTTGATACCTTTCTGAAACCGATGGTAGCCCTTTTACCATCTTACATCAGAGACACAGGCCACTTCATTTCTAAGATCGAGGGCCTGCAATATAGACCTGATGGGGAATATCTGGTGACCATGGATCTTGAGTCTTTATATACGAATATACCCCAGCAAGAAGCCATTGATGTTGTAGCACTATATCTAAACAGACGGGGAGATGATCCAGCATTGAGTTTCATTCTGAAATGTTTGGAAACTGTACTATTTAATAACTACTTTGATTTTAATGGCAAAATGTATCACCAAATCAAAGGAGTCAGTATGGGTGCTGCCTGTGCACCTAGTGTGGCGAACCTATATGTGGGAGCATTCGAGGACAAGTTCATTTACAACGAAATGGCCCCTTTCTATGAGAATGTGCAGGCCTGGAGTAGATTTATTGATGATGTTTTCTTCATTTGTAAAGGCAGTGAAGACCAACTACTAGAATTTTACAGTTGGCTCAATCTGTGTGACAGCAACCTCAGATTTACGATTAAATACGACCATCATTTGGTTGAATTCCTGGATGTGTATATCAAACACTATCAAGGGCACTTGCTTATGACCCTATACACTAAACCCACGGCTAGGAATACGCTGCTTCACTTTGATAGTTTCCATCCCCGTAACCAGAAGCAGTCTATTCCTTTTTCACAATTCCTGAGACTCAGGAGAAATTGCACCAGCATGGCAGACTTTTTGAAACATGCCGCAGATCTTACGTGCAAATTTGAGCAGAGAGGTCATCCGATTAGAACCATCAAAGATTCCTTAAAAAGAGCCAAGTTTTACAACCGTGAGGCCCTGTTTTCAAAACAACGATGCAAGACCAGTGACCGGCTAGCCTGTGTGATTCACCATTCTACCCTGAATAATCAAATCAGGGGTATTATTAACAAAGAATGGCACATTTTGAATTCCAATACTGAAGTGGATAAACTTGAAAAACCATTGTTCGCTTTCAGGAGGAACAAAAACCTACGGAACCATTTGGTGAAATCAGCTACCAATTTTGTATCTACTTTTGGCCAAAAGTCACTAACAGGATCTAATCCAGTTACGGGCAATTACAAATGTGGCCAATGCCACGCCTGTGACTCAGCCATTGTTGCAAAAGAGTTTACATTCAATGACAAGACTATCCCATTTATGGACATGACTAATTGTAGATCTAAAAATGTAATTTACTTGATTATTTGCCCGTGCAACCTGGGATATATAGGTGAGACCTCCAGGAAATTTAGAACTAGGCTATCGGAACATAAATCTGCGATTAGGACACAAAAGATTAACGCCCCCCTAGTTGCTCATTGGTCATCTTTAAACCACAAGGAGGTAGATATCAGGTGGATTATTCTTGAGAAAGTACTGACAAGAAACGATGTGGACCCTGAAAAACAAAGGAAAAAGAAAGAAGTGTTTTGGATTTTTTCTTTAAACACATATGAGAATGGCCTGAACGAAGATCTCCCTTGGAGCAATGCCATCGGAGTACTTATGTACATGATTGCCTGAGGGGTCAATAATTTTCCAGGTGCCTACCACAGGGTTGCTTTGTGCTCTCCTGTGGTGGCCCTTTATCTTACTTTGAAGTGAATTCTTCACTTTATACGATAAAACCGTTTTTGGTTCCTTCTTATAAAACCTTATGTTATCGATTTGTATTATATACACGATACGTATTGTATTTTACTAACCCATTTTGTGCCTACCCTTGGGACATTGAGTACCCTGTACTTTGACGTTGCAAGATGGCGCCCACTGTTTTGGGCGTGCTGGTAAGTGATATCTACTCTTTGGTTTGATTTAGAATTGGCCATTATTTTTTATTATTTTTTATTTTGGGTTATTTCCTTTTGCCACTACTATATGGCTATGACTCTACAGTTTGATTGTACCTCTTATTCTCTGTAGATTTGGGCATATTTCATGCTGTTTTGACGGTTCTAAGATGGCGCATGTTTGACCATTTCCTTAGATGGCCCCTACGGCCTGTTTCTATGTTCATCGCATCACCTGTGGTGATTTGGTTTAAATAGGAGGCAGCTGGGGAAGTACGGGTTATTGCTCCTCGAGAGATCATCGTGCTGGTCATATGTCCTGGATCCTGCTGATACTGGTAGGCTAGCTTTGCTGAACCTTTGTGGATTGAATTATTTTATACCGTCTGGATTGTGTCATTTCTATCTGGCTCATGACTCCCCCCTGTTCCCTTGCAGTTAGCAATTGTTCCCTACCAGTTTGGTATCCTTGTGGGTTTCCCCTGTGGATTACGTTTTTTAAACCATGTGAACTTGTAGGTAAGTCTGTAGTTAGCGATTGTACATATGAGCAGATTTTTTCTTTTCTATCCTGTGGACTTTCCTGCCCTGTGCAAGCTAATGATTTCATTATGTTTGCTTTTAGAGTGAGAAAGCATAGCTTCATTTAGCTATATCCATGTGTTAGTCCTTCATTTTGGACTACAAATTTGAAGTTGGAGAGTGTTTAATCCAGCCTGTAAGGGATATCTAAGTTCTTTCATATCTAAGGTATTTTATCTTATTTTAATATAAACAAACTAGTCTATTACTATTCTTGACTAGATTCTATCGGTGGTAATCCAACACTTTTATGCTATAGGTGATTCTATTTCTGAACTTTATCTAGTATTTTGCTGGACACTAATGGTGCTTTCCTTGGATCTTTAGATTTATTTACCTTTATTAAGCATTGGTTTTATAGACTTTGATCTTGGGCACTTTATCGGTGTTTTTTCTTAATTAAGTCACTTCAGTTGGTCTGGTTGCAAATCTGACATGATTCGAGCCTTCCCCTATGCAAAGAATTGTAATGAATAATTTTGATGTTTCTTTGATAGGCAGGTTACAAGATGTACGTATGCCAATTATACTGAATCATAAAGTCCTGATGAAGGTGTATTTATATTTTTCTTCACTCACCGAAACGCGCGTCGGCTTGTAAATTGGCATGTCTTGAACATTGGCATGAAGTGTTTGAAATTGGCAAATTTGAAGCCCTGACCAGGATTGGCTACCATCAGGCCTGTAACACGAGAATTTGAATCAGGAAATTATAACCTAGAATTGGCTGTTATTATGTTGAATTTTATACAATCCAAACTACAACGCATAATTGTAGCATCAAAGCAGTAAGTTTATTGTGCTGTTTAAATATCCTCTCATGTATGAGGCGGTTGTAAATTTGTATGTATACTATTTTGTGATTTTGTTGGTTCTGTGTTATTTGTTTATTTTTGCGTATTTACTGTTATGTTATTTATGTTTTCATATATGTATGTTTCATTTAGGGTAGGGGGTTGTATTATATATTTTTTTGGTTGATTCTATGTTGATTATATTATGTACGAACTGAATGTTTAATTAGCTATATTAAATATCTAAATTGAAATATATTGTATGTTGTATATTTGAATTTAAGATTTCCATTCCTATGTTTGCTATGTTAATGGGGAGTGAACTACGTTATACTCATAGTATTGCTTCCCTGTGTGTTACTCTCTGTATCTAGCTCAGGGACCCTGTTTAGATACGAGAATGTATGATGATATATCATCCTCCCGTATATAACCATGAACATATTAATGTAAACTTAGGACGACGCATAATTTCCAAAAAATAAAACATATTACAAGTGTTACAAAAGAAGCACAACTAAGAGTGCTTTATCCCAAGTGAGAACAAACCACTAATAAGCGTTGTCCTGAAAGTATCAATCTCATTGTTCTACAACGAAAACGCCTTTTGCTGCATTAGTATTACATCAAAGTTGTGTAGCCAAATAAACCTAAGTTGCTTCTTGGTCAAAATTATTAACGGGCAAATAATGTTTTGAAATTAAAACCGTCATAAGTTTACATCTCATAAGCATTCATTGACATGGGCTCTGACTAAATAAACATCATATTCGCAGTCACATGCAAGTTTTAAGCATCCAGTGGGACGTCCTAATGAAATCAACACTTGTGGAGCTCACAGTGATCATGTTACATATCCCCTGATGCATGTGTCCCAGACCTCTTGCTGATATCAATTAATTATCATGCATATAGGGTAACCTATAACACATATAACTGTTGCAGTGTAGTACTCCAACAATTATATCCACTTACAGTAACAACTGTAAAACATCATATTCAAGCATCAGGGACCATGTATTATCACTATAGAGTAGATATATTTATGGAGTTCTGTTACACCTTACTGCTGCTTCCTCTCGCCCCAGTTCCACTCAAGGGGCCACGGAGCAGCTCTCAGACAAAAAGGGACACAATCAGGTGAAGTTATGTATTTTTTTTTTTTATTGTCCTCAGTTCATATGAAAGTGCACAGGTGATGCCATTCACCAAACATGGCGATGCATTTTGGATGAAGCCTTCAACTGGCCAATAAATCAAAGAAAGTGTGAGTGCTTTCAAAACAGAGCAGACCATCCCTCCCTCACAAATATGAAAGAAACATCAGGGCACAATAGAAACATCCAATGCCACATAAAAGATGAAGAACAAAAGATTTCTCATGCTTTCTTTTTCAAAATAAGTTGTGCAGACTAGAAAAAGGGCATTTATCTTACCATCCCATTTGCGACATCCGTGTATTTACATACAAATACATTTAAACACTTCTCAATTTCAGTACCAAATAGTTGAGCATTCTCACATACTGGTGAGTTATAATTGAATGCACAATACACAAATACATTTGTCCCAGTAATAGTACTGTTTTACAAATTACTACTCCTATGGAGACACCTCCATTATATCACCCTGCATGATGACAAGTAATGGTAGGTAAGCCCCATCCATGTGACCTATTCTCTTATGCACCTTATGATCCCACTTCCTGATTTCTAGATGTCTCTCTATTTATTTCTCATAACTTACACAAACCGTGAAAGAGGAAAATATATATCTTAAGCCACCAAGATCAAAACTCTTTAATAAAGTGCATAAATATTGACTAAAGTGCCAACTATTCTTCTAAGGTGCAATAGTTCTAATTGTCACTGGACCACAATGGTACCTAGTAAAGTGACACATGCTTTAAACAATACACTGATTTTTATTCTTAAATTTATACTTAAGTCTGGAGCCCGGTGAACTCATCTTGTCAAATAACCTACCTAAATTACAAATATACTTCTACAATACAGAAGCATTGTTAAAGTCCAGGAACAGAGCCTCATTTCCCAATCACATTATGTAAAGTGACAGGTGCTTACTGAGATACATGAGTTTTGATGGAGTCGATGGCGCTGGCATCGGTGGACCGGGGTTGCGGTGTGGGATGTACCTCACGAGCGGTGTCCTCAGGCCACGGTGCAGGCAGCAACATCGGTGTCAGCATTGAGCATCGGTGTCAGGGATGCCAAGGCAATGGTGCGAGCAAGAAGATGCAGAGTGCGGGGCCAACAGGTCATGGTGCAAGCAGCGGCTCGGTGACGACATCAGGTGGCGGCGTCAGGGAGACCACGGTTGCGGTACGACATGGGGCACGGCTCTGTGTGTTGTCACCAGGTCACGGTGCAGGCAGTGGCATCATTGACGGCATTGCAGTGGTTTTTCTTCTGTTGCAGCACAAACCACACAGTTCTCCATGCTGTAGGCAGATGAAGCTGAAGTCTTTGATATCTCTGAGACTTCCAACAGGAGTCAAGCTCTACTCCAAGCCCGTGGAGAAATTTCACAAGCAGGATACCCAGCAAAATCAAGTCTTTGCCCTCCTTATGGCAGAAGCAGAAACTGCAGGCCAACCTAGCAAAGCACACACAGCAAAGTGGCAGTACTCCTCCTCCAGCCCTTCAGCTCTTCTCCTTGGCAGAGAATCCTCTTGATCCAGAAGTGTTCTAAAAGTCTGGGATTTTGGGTCCACTACTTATACTCCTTTTTGCCTTTGAAGTAGGCAAACTTCAAAGGAAAGTCTCTGTTGTTGACAAGATCCTGCCTTACCCAGGCCTGGCCCCAGCCACACAACAGGGGGTCAGAGACTGCATTGTGTGAGGGCAGGCACAGCCCTTTCAGGTGTAAGTGACCACTTCTTCCTCCACTTTATCCCAAATGGCCCATCTGGATACACCGGCTACACCCCAGCTCCCTTTGTGTCACTGTCTAGTGGAGATTCACAAACAGACCAACTGTCAGTCTGACCCAGATGTGGAATACACAAGCAGGCAGAGGCACCGAATGGTTAAGCAAGAAAATGCCCACTTTCTGAAAGTGGCATTTCCAAACTGACAATCAAAAAAACAACTTTACCAAAAAGTGTATTTTTAAATTGTGAGTTCCGAGACCCCAAACTCCATATCTCTACCTGCTCCCAATGGGAAACTGCACTTAAAAGGTATTTAAAGGCAGTCTCCATGTTAACCTATGACAGAGATAGGCCTTGCAATAGTGAAAAACAAATTTGGTGGTATTTCACTACCAGGACCACACCAGTACATGTCCTACCTTCTAAATACACTACACCCTGCCTAAGGGTCTACCTAATGCCTACCTTAGGGGTGACTTGCATGTAGTAAAAAGGAAGGTTTGGGCATGGCAAGTGAGTACACTTGCCAGGTCAAATTGGCAGTGCAAAACTTCACACACAGACACTGCAGTGCCAGGTCTGAAATATGTTTACAGGGCTACATATGTGGGTGGCACAATCAGTGCTGCAGGCCCACTAGTAGTATTTGATTTACAGGCCCCGGGCACACACAGCACACTTTACTAGGGCCTTGTTAGTAAATCAAAAATGCCAATCATGGATAAACAAACCACTAGTAAATTTACATAGGGAGCACTTGCACTTTAGCACTGATCTGCAGTGGTAGAGTATGCCGATACAATAAACCAACAAAAACAAATCAAAATAAATAGGAGGAAGAGGGTGAAAAGTTTGGGGATAACCCTGCAAAATGGGCCATTTGCAACATCAAGTAATTATAAGCAACTATAACTAGTGCCCTAGGATAACTATAACTCACGCTCCCACCATGCACAGTTTTTTCTTCAATAATTTGACTGCTAATGTTTCATTTATATTTTAATGACGTTATAGAAGTTGTCATGAATGCTGTAATATGTGGGGTAATTAGGAGTGCATGTAGTTATCTTAGAGCGCGAGCTATAGTTGCTTGAAATAGCTATAACTGATACATTTCTATTGTTTTGTTCAAGTAAATTTGGAACCTACCAATAACATCTGTGTAACCTTTGATTTTTTCAGTGAATGTATGTGTTTTTTCTAATTCTATTTCCTAACTATAATGTCCCTGTAACCTTTGTTTTTTTTCTGTAAATTTTAATTAAAAAAAAAAAAAAATTCCTAACTATAACGCCCCTGTAAATTTAGTTTTTTCAGTTAATTTCTTTGGTGGCAGTCCCCGGGGCTGCTGGGGCCATGTGACCCCTTCCTTGTATTTGTTTAAAGCCCTGGGGAGACGGTGGTCCCATGGGGTGTGGGGGGCGATGCTGCCCCCCCATTTTATTTGTTTAAAGCCCCAGGGAAGTGGTTGTTCCCAGGACTGCCGGGGGGCAGTGCTCTCCCTCGCATCCGTTTTCTTTAAAGCTCCGGGAGGTGGCTGTCCCCGGGGCAGTGAGAGGGTAGGCATCCACCGGCATGCAATTTCTTTAAAGCCCCGGGGAGGTGGTGGTCCCTGGGGCTGCGGGGAGCCAGGCAGCCCTCCACATTCAAAATGTCAATGCCTCAGGGACTTGGCCCACCCAGGGGCTTCTTAAAAACAAGAGCAGCAGCCCACAATGGTTTAAAAAAAAAGAAGTCTAGCTAATTAGTGACGTTGTTGCAAAATTGCGGCAAACATTTTTTTAAAGTGTTTTTTTAGCCCTGGGGGGGTCTTTCTGGTACCCCAGCACCAGAGCTAAGGGGTCAGGGTGATCCTATCCTGGTCCCTTGTCTTATTTGTTTACTTTTTTGTGGGACTCAGCTGGAGCCGAGTCCAAAGATGGTGGCCACTGCTTCCTGGTTGAAGTGTTGGCAGCCAATCAGAGTGCTGTGTATCCCTGCATGAGCTCACCATTATTGACGAAGTCATGACGGCCAGAGATATACAAATTTGGATTTCCTTTACTATCTCAAAAACTACTGAACAGATTTACTCCAAATAACTGAAAGCACATTCTTCGTACAGACAGCTACCTTTTTGCCAAATTTGGTGTAATTCCATCCAGTTGCTTGAGTTGTAATCATGTTCAACATACGGGAGTTAACATGGGAAATGCAAGTTGTTTTTGTCCCACGTTTCTCAGCCCCCGCTTGATGGATCACCCTGAAACTTCCAAGGCACAACAAGAATCACTAGCACACTTTTTTGGGCCAAATTTTGTGAAGATTCGTCAAACGGTGGCAAAGATATAGGCAAGGCAAGACAAAAAAAAAATTTTTCAATAGAAATATGGTTCTAAATATAATTACTTACTAGCGACCGCCAGTAAGTTTACATATATATATATATATATATATATATATATATATATATATATATATATATGTATATATACACAAACATATATAATTTGAAATGTAGAACTAGTTTAATTATTTAACATTACATTAGCTTGTGTGAGGTGTTCTTTTTATTCCCTACCTTCACTGTTTTCTATGGGAGTGTGTTGCACTGCTAGTGCTTGGCTATGTGTGGTGTTTCACTTACTCCAAGGTGGGGCTAGAGTACATTTGAGCCTTTTTAGCCATCTTTAGGGCTGTAGTATCTTTGAAATTGTATTTTGTAAATTGCAATGATCTTACTTCTTTATGGGGGTCCGTTTTTTATTCTGTATGTCCCTCTATAATCCTTTCCTTAAATTTCTAGAATCCTTTCCAATTTAGTTTGAATTTTTTTTCATATGCCCTCCGGTCCCCTGTCCAGCTCCACATTTACTGCTAATTTAGATGCATATGTGTGCCGAGATCTCCACCACAGTTGTTGAGATTTACTTTGAGAAAATATAGGAGAGGCAGAGGTCGCCAGCCGCTGGTTTATAAATTGCATTCTGTATCACGTGAGTAGTACTACCTGAGGCACTACATAACTCACTACAAAATGCAGCTTGTGACTTGAGTTCTGTAAACTTATTATGGCAGAAAATTGCTCTGAAAATTCAAATATGTGAGAAGCAAGTATGAGTGCGCACAACGAGAACAAGTATCTGCTTTATACAACGGTGGACAAGTCGGTCTACAACATGGTAAACGCACTCGTGTGAGATGATTGAACCATTTAATCAATAATTAATTTGTCTACTGATTGATTGCTTATTGGATTATCAATCCCAGCCTCCGTCAGAGAGAAATTTCAGGTGTAGGAAACAGTAGGCTCTTCAACTCCCTTCACATGTGTAAAGTTGCGTTTCATGTTCCTATTGATGGCAAAACTGCCGAGACTAATCAATCTTGAAATCCCAAAAGGCGACCAATCCATGAGCTGCACAGCCGAACACTGTATAATAAATGGCATCGGAATGCACTTACCATAAAGGGGTGCCAACTAGGAGCCATTTGAAAAAGGTGGCATTCCATTATTAGTCTTTGCTGCAATTGGAATACCATTAATCAAGAACACACTCGAGGCTCTGATTCAGAATAAGAACAGCTGTTGTAGGATGAGTCTCCTCAATAAAGGGCCAGCTTTGCAGAACAAGAATTTTCATAGTCGCGCCCAGAACTTTTAAATCTGAAAACAATGTTTAAGGGAAAGAGAAAACGGAATCTTTTTTCAGCGCTCTCAATTGCTTAGAGAGGCAACGGGAAAACGAGTGATACATTTCTCTGAACGGTTACAGAGCACTCAGCAACTATTAAAGTCGAATCAGAAAGCAGAATTTCCCAGCATGACAACGTGTCACATTAAGGTGTACTAGGCAGTTAGCAGTCGTGGCTGCATTGTCAGAGGGATGATTGGCAAACACACAGCTACCAAGCCTTCAGAAAAGAGTCGAGCAGTTCTGCCAGCAGTTGTTCCATTGTGGCACTGCTCCAACAGCGCAGAGATGTGCCTCTAACCTCCGTGGTATATGACAAAAAGCCCCTTATGAATCGGTGTAACGGAGGATAATTTGCTTTAACAATGATGGGTTATACAGGTTCGCTTTGTTTCTTTTGACGAGCAGGCTTGGCTATTGGTAGTTGTGAAGGATTTTTGTGTATTGATGTGATAATTCTTTCAAAGCCAAAATTCGGCAGTATCATGAAAAATATGGAATAACTTGACAACTGTACATTTTTTTCTCATTCGCTGAGTACGCTGCAATTTATGGATTCGAATCCTGAAATATGTACCTCAACCATTCGTTCTTTCAAGGTTGTTAATCGAGGACCTTTCAATTTAATAATTGCAATACTTGACAATAGAGAACCTATAAATTGAACAACAGTACCTATTTTTTTCAGTGTTTACATTCCATAACAGTGGTAATAAGTGTTATGTTAAAAATTAACATTCTTATCGTTATATAACTAAATTGAGTTTGCTCGCCCTAATAAGATGTCCCGACAGTGTCAAATAAAACTATAATAACCTTGTTGAGAAATGTTACCCCTATCCTATTTAAATTATTTCAGTCCGGCAAGCATGTATTGACAATCAAGTGTAGAACAGGCCTGGCTGTACGCTTTTCTACAACCCATGAAACATATTGTATCTCTGCCTAGTAAATGTATGCCATCCCTTCTGCTATCCTTAAGAACTGTAGCAGCAATGTTTATTTTTTATTTCTGGAAAATACAAGGATCGTGGCCGTTCTGACTGGAGTTAGGACTCTCAAAACTATCCGCCTCATTTCGAGGCTGGAAGTAATAGGTCTGTCAGCCTCTTGTTGCTGTTCAGACCTATGCACTCCAGGTGGGCCGACTGCCAAATTACAACATTGGTAGGCGGACCCGCCTAAAGACCACTGTCCCCACCAGGAACATTGTTCCTGACATGATGATGGTGGTAGGGGTTGTACTAAGCCAGGGTGACACTGAACTCAGAGCTGTTCGGCTGATTACAACCCCACTTACTGCCAGCCTTTCCATGGCATTTGTACCACCATGGAAATTCTGGCAGTAAGAGCATGTTTGGGGCCAGAGGAGGGGCCCCTGCACTGCCTATGCCTATGGCATGAACAGTGCAGGGACCCCTGCCCAGCACCATTAGAATGTGCACTGTTTACTGACAGTGCACATTCAAAGGGTGCTGGAGTGCTACGATATGGCGTTTGGCTCCCTTAAAGGAGCCGGGACCAAAATCCTAGCACTGGCAGTGGCGTTGTCCCCGTGAGTCTGGCGATCCAGCAGTGGGACAGCCACACTCATAATTAGGCCCTGTGTCGTATCTGCGAAGAAGTGTTGAGTAATGGCGAGTAAAGTACTGTGACACTCATGAGTGGTATTGCTGCTGTCCTGTAAAATAGTGGTTCTATTGCGAAGAATGTGTCCTATTGAACTAAAGTCCTGAAAGCCCTAGTAAGGCTCGTTGGTCCAAATTTAGCAATGAAAGGACGAGTCATAAAATAAGTTGCATCTAAGAAGCCAATTGGCAGCCCAACTATATGAAGCCTCATCCCTTCTACAATTTTTCCCAACACTTGTCTCAATGGTGAGTTTCTATAGTATGTCACATTTTTTACCCACACAGGGAATACCCCAATTCATTCTGTGGAGATGCTGCAAAAACACAGAAATAAGCTTTACTCAAACCAATGATTGCTGAAGCAAGGTCTGTCTAAAGGGGCAGTGCTTCACAACAGGGTGCTCATACAAACCATGCTGCATGCAGAGGTGAAAATAGGGTTTCTTTAATGCATCTAGTTTTTGTGGGACTTGGTCAATGCTGCATGGTCATTCCCAAACTTTATGCTATTGTCCTCTACTTTTTGCTGAATTCGTTATTGATGGCTTTAGGACTCTACATTCTTCATCACTGCTAACCAGTGCTAACCACTGCTAAAGTGCTTGTGCTCTCTACTTAAAACATATTAGATTTGCTTATACCCAATTAGCATATTTAATTTACGTGTAAGTTCCTAGTAAAGACAATCAATCATTGTTTGTCAAGCGCAGCTACTTACCCTTGAGGGTCTCAAGGCACTGAGGGGGGCGGGGATGTGGAGGCACTTCATGTGCCCAGCGCCTCTAAATTAAATTAAATGCTACTGGTTTGTCTGCAGCACTGATTGTGACACCCACTTAAATAGCTTTTTAAACATGTCTCAGGCCTGCTGCTGCACTCTGTGTGTGTTCAGTTTCAAACAACCACTTCGACCTGGCAAAATACACTCTTTGACATGCCCAAACCTTTAATACATATAAGTCGCACGTAGGGTAGGTCCCGGACAACCCAGAGAGCAGCGTGCAAAGCATTTAAAAAGTAGGGCATGTACTTTTAAGTTTTACATGTCCTGATATTGAAAAACTCCTAAAGGCATTTTTCATTGAGATTTTCATGCCTTAGCCAAAAGTGGGTGCAGCTGTCTCTGGGTCGCATGACTGGATGTAGCTGCCAGTTGAGCTTTGTATATTACTCCTAGACAGCCACACACAATGGAGAGCTTAGATGTGATTGGATGGGCCATCACTGGCAGGATGGGAGGAGCTCGACCCAGCCCCACTGACACTTGACTGGGCTGTGTCCTGTCTCTACAAAAGGGGCTGCATACCCCCTGTAGTTAGTCTGGAGCCAGGACTAGGAAGGCAGGGCATCTGTGCACTTCAAACGCATGCATTCCCAATTCAAAGGCACAACTATTTATAAATACTGCACCTCAGACATTAACTCTTCGGTATACTTGTGAACCTGTGGATACCCTGACAGGAAGAAGGACTTTTGTGCTGCTAAAGGACTGCCAGTCTGCTGAACTGCACTCTGCTGGACTACTGCCTTGCTGTGCTGCCGCTTTGCTGTGCTGATCTGCTGCCTGCTGTCCTCCTACTTGGGTCAGAAGGGCTGGGCCTACATCACTTGAATCCATAACCCCAGAGTGAGTCCAAGGGCTAGTTGACTGGCCTCCTGACTTGTGTCTCAGGGTCAGAGGGCTCCAAAAACCTTGCTTCTGGATTCTGCCATCTGAGAGTCTACCCTGCCAAGTGGTGCCACCCCAGTCCTGGACCCTTGGAAGTTAGCTTAAGGTGCTTTGCCAGCCTCTGTTGATCTTGCTGAAGCAAGGCACCTTGTCTGCTGCATCGTGCAACCCTGAGCCGAAATAACATATCTCCACTCCTGGGAGGATTGTACCTATTGCAAAGACCTGCATTGCCACTGCAGCCCGCATTACAATCAGTACCACGACTGTGAGACAAATCCTCAGCGCAGGCCCTCTCATCCGTGGCAATAGCAGCCTCAACAACAATGTCAGACTCTGCATCTCAGCCTTGCAGCTTCTCGGAACCAACACATTGATACGACTGCACTATACATCCCTGACTCCTGACTTTTTTTCCCAAGCCCTCATCGATGGGATCTTTGATGAGGACACAGCAGGACATTGCACCACAGCCTAGCTGCATCCCATAATTGATGTATCACTTCAGCTGCGTGCCAAATCTTTGATTCAGATCCTCGCAACACAGCACAAATCAGAAGTGCAGGCACTTTGTTCAGTGTTCCTAACTGAGTCCATGTAGCCATCCTATGCTCCATCACTATAGGCCTGAACTTGTGACTTTGTCCCGTCTAGCACGGCCAGATATCCACAGTTGGCACTTTATGAATTTTGATGCTGTTTTTGCTAAAGACTTTAAAACTGAATATCTCAGGTTCTATTGATTGGATGTTTGTCTTCTTGATCTTGCTTTATTTATTACAAATTCTAACTCTTTGTGTAATCCTTTTGTGGTGTGTTTTCACTGTGTTACTGCTAAGTTACACAAATACTTTACACATTGCCTCTAAGTTAAGCATGACTGTTCTGTGCCAAGGTTCTGGGTGTAGAGCACAGTTTTATTTGGGGTTTGATTCTACCTTACCCTGACAAAGATTATGGTTGTTGCTTGACCAGTGCTCATACCCCAGTCAACCAACAACCCAGTTTCTCACAGTTTTCAACTATGCTTTTGCTGTAATGTGCTTATGTGTCACCATTTGCTATACCTTTCAAAACATTTCTTATGAAAAACATTCAAATTCCAGTTAAGGTGTAGATAAAACCTGTTCTGCTTTGATATGCTGTTTTAACTGTCAAAACATCTTTTACCTCGAATTTAGCCATTTTACCTCTGGGTAGGGGCCTATCAGCAGGTATAATTGCACTTATGTTTTATACAGAGTTTACTGGCACAATATACTTTAGAATATATCACCTGCAACAAATAAGCGTGGGATTCATCTGCTGACATATAGTTGCTCTCTGTAAAGGTGTCTGCTTCCTCTAAGATTTGCATTATGTCAAAGTCTAGGATTCAATAAAAATCATTTTGATGTTTTACACAGACGCTCACACACAAACATTAGCAGGACACCTTATTACTATATACATCTTGTGAGCTGCTGGTTCCTCATACCTCACCGCAGCAATCACAGAACTTGTTGAGCTGCCTAATTAGCATTTGAATTTTAAACATTCAAGTATTGAAAGTTCAGTGGAAGATTTTCTCCTGCACTTTTTGTAAAACATACAACAATGTTTAAAAAGATTTGAAGGATGTCACCACTGGCATTTGATTTTTAAAGTATTGATTTCCTCATAGGACAACCAACCATTGCTCTAACCATCCCAGTGCCACTTTAGACTCAGCTCTATGTGTAGTTTTTTAAGTTGCAGGACTGTACACGCTTGCTGGGAAATATTAACTCCCCCCCCCAATTCAACAAACCAAGATACGTGTCTGCACATACTTCAAAAACACTTAGCATTAAACACACCATTTTGATTCACATTGAAATGGCTGTAAGTAGTTTTGACATAATACTATAATAATACTGGCTAGCTACTAAATTCCTCTTTGTGAAATACTCCAAGAGAAAGTAACAGCAAGTTCTTGAAATCAAACTTGTGCTATGAGAGATCCAATGGTTATGGTTGGGATGCAGTTTCAATTAGACATGACATTTTTGCTTCCCTTTAACTTCATGATTCATCAAAATAAAATTTAATACCCACCTAACTTTTGTCATAACTTCCATACTGATATGTCCAGGCAAAAATTAAAATGTTAACCTCGAAAAAGAGGCACTTCCCTTTACTGCATGTAGGAAATTTATTTGTCTAAACATGAAAGCAGAACCAAGGGCCTCATTACGAGTCAGACTGCCAGACTGCCATGGTGACAGCTGCCAAAAAGACCGCCATGTTTGTGGTCTCTCAGACTTCCATGTTACTAGTTACACTGGCAGGCTCACCAAAAGCCAGCTAAAAATTCGGCCCAACCAGGACTCTGGAGGGCGAGAAATAGGTGATCTGACCACCAGCACCACCAGTCCTCCAACCAAACACTGAACCTGTCACAAGACGAAAATTGCTATGGCGGTTTTGCCATGGTGGTCTTCAAATGGTGGTGTAAACCACAGTGGTCTGCGATCACCACAAAAATACACAACACCACATTGAATGCACTTGAAAACAACACAGCTCACACACATTCACACACTTGCCACACCTGCAAACCACACTATAAAAAACACTCCTTCACACAACACAATCCCTTGCATCTCCACTACAGTATGAACACAAGCTAGAGCACTGCTCAAAATCTTCATCAACCATAGATCAGGCACCCCTCTAACTTGCACTAAACACATATACCATACCCTCAACACACTCCCACCAGACATATTTGGATCTCTACAATCCATTTACTTCCCATCACCTCCTCATTACACATCACCTAACCATCATATTTTTTGGGGTTTCCCATCACCAGGTCACTACAGAAAAATCCCTGTTCCACAGATGAGGAGTTAAGAGTCATGGTGGATGAAATTATTAGAGTAGAGCCACAACAATTTAGAGCCCAAGTCCATCAAACTACTATAGTTCGGAAAATGGAAATGTGGCAAAGATTAGTCGACAGAGTGAATTCTGTAGGGAGCTACCCACCCACAAGGGATGACATAAGGAAGAGGGGGAATGACCTCAGGGAAAAGGCTTGTTCCATGGCCTGCAGGCACCAGCTTGCGATCCTGAAGACTGGCAGTGGTCCCCTACCTCATCCTCTACAACTAACGTCATGGGACGAGAAGGAATTGGTCACCAGGATTACCTGTTGGAGTGGAGTTGGGTAAGTCACAAGAACAAAAATTGCACCAAAATCTATTAGCATGCATGCTTACTGATCACCTCCTGCAACCTACAATGTCACCTCGCTCAACAGCCCAGTGTCAACCTGTCAATAGACCCCTGTCTGGCCTCCATCATATAAAGTAGACTCATCTGGGGGAACAACATCTTTGTATAGTGGGTGTAGTACAGGGATTTACAGAACTACAAATCCCAGCAGGCACCGTTCTTCTATCACTAAAACCAGAACTGTGTAGCATAATCAAAATTAACTTGTTTGTCAACACTCCATTGGATTGTGCCCACCTGAGGGGATATCAACTCTATAGTGTGTAGGTAGGACAGGCAATGACAGGAATGCTAAGGCCAGGAGGCACTGTGACTCTCACTACACACAGCCACAAATATATTCTCTAGTACTATGACCATTCTCCCTCTAATCAGCCATTCAGCTGTACTCACCTGAGGGGATCTCAACTGTATAGTGTGTGGGTAGGATGGGCAATCACAGGAACGCTATGGCCAGGAGGCACCGGGATTCTCACTACTCTCAGCCATAACTGTGTACTCAGCCTTTGACCTGTACTCACCTGACAGGAGGGCAACTCTACAGTGTGTGAAATACAGGGAGTGAAAAGATTAGTACTCAGAGGAGGATCTCATACTCACACTACAAGCAACAGTACACTGTACACCTGCCAAAATACCTTTACCTGGAAACACACTCATGACATGTACACCTCGGGGAGAGTCAAATTGAAAAAATGCATGTAGTACAGGGAGTCATAAGACTGCTGAGACCATGAGGCTCTGTCTACCCAAGCCAATTACCAAGTCCACTCTGCACATGGTCAAATATCCCTGTTGGTATACTTGTTATGAAAGTCTACTCACCTCAGAGGACTGGCATTATGAACTGTGAGTTGTGATAAGAGTAACATCTGAATAAATTCAAGGAGGACCAGGCCATAGGACTACAAACACCAGGCTGCTGTCCATATCATATTGTGCCATAGTCCCTGAACCCACATTGAAGGTGATACACCTAGAAGGGACAAAGATACTGTTTATGGTACACCCTGCGATCTGGCAACACACCCAGATCCATCTAGAGCTGATATGTCAAGAAACAAATTGTGTAGACAGGACGGACAGCTCAAATTGTCTGGAAAGAACTTCCTACACAGGTCAAAGGCTCCAAAATGTGTTCGCTGTCTGGCATTGGCAGCAGTCACATCCACTGTCCACTGACCACAGGATGACAGCTATCAAATATCATCCAAGATTCTGACAATGCCTGCATGACAAGCAAATAGCTTTCAAGATGACTCAAACAACATCCTGCCCAGCCAATGTCCTGCCTGCACTACTGGAAAGACATGAGTCTATTACCATCCCTCCAACAGCTGAGGATTTCCAGACAGTCTGAGGCTAGGTCGCTGAACAGTTATTGTTATGTGGCTACAATGTCAGCTCACTACAAATGACAATATAGAGAAATCAGCAAATACAATGTGAACATGCCCCTAGCCCAATTTCACTGTGAACTACGGGAGGTAGATATTACAATACAACCACTAACATTGTCTCTTCACATCAACAGGTTGTGCTGCCACTACAACTGGTACTGCAATGATGGGTACCACAGAGGAGACTGCCACTAACCCCAGGGATGAAACCCTCAGTCAAACAAACAATTCTGGACCTCTGGACGTTGAGCATGGTTCTGACCCATCTGGGCAACCTGGCCAGATGACATCGGTCAGCCTCAGTCTGACCATATCGACTCCTCCCAGCCCCACAGCCTCAACATCGCAGGCAGCCAGTCACCCCCAGTCACCCCCAGTCCTGCATCCCTACAACAGTCTCTAACATCTTGTGCCCCACCGTCCATGTTCCTGAGTCACAACTTGCCCACCCTGGCAATGATGGACTGTGATGCTATTAATTGTGTTTGACCAATGACTTTGTGTTTCACCACTGCGCATATTAGTTGCTCAATGTTCACCAGTAGCACATTATGGGCCTCATTCTGAGGCCGGCGGGCGGCGGTCGCCGCCCGCCTGGCGGGAACCGCCATATGGCCGCTCCGCGGTCGAAAGACCGCGGAGGCCATTCTGGCTTTCCCGCTGGGCTGGCGGGCGACCGCCAGAAGGCCGCCCGCCAGCCCAGCGGGAAACCCCTTCCCACGAGGAAGCCGGCTCCAAATGGAGCCAGCGGAGTGGGAAGGGTGCGACGGGTGCAGTAGCACCCATCGCGAATTTCAGTGTCTGCTAAGCAGACACTGAAATTCATAGTGGGGCCCTCTTACGGGGGCCCCTGCAGTGCCCATCCCATTGGCATGGGCACTGCAGGGGCCCCCAGGGGCCCAATGACACCCCTCACCGCCATCCTGTTCCTGGCGGTCGGAACCGCCAGGAACAGGATGGCGGTGAGGGGGTCGGAATCCCCCATGGCGTCGCAGCAAGCTGCGCCGCCATGGGGGATTCCTCAGGGCAGCGGAAAACCGGCGGGACACCGCCGGTTTTCCTGTTCTGACCGCGGCCATACCGCCGCGGTCAGAATGCCCTGCGGAGCACCGCCAGCCTGTTGTCGGTGCTCCCGCCGCCCCCGGCCCCGGCGGTCCTTGACCGCCGGGGTCGTAATGACCCCCTATATGTTTTGTTCAGTTTGGCTGCCTATTGGCTTTGACATGGCATTAGCCATTACATTCTGTATTCAGTTTAGCTGCCTATTGGCTTTGACATGGCATTAGACATTACATTTGATATTTAGGTTAGCTGCCTATTGGCTTTAACGTGGGGTTAGACATTTCAGTTGAGACATTGCAGATGAGCTGTGTTTTACCAAGCTGTGTTTTTCCACAAGATGGACCAAGCTGTTTTCTTCACACCAGACCTTAGCTGATAAGAGCACGTAGATTTTGTGTTTACCTCGCAATCCAGTCTGAGAGTGGGGGAGCTCGGGAGAATTGGCCACTCTCCAGGGTCCTTCGTTCTCACACTGAGTTTGCTTTTAAGGATGACTCTGGGCTACAGAGAGGTAGATTGAATCTGCTTTGACTTCAGACAGGAGCTAGACCTCAGTTGCCTTTCTCTCGTTTGTGTAGAAAATCTCTTTCTCGCAGTTGACCGGAGTCATCAACTTGCACACCCCAGAAAGATGAAGCTGAATATAGGCCCTACCACCTTGCCCATACGGTGATGAATTTTGAGTTTTATGCTTTGCTTTGAAGTTATGCTATAATATAATCACCTATATTTGCTGTGTATATTGCAACTGAGAAGTGCTTTGATATATTTTGCTTTCATTGCTGCAACTACTTTTGAACGTGTGCTTCCAATCTACTAATTTCGTCTCCCAGGAACCTCGTGGTGGGGGAGAATTAATAACAATAAGGCTCATATTTATACTTTTTGACGCTAAACTGCGCTAACGCAGTTTAGCGTCAAAAATGTTTGCGCCGTCTAACGCCATTCTGAAGCGCCATGCGGGCGCCGTATTTATGGAATGGCGTTAGACTGCGCAATCAGACCGGCGCTGCCTGGTGTGCGTGGAAAAAAAACACGTAGACCAGGCAGCGCCGGCGTTGGGAAAAAATGACGTTAGGGCGTCTTAAAATGGCGCAAGTCAGGTTGATGCTAAAAAATCGTCTTAACCCGATTTGCGCCATTTTTTCGACGCCCAGACGCCATTTCATGACTCCTGTCTTAGTAAAGACAGGAGTCATGCCCCCTTGCCCAATGTCCATGCCCAGGGGACTTGTGTCCCCTGGGCATGGTCATTGGGCATAGTGGCATGTAGGGGGGCACAAATAAGGCCCCCCTATGCCACAAAAAAAATAAAAAAATAAAAAAAATTATACTTACCTGAACTTACCTGTACTTCACTGGGATGGGTCCCTCCATCCTTGGGTGTCCTCCTGGGGTGGGCAGGGGATGTCCCTGGGGGCAGGGGAGGGCACCTGTGGGCTCATTATGAGCCCACAGGTCCCTTAACGCCTACCCTGACCCAGGCGTTAAATTCAGGCGCAAATGCGGGTTTTTTTGACCCGCCACCTCCCGGGCGTGATTTTTGCCCGGGAGTATAAATACGACGCATTTGCGTCGCCGTCATTTTTTTAGACGGGAACGCCTTCCTTGCATCTCATTAACGCAAGGAAGGCGTTCACGCAAAAAAATGACGCTCTTTCTTCATACTTTGGCGCTAGACGCGTCTAACGCCAAAGTATAAATAAGGCGTTAGTTTTGCGCCGAAGTTGCGTCGAAAAAAACGACGCAAATTCGGCGCAAACGGAGTATAAATACGGGCCTAAATGTCTTCTTTAAACTCAGAAGTGCATTCCAGAGAGGTTCTGTAAGCTCGGTTCTGAGATAAGAGGGAAAGCAGAACATGGACCTTGAACCAGTGGAAGGGGGCATTCTGCACCAAGGGCACAGGCATGTGGGGTAGGGTACGTGGAAGTGATGGTGTGGCCAAGCGGCAAAAAGGCTGCTGGTGATGCCCCTGGCCAGAATACAATCAACCAAGTCTTGGATGCCTACACACTTTCCCAAGGCATGATGGGCCAGGTGTTGACCAAACTCAGAGAAATCAAGGAGCTAAAGAAGGATTTCCATCAGGAGATGCAGGACAGTGGGAGGCCCACATTTCCAACATGGCCTCCCTAATAGGGGTGCTGAGGACATTAACAGTACCCTAAGTAGGGATAGGCAACATTACACCTCTTCCTTTGTCACATTCACACCAGGCCCTTCATCGGTGCAAGTCACTGAAAGGGAGGCCCTACCAGGGGAAGAACCCACCTCAGACACCCCTGCCTCTGTAGTTACTGAGCTCCCAACAAGCAGGGATATCCAGCCAAGCATCAAGGAGGTGCAAGTGGCAAGACACCAACCACTGCCAGCAAGTGACCACTTCCTGATGTTTCTCCTTAGTGTGCCATGGACTCACTCTCTCGACTTTTCCTTAACCAATTTCCATTTTCCATAGGTAGTAGGACACTGGACCTCAAATATTGAATCCACCATGGCTGATCCCTTTCCCTTGTGTATTTTTTTTATCCAGAATCACAATTGATTTGTGTTCGATGAAAATAAACACCCCATCACTAAAACACTGCCTACTACCTCTCTTTTTTATCTGTCTGGAATATTGAATGCTAATCATATGTAATGTACATGCTTAAGACATTAGAAGACAATGAATGGAGAGAGATGTTTCAGATAGTGTCATGCTGAGGATGACTAGCAACACAATGTCACAAGTGTCTGGTCACATCAAATGTTTTATTGTTCTGTATTGCAGATAAGGTGTTAAGAATGTCTGCACAGTCATAGCAAAGAACGTCCTAGCCATATGGGCTCCTATTACTACCGTGCATCAGACCATACCAGAATGGGCCTGTAAGACCTTGTCCTGTGGAGTAGGCAGAGTATGGGATGTTGTCTCAAGTTTGACCCTTATGACAAACCAAAACCAGGCATGCCAATTTAATATACGCCATGGCACAGACAGAGGGCAATACAACAGAGCGTGAGACTAGGCCCTTTCTATAACAATGAGCAAGCACCTGGTGGAATTTCACAAACCTGTTTCAGTGTTGTGGCACAGGGACAATGGCCTGTAATAAGGAAACACACTGACATCCACTAACAGATCCTACAGGATCAATGTCAACACAATGTGAAGGTAGAAGGAATGGATTGCACAGGTTGACATGTTAAAAGGCCACATGATCACACACATGAGACCATTGGACCAACACACCACGGCAAACAGGTCTATTGTGTAGCTCAAACCTGCCCTCCCACTGTCCGGAGAGCCTGGGCATAGGGCTCATTTACACCAACTCTGTGACAAACAGTACCTGGACCAATCCATATCCGCTTCACTTGTCAGACCAGAAACAGCCACCTGCCAATGATGCAACTCTGAAATGCCAACATGGGATTGCATGGTGAAAAGACATGGAAGGAATAAGTGACATACAAGGAGTTTACACAGGTAAATACATACATAAGAAACATACCTCATTTCAAACTTCAGTTGCTTCACTGACAGTGCAATGTGACTGCCCCAAACAAAGGAGATCCTCAAGAGAGTCACATCTTGAAGACTGATATAGCCAGCAAAGCTTGGCTGTATGATTCATCGTTTTAGACCTGAAAGACTTAACTTGGTCACCCCTACATTTTTGCCTGCCTCCCTCCACTTTTTTGGACACTGTTTTTGCTGGTTTTAGGACTCTGCGCACTTTATCACGGCTATCCAGTGCTAAAGTGCATATGATCTCTCCCTTAAAACATGGTGACATTGGTTAATACCCAATTGGCTTATTTAATCTACTTTTATGACCCAGGTAAAGTGCACTACATGTGCCCAGGGCCTGAAGATTAAATGCTACTAGTAGCCTCCTAACCATGCCTCAGGCCTGCCATTGCAAGGCTTGTGTGTGCAGTTTCACTGCCACTTTGACTTGGCATTTAAAAGTACTTGCCAAGCCTTAAACTCCCCTTGTAAGTCACCCCTAAGGTGGGCCCTAGGCAACCCATAGGGCAGGGTGCTGTGTAGATGAAAGGCAGGACATGTACCGGTGCAGCTTATGTGCCCTGGTAGTGTAATACTCCTAAATTCGTTTTACACTGCTGTGATGCCTGCTCCTTACATAGGTTAACATTAGGGCTACCCTCATATACTGTTTGAGTGGTAGAATTTGATGTGAAAGGAGTAACAAGGTCAAGTTTAGTAGGGCCAGAATGGTAATACAAAACCCTGCTTACTGTTGAAGTTGGATTTAATATTACTATTTTAGAAATGGCAATTTTAGGAAGTGAGCATTTCTCTGCACGTAAATCCTTATGTGCCTTACAATCCAAGTCTGGCTAGGTTTAGTTGACAGCTCCATTGTGCATTCACTCACACAACACCAAACACAGGACGCTCAGTCACACTTGCATACATCTTCATATTGAATGGGTCTTCCTGGGCTGGGAGTGTGGAGGGCCTGACACTTACATGTCAAAGGACAGTAGCCTGCTCTCACAAAAAGGACTGCCACACCCCCTACTGGGACCCTGGCAGACAGGATGGAACTGGAAGGGGACCTTGTGCACTTCTAAGCTACTCTTTGAAGTCTCCCCCACTTCAAAGGCACATTTGGGTATTTAAGCAGGGCCTTTGACCCTACCAACTCGACACTTCTGAGGTAGACACTTCTACTTCACAGGCACATCCTGGAGAAAAAACCCTGAACCAAAACCTGCAACCAGCCAGGAAGAACTGCCTGGCTGCCCAAAGGACTCACCTAGACTTCTTTTCTTGCTGTTGCCCTGCTGCCTTGCTGCTCTCTGGCTGTGCTGAGAAGTGTTCTCCAGGGGCTTGGATAGAGCTTGCCTCCTGTTCCCTGAAGTCTCAGGAACAAAAAGACTTCATTCCTGCAAAAGAACTCCTTGTGCAGCAAAAATTGACACACAGCCTGCAAGAAAAGATGCACAGCCTGCATGGCAGTGAGAAAAATCACCACACGCCCCAAACCGGAACGAAGCAGCCCGACTTCGCAAGGAGAAGATCGATGAAGCACTAGTGTTGTGACTGGAAATTCGACGCACGGCCCCCTAGATCGATGCAAAGCTGAGCCGGAACGACGCAGCTCCTGTGACTTCGTCCTGCACGCCCAGGATTTCGATGCATTGTCCCCGGGCGTCCGAAAACCCCTCAACCCGAAGTGGATCGCAGTCTACGTGCCAGAAATCGACGCAAAGCTTGCCCTGCGTGAAAGCTCAACGACGCATCGTCAGTGTGCGCAGGAAAAATCGACGCAGACCTCCCCGTTTTCCACACATCTACTCCTCTGCGGTCCCTTGCGGACAATTTGAATGCAAACCAGGCACTTTGTGCTTGCAAGAGACACTTGTTGCTTTTTAAAAGACTAAGGACACTTTATAAATATTATATATTTTTCTAAACACTGTGTGGTGTATTTTTGTGGTGTTCTATTGTGTTATTGCACGATTTATTGCACAAATACTTTATACATTGCCCTCTAAGGTAAGCTTGACTGCTCAGTGCCAAGCTACCAGAAGATGGGCACAGGATAATTTGAATTGTGTGCGATTTACCCTGACTAGAGTGAGGGTCCTTGCTTGGACAGGGGGTAACCTGACTGACACCCAAAGACCCCATTTCTAACACATAGCATGAGATGCCCTGTCTTGTGGTGACAGAGATAACCATCTCAATAAAACATGACCCCTACAGTACCCCATGCAGTCACAGTAGTCAAAGAACATCACAAACATACTCTCAAGTGAAGTACTGATTGATGAGATGTGCCCGCATGTCTCTACCTTCATCCTCATCACTGTCATCCTCAGTTAACATTTTCAGAGGCTCACCCGATAGCACTGTCAGCTCCCCCTCTTTAGGGATGTATGGGATGTTTCTCCACGGGGCAAGGTTGTTGAACATGCAGCAGGTCACAAAGATCTTATACACTTTTGCAGGTGAGTGGAGGAGGGCTCCACCTATCTTGTCAATGCTGCATAATCTTGCCTCCAGCAGCTCAAAATCCCACTGTCCAAGTGTTTCAACATTGCTGAGATAACATCCTTCAAGACCAGACTGAACATAGGCTGGGACATCCCAGTGGTTAGGGCCACTCTATTTTGGAATGACCCAGTGGTCAGGAAGTGCATGTCTTGTGCAATGGGTGGTATGCTACTTGGATGGCAGATGGCTGGCATCAGATCTGGCTTCAACTGACAAAAAGATTGTCTGTCTATCCAGGTGGTATATCTGGATCACATGTCTGTCCTCCATGGCCTGCAAGTCTCCCAATGGACTGCACACAGGAGGTTGTCTGATCCTTCTCCTCCAAGGGTAACTATGTGGGACAAAAGGAAGATATGCCCGTCATTCATTGTGTCCCGTGCAATTTACATAATACAAGTCATATAAGAACTGTGAAATGTCATGTGAGTCACTGAAAACATGGTACACTGCACACATCAAGACTAACAATTACACATTTATAACAGGTTACCCCTTTGCTTTTCAACATATGTGTACACACCATCTATCTGGTGTAGGAGGTTGGCCTTCTACGTATTGTGGAAGGTGAGGCACACAGTGCAGAGGATTCAGGCAACCACATGTTAGTTTCCAGAGGCAAAAATCAGATGACCTAATGCTCCTATTTTTGAGGTGGCTTGGTCGAGCAGTTAGGCCAATCTAAGCATTTGCTGTACTCACAGCATCAATCAGGCACCACACACACTCAAGGAATAATTCGGGACCAATTTTATAAAAGCACTTCAGATTTTAATATAATGTTTAAGACCAAGATGGTCAAGATAGGTTAAGTACTTTTTGAGTTGTGATTTTTCAAAGTTTTAATAAAGTTAGTTTTTCTATGTTAATTACGCACCATAGGAATCAATAGGCAGTCACATTTAAAAATGCATTAAAAATCATACAAATGGGTTACCATTCTCTTCTTTTGCAGGATGGTCGAAGCAGTCAGTTGGAACATCGTACCAGCTGGAGAACATTGAGTGGCTCCCGGTTCCAGCGGAAGCAGAGCTAGAAAGTCTCTTGGCACAGGCAGGGAGCCACTTGGAGGGGTCACCTGGAAAAGGAGACTTTTGCAAACTTAAAAGTGGTGCCCTGGTGTCCCCTTGGGGTGTTGAGGTTGCAATAGGTTAGGGACCTGTAGAGCACAGCTGGTTCCTCTTTGCAGGGCACAGGGCGGCCGGATGCAGGGCGAGTTGGTGATCCAGGAGCTGTGCGCAATGGAGCACTTTGGAGCTGGAACAAAGGTTCTTTGAAGGTGGCTCACAGGACAATGGTGGTGCTCTGGTGGAAGGTCCAGTGTATTCCTGAAGTCCTTTGACATGGGCTTCCTCCTGGTCGAGTTGCAGCTTTAGGGGTGCTGGTTTTCTTGAAGTCCAACATGCACTGGCCAGTACCTGGGTTGTTGGCATGAATCGTCCACTAGAGGGTGCAGATCCACCAAGGTTAGCACACTTGTAGATCTCATCTGGGCTGTTGTTAGTGTGTCATTGGGTCCAGATGCAACTTCTGGTTGTGGAGATATCAGCCAGTCAGTGAAGTGACCCTCACTGGCTTGTTGATTCTTGATGCATTCTTGAGTGGTGTCTCCACTCAGGAGGGAGATCTTGGTTTATTAGCAAAGCCTGGAGGTCCTTGGGGTCTTTTGAGGTCAGTCCAGTGGTCATCTCCTCCACAGCGGTGATTGTCGGGACACAGATTCAGCAAGCAGGGTCTTGGCTCCTCTTCTGATGCAGCAGGTCCTCAGTTCTCTTGCTGTGGTCTTCTTTGGGGTTGTCTTCTTCTTTGTCATTTTGAATCTAAAATCTTAGTTTAGGGGTGCCCACTAAATACTGAATTGAGTGGGTGTTTTACGGGGGGACCAGGTAGTGTTCAATGGAACACTTACTTTTGGGTGGCTACACCCAGTATAGTGACCACGACCTGTGGGAAGGGTCACTTACCTAAACCTCATTGGCTATTTTCCTCCATTCCAAGATGGAGGAAACTGAGTTTGAGAGTCCACCTCACAGGCAGCAACGTAGGGGTGGTGCATGCAAGGTGAGGCCACTCTTCCTACCCTTTGTTAGGTTTCTGCCCTTTGCTCAGGCCAAAAGTGGGTGTCAGCTGCTGCTAGTAGCAGGCTTGGGGTAGATTTTCAAGGGCAGTAAGCCCTTTAACCCCTTAGCTGCTGGGCCTTTTCCCCCCCAGTGCTGAGCCCTTTTTTGGCTATTTGGGGTAGTTCGCGCTTAGGGCTTCATAACTTTTTGTCCACATAAGGTAACCACGCCAAATTTGCGTCCTTTTTTTCCAACATCCTAGGGATTCTAATGGTACCCAGAGTTTGTGGTTTACCCTGGAGGAGACCAAGAAAATAGCCAAAATACAGTGAAAATTTAGTTTTTTCCCAAAAAATGGGAAAAAAGGGCCGCCGAAGAAGGCTTGTGGTTTTTTCCCTGAAAATGCCATCAACAAAGGGTTTCTGGTGCTGAAATCACTATCTTCCCACCTTTCAGGAACGGGCAGACTTGAATCAGAAAACCACATTTTCCAACACAAATTTGGCATTTTACTGGGACATACCCCATTTTTACTATTTTTGGTGCTTTCAACCTCCTTCCAGTAAGTGACAGGAATGGGTGTGAAACCAATGCTGGATCCCGGAAAGCTAAACATTTCTGAAAACTAGACAAAATTCTGAATTCAGCAAGGGGTCATTTGTGTAGATCCTACAAGGTTTTCCTACAGAAAATAACAGCTGAAATAAAAAAATATTGAAATTGAGCTGAAAACAACAGCCATTTTTCTTTATGTTTTACTCTGTAACTTTTTCCTGCGATGTCAGATTTCTGAAAGCAATATACCGTTTTGTCTGCTGGACTCTTCTGGTTGCGGGGATATAAAGGGCTTATAGGTTCATCAAGAACCCTAGGTACCCAGAGCCAATAAATGAGGTGCACCCTGCAGTTGGTTTTCATTCTATACTGTGTATACAGCAATTCATTTGCTGAAATATGAGGAGTGAAAAACAGGTATCAAGAAAACCTTTGCATTTCCAAAATGGGATCAAGATAAAGTTTTTGAGGAGCAGTGGTTATTTGCACATCTTTGAATTCCGAGGTGCCCATACTAGCATGTGAATTGCAGGGCATTTCTCAAATAGACGTCTTTTTAACACACTCTCTTATATTTGGAAGGAAAAAATGTAGACAAAGATAAGGGGCAATAACACTTGTTTTGCTATTCTATGTTCCCCCAAGTCTCCCGATAAAAATGATACCTCACTTGTGTGGGTAGGCCTAGCACCCGCGACAGGAAATGCCCCAAAACACAACGTGGACACATCCCATTTTTTCACAAAATACAGAGCTGTTTTTTTGCAAAGTGCCTACCTGTAGATTATGGCCTCTAGCTCAGCCGGCACATAGGGAAACCTACCAAACCTGTACATTTTTGAAAACTAGACACCTAGGGTAATCCAAGATGGGGTGACTCGCGGGGCTCTGACCAGGTTCTGTTACCCAGAATCCTTTGCAAACCTCAAAAAGTGGCTAAAAAACCAAGTTTTCCTCACATTTCGGTGACAGAAAGTTCTGGAATCTGAGAGGAGCCTCAAATTTCCTTCCACCCAGCGTCCCCCCAAGTCTCCCGATAAAAATGATACCTCACTTGTGTGGGTAGGCCTAGCGCCCGCGACAGGAGATGCCCCAAAACACAACGTGGACACATCACAGAAAACAGAGCTGTTTTTTGCAAAGTGCCTACCTGTAGATTTTGGCCTCTAGCTCAGCCGGCACCTAGGGAAACCTACCAAACCTGTACATTTTTGAAAACTAGAGACCTAGGGGAATCCAAGATGGGGTGACTCGCGGGGCTCTGACCAGGTTCTGTTACCCAGAATCCTTTGCAAACCTCAAAAAGTGGCTAAAAAAACAAGTTTTTCTCACATTTCGGTGACAGAAAGTTCTGGAATCGGAGAGGAGCCTCAAATTTCCTTCCACCCAGCGTCCCCCCAAGTCTCCCGATAAAAATGATACCTCACTTTTGTGGGTAGGCCTAGCGCCCGCGACAGGAAATGCCCCAAAACACAACGTGGACACATCACAGAAAACAGAGCTGTTTTTTGCAAAGTGCCTACCTGTAGATTTTGGCCTCTAGCTCAGCCGGCACCTAGGGAAACCTACCAAACCTGTATATTGTTGAAAACTAGATACCTAGGGGAATCCAAGATGGGGTGACTCGCGGGGCTCTGACCAGGTTCTGTTACCCAGAATCCTTTGCAAACCTCAAAAAGTGTCTAAAAAAACAAGTTTTCCTCAAATTTCGGTGACAGAAAGTTCTGGAATCTGAGAGGAGCCTCAAATTTCCTTCCACCCAGCGTCCCCCCAAGTCTCCCGATAAAAATGATACCTCACTTGTGTGGGTAGGCCTAGCGCCCGCGACAGGAAATGCCCCAAAACACAACGTGGACACATCACAGAAAACAGAGCTGTTTTTTGCAAAGTGCCTACCTGTAGATTTTGGCCTCTAGCTCAGCCGGCACCTAGGGAAACCTACCAAACCTGTACATTTTTGAAAACTAGAGACCTAGGGGAATCCAAGATGGGGTGACTCGCGGGGCTCTGACCAGGTTCTGTTACCCAGAATCCTTTGCAAACCTCAAAAAGTGGCTAAAAAAACAAGTTTTCCTCACATTTCGGTGACAGAAAGTTCTGGAATCGGAGAGGAGCCTCAAATTTCCTTCCACCCAGCGTCCCCCCAAGTCTCCCGATAAAAATTATACCTCACTTGTGTGGGTAGGCCTAGCGCCCGCGACAGGAAATGCCCCAAAACACAACGTGGACACATCACAGAAAACAGAGCTGTTTTTTGCAAAGTGCCTACCTGTAGATTTTGGCCTCTAGCTCAGCTGGCACCTAGGGAAACCTACCAAACCTGTACATTTTTGAAAACTAGAGACCTAGGGGAATCCAAGATGGGGTGACTCGCGGGGCTCTGACCAGGTTCTGTTACCCAGAATCCTTTGCAAACCTCAAAAAGTGGCTAAAAAACCAATTTTTCCTCACATTTCGGTGACAGAAAGTTCTGGAATCTGAGAGGAGCCTCAAATTTCCTTCCACCCAGCGTCCCCCCAAGTCTCCCGATAAAAATGATACCTCACTTGTGTGGGTAGGCCTAGCGCCCGCGACAGGAAATGCCCCAAAACACAACGTGGACACATCACAGAAAACAGAGCTGTTTTTTGCAAAGTGCCTACCTGTAGATTTTGGCCTCTAGCTCAGCCGGCACCTAGGGAAACCTACCAAACCTGTGCATTTCTGAAAACTAGAGACCTAGGGGAATCCAAGGAGGGGTGACTTGCGGGGCTCGGACCAGGTTCTGTTACCCAGAATCCTTTGCAAACCTCAAAAAGTGGCTAAAAAAACAAGTTTTCCTCACATTTCGGTGAAAGAAAGTTCTGGAATCTGAGAGGAGCCACAAATTTCCTTCCACCCAGCGTTCCCCCAAGCCTCCCGATAAAAATGATACCTCACTTGTGTGGTTAGGCCTGGTGCCTGCGACAGGAATAGATCACACAACGGTCAATGTTGGTCCTTACGTGAGGCAGCTGTTGACCCTGGGGTGATCCATTCCTGACACAGACACTAGGTGTAGGCACTCAAGTGGGGTAGTGTTTTTATCAGGACAGGTGAGGAGTCACTGGGTGGTAGGAATATTGTGGATCCCAGCATATTCCTGTAGTTTGTGTGACAGAAATGCGAGAAAAATTGAGTTTTTTTTCAACATTTCAGCTTTGCAGGGTATTCTGGGTAAGAAAACTTTGGGGAAGCCACACAAGTCACACCTCTGTGGACTCCCCGGAATGTCTAGTTTCCAGAAATGTTTGGGTTTAGTGTGTTTCTCTATATGGCCGCCGAATCCAGGACCAAAAACACAGGTGCCTGCCTTACAAAACCAGTTTGTTTTGCCATGGATAATTTTGATGTCTCCACAATATGATTTGGGTGGTGGAATTTGGGGCTGAACTAAATTGGGGAGCTCCCAAGAGAGCACTCTCTCTCTGCTTGCCGCCGCATTCACCTGCTCTCTGGGTTGGCCTAACCCACTATTACCCAGTTGCACAAACAGCTTGCGAAGGGACAGCAGGACTGTCCTCATCACCTCCCTCATAATGTACTGGAAGAGGAGTTATCGAATGGGACTCCTCTGACTGAAAAATCACTCCCAGAGTCTGCGCCATTGTCCTATCCCTCAGATGCTGTCTCAGTATCTGATGTCTCAGTCTCTGATCCTATGTCA